>NC_040912.2:62551026-62866026 GCF_004126475.2 Phyllostomus discolor | reverse complement strand
TGTTTTCCTAAGAAACTGGGGTTTGTCAAAATAATAGTGTACAAAGTAATTACATAATGCCGTTCAGTAGGATAACAAAATCCAAAATTATTTAACCTTCCTGAATTTCACTGCCTTTCAGAGATATTTAAGTAATTATATTTCCCTCCTCTCATACCTATCAAATTCCAAATTCACTTTCTAAACAAATATTGATGATAACATCAAAAGAATGGGCATTTAATCCAATTAAGTCACAGTTTTAAATATTTTACTATAAAAAGAATGATGCATAAAATTTACTGCCTCACTAGTGACTTTAGAGGCCATTCCTATACTAGATAAGTGCATAAAAGTTATAGGAGATTGTGTGATTAGCAATGAAATAAGCATAATATAATATGAGTTTTATAAAGTTTAACATTTAAATTCATTTAATGATAATAGTTGAACTTACTTTGTCCAAAATGTATGATCACGCACAAAATATTTTAAAATACATATTTGTTTAATGTCATAGCTATTATTTTATCTAAAGTGTTTTGTATCTTTTTATAAATCAAGGTAAAAAATTTTACTTGGAATTTAAAAATATTTTGCAAGCTAAGTATTTTTTATTATCTTAGAAAATATGGCATTTATCATTCCCTTCAGCATAGTTCTTATGATAGATACATTTTAAACAACAAATTACCTTTATAAATTATATTCTAGAAATATGTCTTTTCCTAATTTATCATCTTTTACTTATCTTCCTTCCTTTAAAAAAATAAAGAAAATTTTAATCCATTGCCAATATGCTTTTTGCTTTCATTTTTTTTGGGGGGGGGAAGAAAATAACACCAGTTAATGAGTAAAAACTTATTTGTGATTTTCTTCAATGTATTCAAATAAGTCACTTAAATGTACTAACATACTTAACCTGATTTGCACACACACATGCGCACGTGCGCACGCACACACACACGTGTACGCACACACACACACACACACACAGTGCTTTCTTTTTCTCTGTACAGGGTTTGGATTAAACCCTTTGCAAAATGTCAATAATGAAGCCAGAGCTTCAGTGTAGCCTGAATATGAACTTGTTGCTTTTGGGAAGAAGGAAAATTAGCACCATTTTGTACAGAGGAGTTAAATGAAGGAGGGTGATTCTTTTATTTTTGCTCTATAGAATGATGTACGCTAATCAGCAGGCAATGCCCTGTCAGTGAGCTAATTCAACTCTCTGCTAAAAGAAGTGTAGATTAATGGATAAAGAAGGTCTGCGGTAGGGTCACACTGATATGGATTCAACGTGTACAGCAGCTTGTCAGATGCCTGCTTGGATTAAATCTAACCTTTATTGTTGAAGGTTGCCATTTACCCTATTCTTTAGTGCCTCAATTTATTTTCTTCTCGGAATTTCCACATAAAAAATTATCATCTATTTGCACTTGAGAACAAATTTAGAGAGCTGATTTCATTATCTGTAAGAAACCTGGAGTCACTAAATACTGAAAGAAAGACACAGTGAATATTTAAGGGGTATATTAACTGATTTATTCCAATTCTCAATGAGAATGAGGCTTAATTTTACAAAAAAGGCCAAAATAGTTATGCAAAATTATTTCAATTTAAAGAAACTTTGAACAAAGGGTCTGCTTCTTTTAGCACAGGGAACCAGTATTTTAAGGATTTAAAAAAATTAATAATGTAGAACATGAAATTCTGAAAATTTGACTTATATCCAGTAAAATTACTTCCCGCTGTCATTTAAATTATGGCTGCCCTCTATAAAGGTGTCTTTAGGTGTATTAATTGAATTCCACACTATTTTCCAATAATAATCTGTAAAGTTCATCTGTCCATTCCTCACAGGATACCCACTGTGTATGAGAGAAGAACGTATCTATTTCAGTACCTTAATTTATTTTCATGATTCACTGATAATGACTGTCATGCAGGTTGTACATCAGAATTAACCTTCATTTCACTGAGGTATATTACGATGACAGTCCACGACACATTTCACCTACACAAAGGGCATTTTCTTCCCTTTTCATAATCATCCTCAGTGGCTGAAGATTGTTTGATAGCCGATTAATTTTCATAGGAAATCAAGTGCAAGCTCCCAAAGCAGAGCTGGTGTACATTCTTTTGCTAAGTGCCTTCATTGGTAATTATGTATTTTTTTAATTGCATCTAGAAAACTTAGTATCTTCTAGCTCTGACTGTGATTTCATTCCTGTGCCTGTATTTTTATAAAAATACAGAAACTTAATCAGAAATAGCAAGTTTGTGAGTTTCTAATTTCTCAAGATACTAAATGACAGATATAAATCCACCTATTTGCTATGGTGGTAACAAATTTAATTCTTTTGTGTTACAAATTGCTATTTGTAGATATTGTACTTTTGTAGAAAAATATGTAGTCTGAAATTAGTATCATGCAGAGTAAACTGTAGATTTTAATAGAGGGCAGTAGTGAATAGAGAAATTATCTGAGTAAATCCTTCTTTATAAAATAGCTCAAGTAAAAATTTTATGTGGTTTCATATTAATAGGATTAGCATGGTATTGGAACACCCTTTCTGTAGAAAGATGGAAACAGAGAGTGTATTCACCTTTTGCTTTCCTGATTCTTATACTGAAACTTTATTCAACCTTTTTCCTTTAACCAAATAATTTACAAAACTATTAATGTACATATAATCTACTTGACCGACTGAATACAAATAATGTGTCCTCTATTAGAAAGTACTTTTCTTGGAAATGGTACAAGTTGCCAAGTAATATTCTATGGTAGTTTGGTGTGTGTTTTCTAGCCTTAGATACTTAGGCAGACTTTTTTAAGTCTTTTTGGTAGCTCAGAGGTAGCATATAGGTGACATTTGATGCAGTCACTATGGTACATGTTCCTTTTTTATATATTGGGATGTAAATAGTCACATAAAAATTATAAAAATGATTAGAGACTAACTTAGAGTTTCACAGAAACCATGGTGATGTTTCAACCTCCTTTCCATACTATTTATTGTTTTCTTTCATCAACAAGCTACTTCAAATATCATAGTCAGACTCTAATTGCTCCTCCTTCTGAGTAGTTGAAGACAGCCAAAATTTTCACCATTATCTAATCAATGTGGGATAATTTTTCTCTGATTTGTATCCCAGGTTTTTATTCATAATTATGTGAAAGTAACCATATTTACTCCTTAGAAATCAAGATGAGTTTTGGCCTTCATTAGTTTAAGTCTTTATTTTCTTTTTAACTATTTAATAACATTTAGAATCTGTGACTCTTTTATATGCTTTGGGAAAGACTTCAACCACTAAGAGTTGGAAAGATAAATTGCATTAGATATCATCAAATATATATATATATATATATTTATCTTAGCTTTCATGGCCAGAAGGAGATGCCTAATATAAAAGAGAGTGAAAATAAGTTCTAAAAATCATTCTTAGTTATCTCAAAGTTGACATTCATGCTGTGTTTAAACTTTATATAATTCCTTTGATGCATCAAAAGTATGTTCTCATATAAACATTTTGGCTGAATTATTATTTCCAGTTATAAATATGAGAAGAACACATCTCTCATGACATTTTAGTTCATTCCTTTCAGTTTCATTATCATGGTCACAGTGAAAAAGAAATCTATATTGTATCAGAAAATTTCAGAACCTTAGAAAGATTATTGTCCAATTCAATGATATCTTGATTATTGCTTTTATAAAAGAATTTATTTATCAATAATAAAGAGAAAAATTACTTAGGGAGATATACAAATATGTTAGGATAAAACTTAAATTACTTTTCCAAATTTTCTTTTACATGTAACAAAGAAGTAGTGGATAATCCCCACTGAGAGCAAAACTCAAATGTAAGACTCTCTAATAACCCCCCACTATGTATGGTAGAACTTCCTTTTGACAAAAATTATTTGATGACATTTTCAGAAGTTTCTATATTAAAAAACATTGCACATAAATATTGATTTACTGACTTGTAAATGACCTTTAAAAGATAGAAAAAGGACAGGAATAAATGACAAAGGTGACAGTATGAGGAGAGTAAGGGTAAGTTGCTAAACCTAAGAGATGTTAATACCACAGACCAAACAATAGTGAAATTTAGCCAGTGCTACCACTGTATTCCACTTGAATTTGGGCCATGAACTGCGATACAACACATAACTGGGGTCCAGTAATTTGCTGCTGCCAAGATTGTACTCTGTTGTTGCAAGGGAGTGACCTGGAGTTTGGACTGACAAAGAAAAGAAGAAAAGGAAAGAGAGAGGGAGGGAGAGAAAGAGAGAACAAGGGAGAGAGGGAGGAAAATATTATGATAGAAATTTTCAGAAGTAGATAAGAGGTGAAATTGGGAGAAAAAAGGGAAATCAGGGGAAAGTGGGCCTTTTGGATACAAGCCTCTATTCTGATCTTGGATTCCAGCTTGATGCTAAATGAGAGCAGACTAGTGACCAAGGCAAAGCACAGCCTAATTTATTTTTTTCTTATCATATGCATCTTATTTTATTTTATTATGGACACTAACACAAATGTCCCCATCACTCTCCCATTTGCTTGCCTCTACCCAGCCCTTGCTCCTCTTCCTTATGGCCATCCTCCCACTATTGTCTGTGTCCATGGGTCACATATATATTCTTTAGCTAATTTCTTCACCTTCCCTCTTCATCCAAACTCCCCCTTCCCTCTGACAGCTGTAAGTCCATTCTATGTGTCTATTACTATAGTTCTATTTTATTTCTCAGCTTATTTTGTTCATTAAATTCCACAAATGAGTGAAACCATATGGCATTTGTCTTTCTCTGACCATCTTACTTCATTCAGCATAACAGTCTCCAGGTCCATCCATGCTATGGCAAAGGGTAAAGAGTTCCTTCTTTTTTACTGCAATGCAGAATTCCATTGATAACACAACCTAATTTTAACTCATTCTATGTCCCAGGAGTGATGTTTCCCTTGAATTGAAGTATCATCCTTGTTTACAAAAGAAAGCTTATTTACCAAATACTCAAACAAAATAAAACAAAGTAAAAACAAACATAAACTTCTCCTTGCCCCTCTATTATCTTTTATCCCTTTTTCTGGCTACCTCTACCCTAATTTATCTTCTCTCTCATGGAAAGATCTTGATGGCAGCTTACCTTGTGCAGTTGACTGACCTAGTTGAATTAAATTTCTATACATAACTTGATCTCTATGAGGAGTAAGTAAAGTAATTACTGGATTTCCATAACATAATAATTATAAAAGCCTTGAATCCTATAAAGATACAGTTGCATGTTGATTGATGACTAAGAAATGTCCAGTTGAAAAATATGTGAAATATGAGATCTTCCCAGCATCATTTCAGAGAAAATTTTATTTAAAAATTTATTGTGTAAATTACAACCACAGACTTTTTTTTACAAAAAGTTGAAATATTCAAAACACAAGCACCTTTCAAGTTGCTTATCAAATTTTATATCTCTAACTTAAGTAATATCAATTCACTGTTAAACTTAACAGAAGTTTTAAAACCATACTAAATGATCCCTCCCTGTTTTCTTTTCTCCCTTTGTGCGTGTGTAACTATTGATCAATCAGTTATCCAGCCAACCAGCCACCCATTCATATATTTATCCATTCACATAGCTGTCATCCAATATACCCAATTACTTCAGCTAGAATTTAGCTGTGGTTCTTAACACTAGGACTATTCACTGAGGTGTTGCTTTTTTTCCCTTAAGCATATTACTTATTTAATTCACTATTGTTGAAAAAGTGTGGGCTGTTATAAGTTGCTATGCCTTGTTTTTAATAAATTGAAGTGTAAACATAAAGTTACACTGTTCCCAGTATATATTATGAATGATTATTTGGAAAAATTTAGCAATCAGATATAGATTTACATTAGATTCAGAATTATGTTAAAAAAATACCCATGAGTATGTCTAGCTTTAAACCCACAAAGTACCATATTTTGTTATGTATAATGCACACTTTTTTGCCCAAAGTTTTCAGGGAAAAATAAGGATGCACATTATAAATGGGTAGTACTAATTCCACATCTATATAACTGTTTTTAATTATTTTATTTATGCTTATGTGTTAAAAGTGAAGCTCTAGAAAACAATAATTATATCTGTATGCAAAATAATATCCTGACATATGATAATCAATTTAGTTTCTTAATATAAATAAAAAACAAATAAATAATTGAATTAAAAATTTTAAACAAAATATTTTATCCTGATAATTTGGGCCAAATAATGTGAGTGTCCAGTATATAAGGTAGCACATTGTACATGGCAAAACACAGTATTCTCCTAACTTTCCTGTATGACCTATAGGGAACTTTGTATAGTTAGTAAAAGCAAATTGAAGAAAAACCTCCAAAGGAAGTGTGTTGCCATGATATTGTCAAGATATGAAGTTGACTTCTGAATTCTAGCACCTAGAAGAAATGTTTTTTGGAAAATGTTTTCATGAGTTTGAGAACATCCAAATTTTACTTCCAATCAAAGCAATTCAGTTTAAAAAATACAGAAGTCATTAAAGAGCAAAACACATTTAATGTCAAGAAAGTGATGACACAGGTTTTTAATACAGCTAATTATCTAAGCTTTCAGTAGTGATTTTAAGAACCACATCTCCATTTGGAAATCCAAGGCTACATGACAAATTCTGTCATCAACAAAACCAGAAAAATCATATTCCCTTCATTATAAACTTAATATTATTTCTGACAGAAGTACATATTATTTACAATATATGGAATATTTAAAAAGTTATATTTTATTGCAAAGAATGATTATACCACCTCTACAAAATAATGATGCCATAAAATGTTAGCAATGATTAAAAAGTAGATTCAATGAGATATTTTTAACACTAATTTTAAGGATTTATCTAACACCTGCCTTTTTAAAATTTTTATTGAATTTATTGGAGTGATGTTGTAGAGAAAAAGGAATCCTACTACACTGTTGGTGGGAATGCAGATTGGTACAGCCACTGTGGGAAACAGTATGAATTTCCTCAGAAAACTAAAAATGGAACTTGCCTGTTGACCCAGCAATTCCACTTTTGGGATTATACCCTAAGAATCCTGAAACAGCAATTCAAAAGAACCTATGCACCCCAATATTCATAGCAGCACAATTTACAATAACCAAGTGCTGGAAGCAACCTAAGTGTCCATCAGTAAATGAGTGGATTGAAAAAAACTATGGTACTTTTACACGATAGAATACTATGCAGCAGAAAGAAAGAAGGAGCTCCTACCCTTCACCACAGCATGGATGTATCTGGAGTATTATGCTAAATAAAGCAAGGCAGGTGGTGAAATGCAAATACCATATGAACTCACCTATAAGTGGAACCTAATCAACAAAACAAACAAGCAAGCAAAATTATCCAGAGACATTGAAATAAAAAACAAACTGACAGTAACCAGAGAGGAGGTAGAAGGGGATAAAGGGAGAAATGAGGAAGGGTCATCAAAGAACAAATATAAAGGACACATGGACAAAGTCAAAGGGGGTAGGATTTAGGGTAGGAGGTAGGACAGTTAGGGTGTGGGAGAGTGGGTGGGTGCAAATGGAGACAACTGTACTTGAACAACAATAAAAAGAGAGAGAGAAAGAAAATCATTTCAAAGTAATAGACTAGTGAATGATCCAAGTTTATGGCATTTTTATAAACAATATAATTTTGTAGATTAAAAGTCTAGTAGAAAAATATATATTGCTCACAAGTGTACAATTCTGTAATGCATCATCTGTATATTGTAATGTGTATTCACCATCCAAAGTCAAGTCTCTTTTCATCACCATTTATAGCCCTTTACCTCTTCTATTTACCCCCACCCTCTTTCCCTCTGGTAATCACCATATTGTTGTCTGGGGTCTGAGTTTTTTTTTTGTTTTGTTTTGTTTTTGTTTTGTTTTGCTTAGTCCCTTCTTTTTCACCCAGTTCCTAACTCCAACCCCCTGACATTCATTAGTCTGTTCTCTGTATTTATTAGTCTATGTTTCTATTTTGTTTGTTTATTTTGTTCATTAGATTCCACATATAAGTAAAATCATATGGCATTTGTCTTTCTCTGACTGGCTTAATTAGCTTAGATAATACTCTCCAGGTCCATCGATGCTGTCACAAAAGGTAAGATTTCCTTCTTTTTACTGCCAAAAAGCATTCTATGGTGTAAATGTACCATAACTTTTTTATCCATTCATGTACTGATGGGCACTTGGGCTGGTTGTAAATCTTAGCTATTGTAAATAATGCTGCAATAACATTGGAGTGAATATATTCTTTCTGATTAGTGTTTTGGGTTTCTTAAGATATATACTCTGAGTCATAAGGCAGTTCCATTTTTAATTTTTTGAGGAAACTCCATAATGTTCTCCACAGTTGCTGCATCACTCTGCATTCTGCACAAGGGTTCCCTTTTCTCCACATCCTTGCCAACACATTATTTGTTGATATTTCCATGATAACTGACAGTTAACTCTTAGTGCTACAATAGATCTTGCTACATAAATTTTATGTTTTAAGGATATAATTCGATTTGTGGCATACTTAACCATTTATAATAATACTGAATGATTTTAGGCAGTGATATAAATTCATAAACACACATGTTCATACTTGCACTTATATGTGTGTGAGAAAGAGTGAGGGAGAGTGACAGAGGCATCTATAGCTATTCAGTGCGGTGTGTTTGTATGTACATATATGTACATAAATAGATAGATGTAGATAGATGTAAGTACAGACAGATATAGACATAAATATAGCTATATCAATGTCTAGTCATAGGTTTTCATCTATATAGCTCAATTAAAATATATTTTGTGGTTTTATAGTATATTTTCAACTTTTTTTATTACCACTAACTCCCCAAATTTTAACCAATATTTACTTGAGTTATTTGTTTCCTGTTGTTATCATACCTCTATTAATCAGGTAATCATTTGGTTACTATGTTGTACTTTAAAAGAAATCTTTCAGGAAATTATCCACATAGATTAATAGAAAGGCAAAGGACACAAAGAGTGTTTAATAGTCATTCATATCTTTGCATGAGTTAGTTTCATTAGTTTCATGGATAGTGCTTGTATGGAACAAGATAGATGATAATGCATATTTTTGTGGTGCTTATAATGCATTATTTGACTGCACTGTACTAAGGGGCAGACATGCAGAATTTACTTCCTATAATTTTCACCTTACTATTATAAGACTAAACTCAGACTCTTAGTGCAGGGAAAATGGAAGATGCTTTAGAACTGTGGCCCATGGAGTGAACCATGTAGACCTGTATTCAAACCTGTCTCTGCTACTGCTTGTCCCATGATGGTGAAGACATACACATCACCTTAGAACTTTGACTTCTTCATCTGTATAATTGGAATGGAAATATCTGCCAGGCAGGGTTTCTGAGAGGAATATTATGTGATTGCTTAATCATGATAAACTATTATGGAAGATGTATATTTACATATGATATATACAATTAAAATAAAATATTTATGAACAAATGGGTAAGAAGAAAACAGGATTATTTTATTATTATAATGATTTATTTATTTTTATTACAGTAAATATCTTATTAAGCAAGAAAAATGTTAAAGTTATATATATTACAAGTAAGCTTATCTTTCTAACAATACAAAATGAATCATCTCATTTTATATTGTTAACTAAGCTCATTTATTTCTCGACTGAGACACTCTCCAGCAATTAAAACAACACAAATTTACCTAAAGCAATATACATTCTTGTTAGCTACACACATTAATGTTAATAGTTGTGGACTACCTTTAAATACTTAAACCAATAAAACACAAATATTGGTCAAATTAGGTTACTAAGTTGAAATAAGAAAATCACTACATTTATCAAGATATTTTACCCATATTTAAGAAAAAAAATAAAACTTTAAAAAAATCCCTCCTGTCATATTTCAATACATAGGATCAAATTATAAACATATCTAAGGACAATGAACAAAGCATGTGCATAATGATTTCACAACTTGCAGAAGTTTGAAAAAGTTATAAATCAGTTGAGATTGTTTTCTTCATTTAAGTAATTTATTATTTTAAGAACAAGAAAAGAAGTGTGTTCAGGGCAATTGGTAACTTTAGATTCTAATGCTTGCATCACCATTAACTTGCAGTTGTTGAAAAGTAGCCCCATTCCCAACTCCCAATGTGTCTCTGCTGTCATATATAAAAAGAGAATGATGTTAATGAACTTCGTTAATGGAAAATTTAAAAAATATTTTCAAAAAGTATATTTTCACAAAAAGTGTTTTAGCAAAAGTATAATCTTTTAAAAGATAAACATATTACTAGCATTCAAACATGTAACTATTAAGAAAGTAAAAATATAATTAATCCAAGATGAAACTTCATTTTATTCAATTTAGTATGTTAGCATGTCCACAGTGAATATTACGCTAAAAAGTATGCGATATGTATATGATGAATGATGCAAGATTTTTACACCTCTAATTTGACCAAAGTAACTAGAGTAGGCCACATATAATATAGGTGTTTTTGTAATTAGTAACTGTGATAATAAAATTTATCACAAAAATGGAATGTGGTAAGCAGATTATCTATTGAGTGTCATATGGTAAAATATTTAGTGACAATTCCTTTCAGAGGAAATAATTCACAAATATAATTCTGCAAATCATATTTTTAAATATAATTATAAAAACATGTGTATGTGTGTTAATGTTAAATTTCAATGCATTATTAAGCACTAGCACAGTGCCTTACATGCAGTAGGTGCAGAAAATTTCAAATGTAATTCAATTATTTTTCAAAAGTGTACACTGTGCTATTTTTTTCAAAACTTATTGAATAGGCAATGTGGATTTTTGTTAACTATAGAATTTCAGTCCATTAAAGGTGTTGGACTTTTCTATACATTTGTTCAACTGGATTTTTTGCCACCTTTGTCAATAGGCAAAAATAGGAATACAGCAAATTCTTATTTGCTATAAAGAGGAATTCTGTTTACTTAGAAAATACCTTGTCACAAAAGAAAAATATTACATAGCTCATTGTAAGAAAGATAGAATCTACTGAACGGATTCATAGGTAAATGACACGTTTTAGCATGATACTATGCATTTTCACTCTAAAATGTTTTAACTAATCTTCAGTTCTGAGGACATTAGAGATCTGTATGTGTAAGTTTATCTACAGTTATTTATATGTATGTATATAATATGGAATTAATATCAACATGAATTTTATATTAAAAATGTATACCTTATTAGACTTATGGAATCAAGTTGTAAGTTTTAATTTTCTGGGTAATAACAGACATTCTTAGGAGGGAAATAAAGCAATATGTACTTGTTCCTCATTAAATATAGAATGATACTTATTCTATTTTTAAATTTTTCCTTATTAATGTAAGCATCACTCTTATCATAAATCCTGGAGAGTAAATTTCAGTTTTTTCTAGCATTTGCTGAATAATATAATGCTTAGAGAATAAACTTTGGTTTGACATATGCATCTACTGTTTAGTGACTATGTCTCTTGTGTCTCATTGGGTGAATTTTTAACCAATCCACAAGATGAGGACAGCTCAGGTCAGCATGTGAAAGGCTATGCCTTTGATATATAAAAGGATCCATAAAAAAAGATACTATAGGAAGCTGAAACATAAATAAGAATTACACACTTGAAAATCTGGCATCAGAGAAAACAAACAAAAGCAAACCATAAAAATAAAACCTTACATAAGTGGAAATATAAATGTCCAAAATGAAAAAAAAATACTTAAAATAACTTTCATTTTCTTTATTTCTGTTTTAAATTTGAGGAGACAAAAAAAGCAAGTGAAATGCTGAATTTGATAGACATTTACTGAAGAATTCCCTGTGCATTAGAGTAAAATATATTTGAAATAATGCAAGCTGGGATAATTTTAAAAATGCCCAAGAAACCCTAGGTTAACAATATAAGGTAGTCATAAATTTAACTCAATTAAAAAGAATTTAGTTTATTACTATTTATTGCCAAACCTACTACAATATTATTTAGGAATAAGTGAACTTTCAATAGTTGTAATACACTCAGAATCAAAGACTGGCACTGATGAATAATTTTCAAAATCCACCTACTTTGTTCATCCATTTTAAAAAAGTGACTAAAGGCTTACTATTAAAATATATACTCTGCATGTAAAATGTGCAAAAGCAAAAACATTTAAGTTAAAACTGATGAGATATACTACTTGCTTATTGTAGTTCACAGTAGCTGTTCATATTTTAAGTAGATCAACTAATTTATTCAGACTAGATGATTGATCCAACATTGAGAGTGATGGTTACATTAGATTAGATATTTTATAATATAAGGTTTAAAATAAAACAGAGGTGTTGCAAAACTTAAAAATTACTCTGAAGATATTTTTCTTGAGGAACAGAACTATGCAAAGCATCTAAATAAGAAAAATATACCTCACCATATCCTAAATAATGTTTTCTTTCAATTATGAAATGTAATACATCTATGTATTTGTTTGTTCTTTTCATATTCATATTTTAAGAATTACATATTTACTCATAATTGCCCTCTGTTAGCATATTTAACTTTTGATAGTTTTTCTTTATGTGGTTTTCAAACCAGATGTTCAAACTTAGAGTTACAGCTTTGCTGAAAACAGATGTAAGTAGTCTCTTGTGATAGGAGAATTAAACCAGACTATGGCTTCACCGCAGGTGAGATCTACAAAGTAAATACAGACAAAAGAGAGGTAATATGCACCTCTCACATAAATGTACCACTCACATAAATGTGTATGTCAGCAACGAAGTAACTAAAAACTGTAGTTTGATCCACATAATTTTCATTTTATATATAATGAAATTCATGTTATATATAATGTTCCTATATTGTAAATATATTACATATAGGACATATAATAATATATAATGTGTGAATTTGCTTCCATAATATCTGAAATATAGCAATAAAGCTAAGTTAATAGTTTTGAAATGTGTGTATATATGTGTAAGATTGATTTGAATTTAATTCATTATGAATTGATTGTTTTTTCTCAGATTGCCTTGAAACTCTAGTACACTACAGAGCTGAAGTAAAAAGAATTCACAACAATCTTTTTTAATTTAAAGATCTAGCAATTTACTTTACTCAGTTGCCAAAAACTGAATAAAGTAGATTGGTTTTCCCAGATCGGAAATTCTTTTTTCTCCTCACCATTTTTTCATTTTGATCCACCAAGGCTTTCTGGTATTCAGAATGTACTTCCTAGATGTGCCCCTCACTGCCACTGCAAAGGCCAGCCACTACCAGTTGTCGCTACTTGTCATTGAATAGGACCTGTGAGCCTTGTCTCTTTCTCCACCCCTTCCTTTCTCTCTGGCTGTACATTAGGTTTCTAAGCTTGCTGGTGCAGGCGTTACTAGTCCACAGAATTGAGTGAAATTCCTTTGTTGACCTCAGATGTCTTAGCAACTACAAAGAGGGGTCTACAAGATTGTTAATATTTAAGAATATAAGGTTATCTCCTGAAAATTTTGCACAAATCAAAGAGTATGCATATACACATACAACAGTATGTTAAATTTTACTTTCATAACAATGATTTTCAAAACATTGTTAAATATGCACTAAACTTGCTTGGATTTTTGCATGTTTAATAATTACTAACTAAAGAATACTAAAATTTAAATGCATTTTTCTTTTATAAATTCCAATTTCTAAAGAAATTCTGTCAGCTATGTCATTTTTTCTAAATTATTAAAAAAATCTAATTTATGAGATTGCTACAATAAAAAGAAAATAACTTTTTTCTCTAACAGAGAATTTTTAGATCAAGTGTGCAAAGGTTAACTTAATTAACAAAGTATAAGTTAAAAAAGGAAAAGATAGAAAAATAAAAATAGATTTTTTGGTTACTTCTTAATGTAATGAAAGAAAAGCATGTATTTCAGATTACCCCATCTCTAAAGGAGCACCAACTTTGTCATTATGCTTTGAAGCAAACATAGTCTACATTTAATCTACACCAAAATTTATTTTATCACCTAGGTTTTCAGAGCATTTATTGCCACACAAAATTTAATTTTGATGGAAGGCATGAAAGATATATTTCAGTTATATATCTGTGAATATACACCTATATGTGCATGTGTGTAGTTCATTATTCTTGTCTGTGAGGGGTTATGATTCCTGAAGTTGTCAATTTTTATCTCATTACTCTTCACTGCTTATTGTGGTTGCTAACAGTACATTTCCATGGAGTTTGTGTGTGCTGTAATGTAAATGCTGACATTGCTAGTGTCAGTCACTAATCTACCTCATTCAGTTCATGTCAAGATGATACATCACAATGCTCAACAGCTGTCATTTCAGTTTAAATAGATCTACATTTTCTCAACTTTGTGATTAATTTTTTTGTTTAGAATACAGTTACTTCTTAAACAATACAAGAAACTAACTTATTCCAATGTATTCAAAGTAATTGCTAAAGTAAAAGCATTCCCTCTGAAAATTAAGCAGAATAAACTCCTAAATGAACAATAAAACAATTTATTACAGAATAAAAATTGATCAAAACTTGCATTTAAAAAATTTTAAGAATCATAGTTTTATAGACTCAGATTTTACTCAGAGTGCATTTTTAAAGGATAATTTTAAAATGTTTAAAAATATGTAAGTTAATGAGGATGGCACTATTTCAAGTTGAACAATTCCAGAGTTATATAACTGGAGTATTTGAACCTACTCTTTTTTTTAATTGAATTTATTGGAGTGACATTGATTAATAAAATTATATAAGTTTCTGGTGTACAATTCTATAATACATCATCAGTAATATGTATTGTGTGTTCACCACTCCAAGTCTCCTTCCATCACCATTTATCTTCCATTTACCCTCTTCTACTTCTCCCCATCCCCAGCCCCCTCTGATAATCACCGTACTGTTGTCTGTCTCCTAGGGGTTTTTGGTTTGTTTGCTTGCTTTTGTTAATTGCTTCACTTTTTTTACTAGGTCCCCTAAACCCCCTCTCCTCTTAGAGCTGTCAGTCTATTTTCTGTATCTATGAGTCTCTTTGTATTTTGTGTATTTTGTTCATTAGATTCCACATATAAGTGAAATCACATGGTATTTGTCTTTCTCTGACTGGTTTATTCACTTAACATAATACTCTCCAGGCCCACCCATGCAATCTTGAAAGGTAAAAGTTTTCTTCTATTTTTATGGCTGAATATTACTCCATTTTGTAAATGCATCACAATGTATTTATCTATTTATCTACTGATGGGACTTGAACTGCTTACAGATCTTGGCTATTGTCAATAATGCTGCAATGCACATAGGGTATACATATTCTTTTGAATTAGTGTTTTGGGTTTTTTTCAGATATATTCCCAGAAGTAGAATTACTGGGTCATAAAGCAGTTCCACTTTTTAAGTTTTTGAAGAAATTTCATACTGTTTTCCACAGTGGCTGCACCAACCTGCATTCCCACCATAGAGCACAAGGGTTCCCTTTTTTCACATTCTCACCACTTGTTTTTTGATTTGTGGATATCTATTCTGAGAAGTGTGAGGTGAAATCTCATTTTGGTTTTACTTTTTGTTCTGATAAATTAGTGACATTAAGCATCTTTTCATATATCTATTGGCCATTTTTATGTCATTTTGGTTTTTTTTTTGCTCATTTTAAATTAGATTTTTTTTGTGTGTTGAGTTGTATCAGTTTTTTATAAATTTTGGATATTAACCTCTCATCAGATGTATTATTGATGAATATGTTCTCTTATTTAGTGGCTTTTATTCATTTTGTTGATGGTTTCCTTTGCTATGCAAAAATAATGTAGTCCAAATTGTTCATTTTTTTGTTTGTTTCCCTTGTCTGAGTTGAACCTAGTCTTAACTTGGGCCATGCCTTTTAGTAGTTTTCATTTCTCTTTCTGTGTAGTCTCTTCCCATATTCACTGTTAGTATGTTCTTTGTTTTTTTATTCTCTTTTCTGTATTTTTCCTTATGCCCTTCTCTGTGTTCCCTTTTTATCTATTCTCCTGACAACAAAAATATTTTAAATTTGTTAAATTAAATCAGTTGCCTTTTTCTTTTTTTTTATTTTATTTTAATCATTGTTCAAGTACAGTTTTCTCCCTTTTACTCCCATTCCAGCCCACCCACCCAACCCTCCCCACTTCCCTCCCATTACCACCTTCCCCCAAGCTTTTGTCCATGTGTCTTTTAAATTTGTTCCTGTAAACCCATTCTCCCCTGCAATTCCCTCTTCTCTCCCCTCTGGTCTTCAATGTAGGAAATGGCTAATCCAATACTACAGAATTTTTGAAATGCACATGAGAACTTTTTCTCTCTTTTTCCTTTAGCTTGCTGAAATCATCTATGTGTCCCTATGAATTTCATTTTTCTGATCTATTTAACTTTCCATAATATTCTGTATATTCCTATTCCAAATAAATTTTAATTATCTCCCTTATTTCCTCAAATATTCTCAAAACATTGTGAATTCCAATATCAGAAAAAATTATTTTGATTGGTCATTTTAGAAATTCTCCAAAACTAAAACAAAGTATTTTTAAAAGTTTTGAATGACAAAATGAATGAATTGTTTTGGTAACCACATTATTATAACAATATTTCATTACTTTCAAGTAATGATATAATTAAATTATTTTAAACAATTGGTAAAAATATAATTAAATATTTTTAAACAATTGGTAAAAATAAGTTGTTACTCATTTAAAAAGATAATTGAGTGCTAAACTGTAATGAAAGAACCTGCTTGAAGATACTGAGGGTACTGGGGCAGTATGAAAACAATGTCAGCCAGCCAATGAGGTGTATATTCTAATATTTGCAAACCCAAAGGAGAATTATGTGCATGCTCTCCTAAAGTGGGTAAACTAATCACATATTCCATGTCTAAATCTATGCTTTGTACAGCCCTAATGTGCAAATGTCTCCTTTTCTCTTTTGTCTCTATTCTTTTCTCACAGCATTCTACCAAACACCACTACCAGATGCATCTTCCCAATGTGCAGTGTTGTACATTGTTAAGTGTTGTCACTCATACACCCAGACCTTCAACAGTTCCCTCCATGCCTGTCAAATAAAGTTCACTTTAAAAGATAATCTTCCCTGGCTGGTGTAGCTCAGTGGATTGAATGCGGGCTGCGAACCAAAGCATCACAGGTTCTATTCCCAGTCAGGGCACATTCCTAGGTTGCAGGCCACAGCCCCCAGCAACCGCACATTGATGTTTCTCTCTCTCTCTTTCTCCCTCCCTTGCGTCTCTAAAAATAAATAAATAAATCTTTAAAAAGATAATCTTTTATAAATTCCATAATCTAGCTTTAATCTGTCTTTCTGACTAAACACTGGTGAAGTGGGGAACATAACTCCAGAAAACTGAATTTTCAGCTCTCTACCATTGTTCACAGGGTTCTTCACTCAGCTTGGATGTGCCTGGACTCGACTGCTTTATTAAGTATCAGTTTGTTGAAAACTCCTTGAATTCCAACTAATTGGAAGCAATATTTTCTTTAATAATTCATTTGTTGTACTATTTTCTTGTTTGCAAGTGTGTATGTGTATGTGTGCATTTTGGTACTTTTATTTTCACTGTCAGACTCTAGGTGACACTATTAGTTGCTTAAGTGTGAAGAGCCTCCTGCCTGCTTCATCCCAATACCCATCACTATATTTACCACGCACTTTATACTGGGTAAGATTATATGTATTTGATAAAAGATTGAATAAATGAACACATCTTTAAATTATTCTGACAGTATATGAAAGAAACTGTTTATAAAACTGTTTATTTAAAAATATTTCCAATTTAGAGTTCTCATCCCTCATTGTTTTGCCCAAACTACCTTCAACCTTTTATGAATGTATAAAGAGCAGTTAGCAGACCAGCATTTGTATGGGCCATCTCCTAACCTGATTAGGACTGCTCTCTGACAGGAAAATAAACTATGAGAAACAATTCCCGATGAAAACATCTTCAATGGAAGTGGGTCACAGTATTATTAATCTCATCAAGGCTTCCCTAACACCAATACCTGTTTACTTCTTTCTTGGAGTATGCTTATCAAGGTAACTGGTTGCTTAAAAATAGACTAGACCAGCGATTTTCAAACTTTTTCATTTCATGATACACAGAAACTAATTACTAAGATCCTGTGACACACCAAAAAATGTATTATGTATTTTTTGCCGATCTGACAAAAGATAGGCATAATTTTGAATGATTTACAAAAAATATAATAGTAATTACCTAAACTTTTTGCCCCAAAGTGACTTTTTAAAAAAGCAAATGCCTATACTTACATATAAGGATTTCTGGTACCAAGAATTAAGTTATTATACACAGCCTAATTATGTGACATGACCAATAAAATGCATCTCTATTATATGGCCAATATATTTATGGTTCAAAGCAGAGCTATCGTTGTATTGGCTGTTCTCATCATTTTATTTGACAGTCTAAGGGAAAAGAGGTCAGTCCCCCTAACTAAATATTTAGGTATTGCATGTTTTATTTTATTTAATTAACTTTTTTCTTGTGCAGTGTTCTTACGCTTGAATGCACATGGAATCTCCTGGAAGGCTTGTTTAAACACAGATAGCTCAGTCTCACCTCCAGAGTTTTGGATTGAGTAGATCTGAGGTGGGGACCAAGAATTAATATTTCTACCATGTTTTAAAAATTCTTGTGGCACACCATTTGAAAATGGCTGGACTAGATACCTTTTCTCCAGTTCCTTATCTTTCTTAAGCAAGGTATGTTCTAGTAGGTGGACAGGGCTGATCATCTTTCACTTTCCTCTCAAGAATTCCAATCCAGACCCTGATTTCTGGCTTTGGTCCTCCCATTGGTACAAAGTCTAGGTTGTTTCTAGAATAAAGTATCTCCTTTCTTTGTCGTATTAGAGTACAAACATTACAAAACAAAAAGGTATATTGATAACAGCTGCTTCTATTCCACTTTATGGTTTTGAAATGGGACACATAGGACTGAAAGCCATTCATTAGATAAGTTAAATGGCTTTTTAAAAAAGCTTCCGAAGCCCTGGCTGGCCGTAGCTCAGTGGATTGATTGCGGGCTGTGAACCAAAGTGTCACAGGTTCGATTCCCAGTCAGGCCAAATGCTTGGGTTGCAGGCCACGGCCCCCAGCAACCACACATTGATGTTTCTCTCTCTCTCTCTCTCTCTCCCTCCCTTCCCTCTCTAAAAATAAATAAATAAAATCTTTAAAAAAAAGCTTCTGAGATTGAGACATGCAAAATAGCATAACTTTATTTCAATTGTCATTTTATGTACATTGGGAAAGTGACATTCAAAGAGACATTTTGTTTCACTGATTCAAATGTGCCAGTTATAACCGTGGAAGTATTACACGTGTCATTTTTTCTTTCAGTTTTTTTTAGAAAAAAATGCAAGAAAAATTGCTGTTAAGGATAACTTATCATGTAATAAAATGAATTTTTAAAAAAGAATTGTGCATATGGACATTTTTGTGGTGTTGATAATAATCTCTCTATGACTACTTTCTGCTTCCCTTCTTTATTGACATATAAAGTAAGGTATACCTTTTCAAGCATTTTTTAGAAGAATGTCAATTGTCATGGAAATTTTCACATTTACATTTTCAGAAGTTTTCATATTGATGTTTCTACTATTACTTAAGGAAAAAGATGACATTGGCTTAATTTTTTTTGTTATTTAGTGTAACTTTTTATTGAGAAATAAATCAAACTTACAGAAAAAAGCACTGTAATATTCAAGAAAATATTTTCAATTTGGAAAATTTATATGGTAGATATTTGAATATCAATGTAAAATAAATTTTTTTCTTTTTTTATCAGGAAACATATATAAAAATAAATTTTCTTTTAAAATGCCTTTTGCTGGTAAGTGATAATTGCCCCAACTCATTTTTCCATGACCTTTTAAGGAGGCAGGGTCATACCACTTTTGAACTATTCACTCTCAAATGTTTAGTTCATATACTGGGTGCTACACTGTTGATAAATTATCTCCTGACTGCTTCTGGTTATCAGGCTTTTAATGAAGCTCCAAAATGGCATATCAACTTGACAGAAAGAGCCTCACATTGATGTCTCTGAAGAATTTCCAATTTTTGGTTGCCATGGTAAAAAGATATTTTGTTTTTTCCTTAAGCTACTATAAAGCATTTCTGATAGTATTTTACACAACTATCCCCACTGGTTACTACATTTTAGACACGAGTCAAGTGATTTTTGCTGTAGGTGACACTTAATAATATATAAATATTAATATTTATATTTATATATTGGAGTATAGATACCAATAATGCTATATTCCACCAGTCATTAAGATGAGTGATCAGAGATGACTAAATTGTCATTGTTAAGGGTGTAGTGTTATCCATAAATTTATCATGGACATAAGTCTGCTTAAGATTTTAATGAACTTTAAGAATCTAAGTGCAGATCTAGGACTACATAGATGACTCAGATCAAAAATTTAGTTATGGCTGAAATATTACAATAAATATGGAAAAAGATCTGGATATAGAAGGATTAACACTTAAGTTGCCCTGGTAACTGTCATGGTGTTCTTTTTTCATTTGTTATTTACACTATAGTTAGCCATCATGCCCATAGGTAAATGTAGTAAAGGATATTTTAACACAGACATTTTGGTACATCCATGTCTTCTACTTAGTTAAAAGCACCTGAAAAAATATTTAGGTTACTTTCACAGTTTGAGAAACCTGCAACAAGAGGAAAAATTCTGGATAAATTAGTAAAAAAAAACAACAAAAGCGTCCTTTGTTAAAGTCCCATCTATTCTGGTTTTAAGATGTTTCTCTAAAGTTGAATTCTTAGTTACAATTTTGATTGTTTTTATTTTTCTGGCATATTTCTAAGTTAAAATCCCTGATACTTGAAAATATGTCTATGCTGAGTGAAGTGCTCTAATGACAATGTTAGGGTTTCAACATACAATAGATTCAATGAAAGGTTTCCAGGCAACTCTAACAGGACTACACAGTAAAGACATACAGTTATCCATTATTTAAGATGACAAAAATTTAAACTTATTTTCTTTCAGTACTGTCTCTCTTTATCTCACACAGATAGACTATATATCAGTAATCTGGACATCAAGCTATTAAAAGCTATTATTTAGTACCATAATAAGTAGTAATTTAAATACAAGGTAAAATCACCACATTGTCTTGTTTACTACTGATGTTAATTTCAAGCTGACATTCAATGCTCCCCCAAAAGGCAGCCTATGATTTATTATCATTAAACTGTCAAACTCTAGCTTGAGTTGGAAATAGATTCACACTACATTTTTTACAGCATATCACTTTATGTTCTATCAGTCAAAAAAAATCCAGAATTATTTTAATTGTGTCTGTGTTATTTTTCTATTAACTGTTTCATGCATTTTCCTGGCCTTTTAATTGCAATTTAATAGTGGTCATTAACACATTAAGGGATGTTAGGCGAACATTTGAAGTCCTCTTGACTTCTACCAAAGTTGACACTTCAATGCTAGAGTAATTTCAGCTATTCATTTATTTAATAGTGACCTATGCAAATGTAGAACCATGTCATTTTACAAATTGACTGTAATAATTAACTACAAAGGCAGAGTAAAATGAAACAGGTTACAATTAGACTATAACTGCTATAGTATTACGTCAGCTAGAATAAAATCTCAAATGATTAAATTGGTTTCAATTATTAAGAATCAGTTTAATGTACCCACTGTTCTGATTTTTACATTTCCCTTTTTTGTGTGCATTAGATGTCATCTCATACAATTTATATATTTTATTCATCTTGGTAAAACAGGCATTACAAAAGTTTAATTAAGTAGTAAAAGACTTCACATTATTCTGCTGAATTCTAAATTAGTTGTAGAAACTAGTCAGAGAGCATGCTATATGCTACTCGGAATCATTTCAATTAGCCATATATTTAAACCACCCAACATTCCTCTTACGTAGTAAATATGTATAACATGTCACTAACCATCAGATTATGTATTTTAATCACATAAGTATCACAAGTTTCCCAACTGGTTGTTGGATTTATTATCTTTATCTATATCGCTGTTTTAAAAAATGTAAACTGAGACAGCTTTCCAAAATCCCAAGAATTTTCTGTATTCAGCACTCCTGAACAGTTGGAGGAGGGCTGGCTTTCTGAGCACGCAGCCTGTATAACAGCACAGAGTCTCCATACTCAGTGGAGCCCCACACTTAGTTTGGTGTTCTGCCATTGATGATTTGAAATTCTTAAGATTCTTGAGAAAGGTGTCTTACATTTTTTTATTTTATGCTGAGCCCTGCAAATTATGTACCTAGTCTTGTTTGAAGGATCTAGTATAGAAGCATAATGGCTTATTCACCTTTGGCTAAATATTTAACATTTTACTTATCATTTACCTGATTATTAGGGACTAACTCCCTTTAATGTGCAACTTGAGGAAATTTTTCCATAGGGGTAGTGTGGATAAGGAGGACATCTACTTAGCCAGTTGCATTAGCCAACATCCTTGACAATCATTGGAGCCTAAATAATCATAGTCATATCATTGCCTAGTATACAGACTGTTTTAATTAGCACCTTCATAGCTCAGTAATATATTGGTTTGAGTTATTAATTTCTTCTCAAAGCAAAGAAACCATATAGCAATGGTTTTAAAGTCAAAGGAGTATTTGAAATATTTTCAAGTTAAGATCGTATGACTACTTGTACAACAGTTGAGAAAAATTCATTTCTAGTCAATACATATCTCTGGGATATCATTTATCCTATAAGGTTTTAAGATAATGCCTAGGTAAGTTTTTATTTATTTATTTTTAGAATGTTGGGAAGGGAGGGAGAAAGAGATGGAGAGAAACATTGATGTGTGAGAGATACATGGACTGGTTGCATCTCATATGTCCCCAACCGGTGACCTGGCCCACAAATAAGACATGTGCCCTGACTGGGAATCAAACTGTGACCTTTTTCAGTTTACTGGCCGGCACTGAATTCACTAAGCCATGCCAATCAGGGCAATGCCTACGTAGTTTTAAATCCACTTATTTACTGAAGATGAACTCTGGTGACCTCAACATTTGGTTATTCTTGAATCAAAGTCTGGGTTTTATTTATGGATGAAATGCTCTGCTACATGGTGGTATGGTTTTGATATTTTACTTCTTTCTTCTGTTATATCTTCATTTATTCTAATTAATCCTGGCATCTTTAGCAATTTGGTAATTCTAGAAGTACAGTTAGGAAACTTTATGTATCATGATCAACTAGAGTACTAGTTAAAAATGTAAATCCCTACAAAATTAGAAGTTAAGGTCTTGAGTCTCACTTTTTTGTTATTCTGTAATTTAGGACTCCCTTGTAGGGCACATGATAATGATTTATTGGCATACTGATGCATAACCTAGTGGGATATTTAGCATGTATATCTGACTTCTGTGCCATGATGAAATATGTTTAAAACTCCAAGACAGGGATTGATGAGAATAAAGTTAAAGTCCTCCTTTTTCCCAAAATTCAATATTAGTGAAATCTATTCCTTCCTAGAATTCTAAGGATATTCCCAATGGTTAGAACTTACAGCTTGGAAAATTGTAAAGAAGCTAATAACAAAGGGGGATGGAAATGGGAGGGCTGGGGGTGGGTGGGCTGGGATGGTGTTAAAAGGCAGAAAACTGCACTTGAGCAATTAAAATAAAGTAAAAATTTAAGACAGAAGCTATTATCTTATCCAGACAATGGTAATCTCATATTTGGGTAAAATGTGAAAGAATTTTAAGAACTAAGAATGCTATGGAACTGACTACAATTTCAGAGATTGGATCAAGATTACCATATTTCTATGTGAAGTATGTTTGTTAATACATTCCCAAAGTTTTTGGTATTTATTTTTAAGATACCAAGTTAAAAATCTGGAGATAACCTCAAATACATCCCAGAATCAAACTGTATCACTGATGTGGTATCCTAAGAACTTAGACCTTATTGTCAAATGAATTTACTTCTCTCCACAGGATGTGGAGACAAAAACATTTTCTGCCATCTTCACTGTAGTAATCAATCAACTCAATTAAGGGCATCAAGTCTATAATTTCTTTAATGTATATTATTGATTATGCTATTACAGTTGTCCCACCACCCTCCTTTTTTCCCCTCCACCCTGTACACCCTCTCCCACCCACATTCCCTCACCTTAGTTCATGTTCATGGGTCGTACATATAAGTTCTTTGGCTTTTAGATTTCCTATACTATTCTTAATCTCCCCCTGTTTATTTTCTGCTTACCATTTATCCTACTTATTCTCTGTACCTCTCCCCACTCCTTTCCCTTCCTTCTCCCCTGCTGATATCACTCCATGTGATGTCCATTTCTGTGATCTGTTCCTGTTCTAGTTTGCTTTGTTTTTGTTTTAGGTGTGGCTGTTAATAGCTGTGAGTTTGTTGTCATTTTATTGTTCATATTTTTTATCTTCTTTTTCTTACATAATTTTTTTAACATTTCATATAATAAGGGCTTGATAATGATGAACTCCTTTAACTAGACCTTATCTTGGAAGTACTTTATCTGCCCTTCCATTCTAAATGAAAGCTTTGCTGGGTAGAGTAATCTTGGATGTAGGTCCTTGCCTTTCATGACTTGGAAAACTCCTTTCTAGCCCCTTCTTGCCTGCAAGGTCTCTTTTGAGAAATCAGCTGACAGTCTTATGGGAACTCCTTTGTAGATAATTTTCTCCTTTTCTGTTGCTGTTTTTAGGATTCTCTCCTATTCTTTAATCTTGGGTAATGTAATTATGATGTGTTCCTCCTTGGCTCCAACTTCTTTGGGACACTCTGAGCTTCCTGGATTTCCTAAAAGTCTGTTCCCTTTGCCAGGTTGGGGAAGTTCTCCTTCATTATGTTTTCAAATAGGTTTTCAATTTGTTGCTCTTCCTCTTCTCCTTCTGATACCCTATGATTTGGATATTGGAACATATAAAGATGTCCTGGAGGTTCCTAAGCCTCTCCTCATTTTTTTGAATTCTTATTTCTTCATTCTGCTCTTGTTGAATGTTTCTTTCTTCCTTCTGGTCCACAGTTTTGGGTCCACAGTGTTGATTTGAGTTCCAGTTTCCTTCCCATCACTGTTAGTTCCCTGTGCATTTTCCTTTATTTCACTTAGGATAAGCTTCATTTTTCCCTCTGATTTGCGACTATATTCAACCAGTTCTGTGAACATCCTGATTACCAGTGTTTTGAACTGTGCATCTGATAGGTTGGCTATCCCTTCATCACTTAGTTGTATTTTTTTCAGGAGCCCTGATGTGTTCTTTTATTTGGGCCATTTTTTTTCATCTTGGCACACCTGTTAGGTAGTAAGGGGTGGTGACTTAGGTGTTCACCAAGGCGGGACAACCTATGTTGCTTCATTGTCAAATCTATAATTTTTAACAACAACAACTCCTCCTTACATTTTAACAATCAAACAAAAATAACTTAATCACCTGTTTTTTTTTTATATTTGGCTTTTCTTTTATGGTGAAATCAAAAATAAAATATTCAGGGTATCATCAGGTAGTTTGGAAACAGAAGAAAATACTCATTTTCTATTTCTAACATATTACTATTTTAAAAATAGCAATATGTTTTCTAAAGAAGCATTTATGGCTTGTGTGGCTCAGTGGATTGAGTGCCAGCCTGCACATCAGGGGAACACTGGTTCCCAATCAGGGCCCATGCCTGGCTTGAGGGCCAGGTTTCTATTAGGGGGTACATGAGAGGCAACCACACATTGATGCTTCTCTCCTTCTCTTTCTCCCTCCCTTCCCCTCTGTCAATAAACAAACAAACAAACAAATAGATAAATAGATAAATAAAATCTTTTAAAAAGGTGTTTCTGTTTTGAAATAATACCTTGAACTTGAAAATCACTTATTTTTTTCCAAGTAGAATCATAGTTATTTATTATAATGTAATTGTAATGAATATTGTCAAGTTATAATAAAGTGATTATTATTAATTACATTTTCTGAATATAATTAAAATACATTGCTTGGAACAAAGGCAATCACTGGATTATAATTATGTGTACTTCTAATAGAAACAATTAGTGTGACAGGTGTCAGATACATAGTGCAAATAACCAGGTATTGTATTTTTTTTATAACTATTAATTCATATACTTTAAACACTGATAAACACAGGTAATATATGCATATTTTATTCATATAAGATGATTTTTAAAGATTTGTCTCTAATATATTTGTATTTTGTTGGTGATTTAAAAAAGCACAATTCATTTAGATTCTTTTCTTTTTATGTATTATGTCTTGAATAACACATATTTAACTTTCCAGAATCATGTGTATCATAATAAGTCACAAACAGCATTATTAACATTTTAAATAGGGGTTACTTTTATACTCATGAGTTAGAATTTAATAGTACGTTGAATATAATTCTAAGTGCATTGTCATAATAGTGTTATAGAGTTATTAGTTGGAGATTAAATTTTCTGTGGGTTCAGATATAGTGTCAAATTGTAGATTCCAGAGTTCACACTAATATTACACATATGATTTATTCTACCTTTTTAAAATCTCAGTTTATGCAGTGGTAAAGTGGGATGAAAATAGTTTCCTTTCTTCTAAAATGAGTGGGGAGATTAAAGACTATTTTCAAGATAAATGGAAGAATAAACTATATTTACTTCTAATCAATGATAAGAAAATACTTTATTTTTGTTTACATAAACTCTGTTGTAACTGATTTGACTATAAAATGGGAAATACATAAACTAAGAAATAGGCATATTTCTATCCATTTTTTTTTATTTTATTGTTGTTCAAGTACAGTTTTCTGCCTTTCCTTCCTGCTTCTCCCATCCCACACCCCAGGCATCCTAACCTCACTCTCCTGATTCTAACCCACATTAGTTTTGTCCATGTGTCCTTTATAGTTGATCCTGAAAATCCATCACCCTTTCCCCACCATTATACCATCCCATCTCCCCTCTGGTTACTCTCAGTTTCTTAATTTCAATATCTCAGGTTATATTTTGCTTGCTTGTTTATGTTGTTAATTAGGTTACACTAACAGTTGAGATCATATGGTATCTGTCTTTTACTGCCTAGCTTCCTTCACTTAGCATAATGTTCTCCAGTTTCATTCATGATGTTGAAAAGGGTAGGAGCTCCTTCTTTCTTTCTGCTGCATAGAATTCCATTGTGTAAATGTACCATAGTTTTTTGATCCATTCATTTACTGATGGGCACTTAGGTTGCTTCCAATACTTGGCTATTGTAAATTGTGCTGCTATGAACATTGGGGTGCATACGTTCTTTGGGATTGGTGTTTCAGGGTTCTTAGGATATAATCCTAGCAGTGGAATTGCCAGGTCAAAAGGCACTTCCAGTTTTCTGAGGAAATTCCATAGTGTTTTCAATAGTGGCTGCACTAGTCTGCAATCCCACCAGCAGTGAACTAGGGTTCCCTTTTCTCCACATCCTCTCCAACACTTGTTTGTTGATTTGCTTATGATGGCCATTGTCATGGCTGTGAAGTGGTATCTCATCGTGGTTTTAATTTGCATCTCTCTGATGGCTAGCGATGCTAAACATCTTTCCATGTATCTCCAGACCCTTTGTATGTCCTCCTTGGAGAAGTGTCTGTTCAAGTCCTTTGCCCATTTTTTAGTTGCTTTTTTGTCTTCCTAGAGTGGAGTCCTGTGAGTTCTTTATATATTTTGGAGATCAAACCCTTGTCTGAGGTATCATTGGCAAATATGTTTTCTCATATGTTTCGTTCTCTTTTCATATTAATGCTGTTTTCTTTCACCATGCAGGAGCTTTTTATTTTGAAGAGATCCCATTTGTTTATTCTTTCCTTTAAGTCCCTTGCTTTAGGGGACATATCAGTGAAAATATTGCTGTATGGAATATATGATAATTTCCTCCCTGTGTTCTCCTCTAGCACTATTATGGTGTTGTGACTTGTATTTACCCATAAATAGTCTTATAGTCTTATAGTCTTTAAGTCTTATAGTCTTAAAGTCTTATAGTCTTTACCCATCTTCAGTTTATTTTTGTATATGGTAAGTTGGTGATCAAGTTTCATTTTTTTTGCATGTAACTGACCAGATTTCACAACACTATTTGTTGAAGAGGTTATTTTTACTACATTTTATGCTGCTGCCACCTTTGTCAAATATTAATTGATCATAGAGACGGGTTTATTTCTGGGCTCTCTGTTCTCTTGGTCTATGTGTCTGTTCTTATGCAAGTGTCAGGCTGTTTTGATTACAGTGGCCTTGTAATAGTTTGATATCAGGTATGGTGATCCCTACTTTGTTCTTTCTCAAAATTGCTGCAGCTATTCGAGGTCATTTATGGTTTCCTATAAGTTTTTAAAGTGCTTGTTCTATGCCTGTGAAATATACCATTTGTACTTTAAGAAATATTGCATTAAATCTATAAATTGCTTTGGGTAGTATGGACATTTTGATGATGTTCCTTTTTCTAATCCATGAACATGGTACCTGCTTCCATTTGTTAGCGTCTTCTTTAATTTCTTCCTTCAGTGTTGTGTAGTTTCTTGAGTAGTTTCTAGGTATTTTATTTTTCTTGTTGCTGTAGCAAATGGGATTTTTCCTGATTTCTGTTTTTGATATTTCATTGTTGGTATACAAAATGCCTTTGATTTCTGAATACTGACATTGTATCCTGTTGTTTTGCTGAACTCATGTATTAGGTCGAGTAGTTTTTTTGTGGAGTCTATTGGATTTACTATGTAAACCATCATGTCATCTGCAAAAAAGGACAGTTTTGTTTCCTCCTTTCCAATTTGGATGCCTTTTATTTCTTTTTGTTGTTTGCGGTAGCTAGGACTTCCAACTCTATGTTTTTTTAAGATTTATTTATTTTTAGAGGGGAAGAGAGGGAGAAAGAGAGGAACATCAGTTTGTGGTTTCTCTTGGGTGCTCCCAACTGGGAACCTGGCCTGAAACCCAGGCATGTGCACTGACTGGGAATCAAACCAGTGAATATTTGGTTCACAGCCTGGCACTCAATCCACTCAGTCACACCAGCCAGGGCCTATGTTGAATAGAAGTGGTAAAAGAGGACAACTTTGCCTTGTTCCTGGTCTTAGTGGGAAAGTTTTTAGTTTTTGCCCATTGAGTATGATGTTGGCTCTAGATCTCTCATACATGGCCTTTGTTAGGTTGAGGAATGCTCCCTCTATTTCCACTTTGCTCAGTGTTTTAATCATAAATGGGTGCTGTACCTTGTCAAGTGCTTTTCCCACATCTATTGATATAATCATGTGGTTTTTTCCTTTCTTTTTGTTTACATGATGTATTACATTTACTGATTAGCAAATATTGTACCATCCTTGCATCCCTGGGATGAATACCACTTGATCACAGTGTGTGATCTTTTTAATATATTGCTGGATGCAGTTTGCCAATATTTTGTTGAGGATTTTAGTGTCTATGTTCATCAGTGATCTTGGCCTGAAGTTTTCTTCTTCGTTATGACTTTATCTGGTTTTGAGATTAGGATGATGCTGGTTTCATGAAAAGAGTTTGGGAGTCTTCCACCTTGGATTTTTTGGAATAGTCTGTGAAGGTTAGGAGTTAGCTCTTCCTTAAATGCTTTGTAGAATTCTCATGTGAAACCGTCCAGCCCAGGGCTTTTGTGTGTCAGGAGGTTTTTGATTACTGCTTCAATTTTGTCTGCTGTTATTGCTTTATTCCGGGTTTCTGCTGCTTCTTTATTCAGTTTGGGAGATTATATTTTTTCCAGAATTTTGTCCATTTCACCTGGGTTTTAAAATTCCTTGGCATTATAGTTCTTCATAGTAGTTTCTTACAATCTTTTGTATTTCTGTGGTATCAGTTGTAATGTCCTCTTTCATTTCTGACTGTGTTTATTTGGGTCTTCTCTCCTTTTTTTGATGAGTCTGCTTAAAGGCTTGTTGATTTTGCTTATCTTTTCAAAGAACTAGCTCCTGGATTCGTTGAACCTTTAAATTTATCTTTTAGTCTCTATGTAGTATAATTCTGCTCTGATCTTGGTAATTTCTATCTTTCTACTTGTTCTGGGATGTCCTTGTTGTTGTTCTTCCAGTTTTAGGGATAGGGTTAGGGTGTTTATTTGAAATGTTTGTGTCTTTTTTAGGTAGGCCTGTATCACTATGAACTTCCCTCTCATGACTACCTTTGCTGCATCCTATAAGTTTTGGATTGTTGTGAGTTCATTTTCATTTGTTTCCAGAAACTTTTTGATTTCTTTCTTGATCTCCTTCTGGATCTATTCATTGTGGAATAGCATGACATTCAATCTCCATGAGTTTGGGTGTTTTTAGTTTTTTCCTTGAGGTTAGTTTCAAGTTTCAGTCCCTTGTGATCAGAGAAAATGCTTGATAGGATTTCAGTTTTTCTTGAGTTTTTGGAGGCTTGTTTTATGCTCTATCATGTGATCTATCTTTGAAAATGTTCCATGTACATTTGAAAAGAATGTGTATTTTGCTTCTTTGGGATGAAAGGCTCTCTTCTATATGTATATCTGTTAAGTCCTTTTTATCTAGGACATTGTTCAATGCCACAATATCTTTGTTGACATTTTATTTGGAAGACCTATCTATTTTTTATAGTAGGTTCTTAAAGTCCCCTACTATGACAGTGTTGCTGTCTACTTCGTTTTGAGGTCCTCCAAGATTTTTCTTATGTATTTGGGTGCTCCTTTGTTGGGTGAATATGTGATTATAATGTTTGTCTTAATGGAATCTTTCCTTGAGTATTATGAACTGTCCTTCCAGGTCTCATTTTATGGCCCTTGTTTTGAGCTCTATTTTGTCTGATATGAGTATAGCTACCCCTGCTTTCCTTTCCTGTCCATTCACTTGTAATATTTTTTCCAACCCTTCACTATTAGTCTGTGTAGGTCTTTTGTTTGGAGGTTGGTCTCTTGTAGGCAGCATTTATGTTGGTCATATTTTCTTATCTATTAAGCTATTCAATGTTTTTATATTGAAGCACTTAATCCATTAACATTTAAGATTGTTATGGATAGTTATTTGTTCATTTTTCCCCTTTGTGCCTGTATTCTTCACTCTTTCACTCCTTTCCTTTTTCTTCTTAGAACAGTCCCTTTAGTAAATCTTGTAGGGCTGGTTTGGTGGAGATGTATTATTTCAGCCTTCTTTTGACTGGGGAAATCTTTATATTGCCTTCCATTTTAATTGAGAGCCTCACTGGTTAGAGTGATCTTAGTTGCAGGTTGCCTGCAACCTTGGTTGCCTTTGTTTTCATTACTTGGAATACCTCTTGCCATTCCCTCCTGGATTGTAGTGTTTCTGTTGAGAAATCAGCTGCGAGACCCTTTGTATGTGACTTCTTGTTCTTCCTTTGCTGCTTTTAAGATTCTCTCTTTGTCTTTAATACCTGACACCTTAATTATGATATGTTTGAAGCTGGCCTCTTTGGGTTCATCTTCATTGGGACTCTTTGTGCTTCCAGAACTTTCATGGGTTTTTCTCTCTTCAGGTTCAGAAAGTTTTCTGTTATTATTTTTTCAAACAATGTTTCTATCCTTTCTTCCTTTTCCTCTCCTTCTGGTATTCCTATTATCCGAATATTGTTGTGTTTCATGTTATCTTTGAGTTCCCTTAAGCTATCTTCATATTTTTTAATCTTTTTTTTGTGCAGCTGTTCTGCCTGGGTGTTTCTTTCCACCTTGTGTTCCAGTTCACTAATTCTGTCTTCTGTTTCATCCAGCCTGATTATAATTCCTTCTATTGTGTTTTTATTTCCAAAATATTATTGTTTATTTCTTCTTGTTGTTTTTTTTGTTGTTGTTGTTTATGGTTTCTATTTCTTTTTTCATACTGTTGTAGTTCTTACTCAGTTTCTTGTAATTGTCTGTGAGTTCCTTGAGTGTCCTTATAACCATTATTTTGAATTCTATATCTGGTAGTTTGCTTACCTCCATTTCATTTAGCTCTTTTAGTGGGGAGTCTTCTGTTCCATTTGATTATTTGATTGCAGGTTCTTTTTTTTGTCTTCCCATTTTAGGTGACTCTTTTTGTTTGTTCTGTGCTTCCTGATATTTCGCTTTGCTAGCTGTCTTTGTAGGGTGAACTTCTGTGTTTGGAATTCTATGGTATTCAGTGGTGTGGTCTCTTTGATTTTCTTGTCTGGATGCTCTAGATTTGCCCTTTCTTCTATTTGTGTGGACTTTCTTGTTGTACTTGGTTTTTCCCTTTTCGTGGTCCCTTTGTTGGTTGGTTCTCTCCTCCAGCATGTATACTGACGTTCACAGCTCCCACCTATTCTTGTATGTGATTAGTGGCATACTTTTCACATGGACTACTGAGTCCAGTGGAGGAAAAGGGACAGCATGGCTTTTCTCTCAAGGGGAGCAAAAGCCACGGCCTCCGCCATGACAGACCTTTAGTTCTCTTTCTGGTCACATTCCATGATGGTCCTCATTTACCATGCACAGGGTGGCTTTGAGTGGTTACCGTTTACAGAAAACAAAGATTAACATGACTCTAATCACACCATGGAAAAAGGATATTTGCAAATGAAAAAGGAAAAGTAGTTGAACTGGTTACACTCATCCTTGGAAGGTTTAGCATGGATTTTAGGTAGTTACTTTGCAGTAAACGTTTGTTGCCTCAATTCAGGGTGAGGGAGTTTTAGCAAAAGCAAGTCTCATAGCAGTCTAGGTACATCGTAGGCCTGATTCCCCATGGGAAAACCTATCTGTGGGTGTGGGTCTTGTGTATCTCGGAGTGGGAGCTGGGCCCATGCCACGCAGAATGGTCTCCTACAATTACTATTCACCACGACTTTGTCTATGAGGATTTCAATTTTATAAGTAAAAAATATCCCTTCATCGATTTTGGTTTGGGTTTGTCTTTTACCACCACCATAGCTTCTGCCTTTCCTCATGCTGAAGGAACTTTATTAACAGCAAGGATTCAGGAATCCATTCTGGCAATTCTTCAAATAACTTCCTCAGAGATATGATCCAACAAAAAAGGATGTTTTGTGTGTGTGTTTTTGTTTGTTTTGTTTTGTTTTGTTTTGTTTTTACTCAGTGCACTAGCAGTAGCTAGAGTTGAGCATTTCCCTAGGGTGATGGGAAGAGGGCCTGATGCTAGATTCCTGCACGTGCAATTGGGAGCCTTACAGAAGAGGAATCCTAAGCTAGGAACCCCAATTCTTTTATGATGGGAAGCAACATCCCTGCTGTAGCCCTAGAGGGAGGAAGACATTTTTATACAATGAGCAATAAACAAATCTGCCCTTTGTTCCAGAGGGATATGCATCTGTCTTCAAGGTTGTTCATTTTACACAGGGGCAGTCAGTGCTTCTATTCACATGACATACCAAAACACAAGAGGCTCTTGAAGTAAATTATCATAATCCTGTTATTTTCTTCTCTGAGCATAAAGATTTATCCTACCTTCCCCCATTTTTCACACTTCCTAATTCCTTCACACTGTTGTTTTTCTCAGCACTTATTTTTTTAAACAATGGTGATATTTTTAAAATATAGAAATAAAAATTATTATATATAATATTCTATAAAATAGAATAGAAAGTATATTTGTGTGTATATGACATTTATAGTATGTATACAATATCATGTGCCTACTAAGCACATAAAAGAGCACTAAACAATTATATTACATCATGTTTTACATGGTATAAAAGTGATTTTCAGCATGGATGTTTCTCATTTGTCTTGTCTTATGTAAAAATATTACATAATTAAGGAATAAAGCTGAGGCACTCATAAAGCAACATTGAAACTGTTATTCATATAATGGCAACATTTTCTGATAATTCTAGTGGATAAAAATGAAAATAAATAAGAGCACACTTAGTTTTTATATTTATGCATTTTCAAATCAAGAAGTTTATCATGAAGTTACTCAAAGAAGACAGATGTAACTACAATTAGTTTTTAAAAGGATATAGAAGCATGCTTATAATACTATGTAACTATTGTGACATAGTTATGGCATTATGTTCCATTGTGAGATGATTACAGAAGAGAGGTAGAAATGGAGAAAAGTAAGGGATATATGGCATCTAACAGGCCAAGAAAGCTGCTGTTAAAAGTAAAACTGAAAAAAGATCCTTTATAAATGATTTCCTTTCTCATATATAATTCTGATACAGTGAGTGGAAGAGGATGTAGCCACATCTAGTGAACTAAACAGCAAACAGAAAAGGGAGTTTGATTTTGGTGCCTTGCCTACTGGTAGTTATTTTCCTCCCCAAATCATATTAATCTACTTAATTACTTATTAATTGAAAGAAACATAATGTGTAAGAATGAGATGAAGTTTTAACTGGTTAAAAGTAAATTTGTATTGTTAAATTTCAGAAATAAAATAAAATTAATAGATGAGATATGTTAGCATTTAATTAACTGACATTTTTAATAGCAAATAACAGTTTCTGAGCTTCTTTTCCTAATAAATAAGAGCTTTTGCTTATATTTTATCTGTTTTATCTGCTATATCTAAATAAAAGCAGTGACTCATATGTTTGGTCAAAGCTATCATAGTACATATCAGAATCATAAAAAAAGCTTCACAGATGTGTATGGATTTTTCTGGTTGGGTTGTTTGCCATCAAAGAAGGGCACAAAGAATTACTTTAACTATTAAACAGAAGAAACATGCTTATATTCCAAAATATAATGTCAACTAGTCATTGATTGTTTATTATGCTTTCTCTTTATAGATGGCTGTGATACATTAGGAAAATACCGTTATAGCTCTATCCCCATCAATTCTAGACATCAGCTGATATATCTATCTAAAGAGAAAGCCAAAGAAAAATTCAGGACTACAGAAGGAGAATTAAAAATACTGGCCTGAATAACTTAACTCATACAAGTATTTGAAAAACTTTAGGCTTGTTGGATTCAACCAAGTTGTAAACCACACTTTAATCATCCTAATAAATATTTAAATATGCATCAATATTTTTGTCACTGTTAAAACCAGTTTTTATTTATTTTTTTGTTGTTGATTGGACAGTCAGTCTGATTTATAGAGATTGTAACTGTAAAAGTCTACTTTATTAAAATATAATTTACATGTAATAAAATGGTCTTATTTTAAAAACATTACAATTCCATAAATTTTGACAAATTTACACACTTCTATACACATCACTACAAAAGATTAGAACATTTCCATTAATCCCCCAAACTCTTTTCCTTCCCTATTGCAGCCAAGCAAACCACTGATCTATTTTTCATCACTAGATTATTTTGTTTTTTATAGTATTTTATATGTGATACCATATTGCATGTATTATTTTTTTATCTGGCCTCTTTTGCTTAGCATAACATGCTTTGGATTCTTTCAAAATATTGGATTAACTAGTGGTTAACACTTTTTGAATTGCTGAATAGTATTCCAATGTAGGAATTGTATAAATATGTCAAAATTTACTACTGTTCACCTTTTGATGTATATTTTTTCCAGTATGGGTTAATTTGAATACATGTGATATGAATATCTGTGTATAAGTCTTTTTGTGACCTTATTCACTTAGTTACTGAGGGTAAATATCTATGAATGGAATTGCTGATATATGTGGCACACATATATTTAACTTTATAAAAAAATGTCAAATGCTTTTCCAGAGTTGTTATCTTATTTTATACTGACACAAGCTATGTATGAGAATTTTCATTGCTCTTTATCTTGACAATACTTGGGGTCTTCAATTCATTTTAATTTATGAGTATGTCAGCAGAGGTGTCCAATATTTGTGCATTGCTGTGCCATACTGGAAGAAGAATTGCCTTGGGCCACACTTTAAATGCACTGTGACATATAATCACAAAAAAACCCATAATATTTTAAGTAAGTTTATGATTTTGTATAGAGCCACATTCACAGCCATCCTGGGCTGCCCGCAGCCCACTGACTGCAGGTAGAAAACCCCTAGAGGGGTATCTCAATCTGTTTTAGTTTTCATTTTTCAGATGGCTAATAATGATGAGAAATTTTCCAAGTGCTTATTGCCATTAGTATCCTTTCTTTGGTGAATTGACTATTCATATTGTGCCTATTTTTTAATTTATTTGGCTTTTTGTCTTTTTATTATTGGGTTGTAAGATTTTCTTAAAGGGTGTGTTTGGGACACACTCTTGTGGATATGTGCATTAGCAATATACTCTCCAAGTTTGTAGCTTATCTTTCACTTTCATAAATTTCCTGGGAAGAGCAGATATTTTTTAATTTTGTGAATGCTAGTTTGTCAGTCTTTTATAGTTAGCGTTTTTTTCCCTGTATAAGGTTTATTTGTTGCCCTGGCTGATGTGGCTCAGTGGTTTGAGTGCCAACCTGTGAACCAAAGGGTCCCCAGTTTGATTCCCAGTCAGGATGCATGCCTGGGTTGCAGGCCAGGTCCCTGGTTGGAGGCATGCGAGAGGCAGCCAACTGATGTTTCTTTCTCTCTCTTTCTCCTTCTCTTCCACACTCTTTGAAATAATTTTTTTAAAAGGTTTATTTGCATATTCAATATCAAACTGTTTTTCTTTTATGTTTATCCTAGAGTCCAAAAATTTTAGATTCTGTGTTTAGTTGTAGTGTTCATATCAAATTTATTTTTTTATTTTGTATAAAATATTGAGATATTTGTATTTCTGTAAAATGTCCATTTGCTTTATTGGTATTTATTGAAAATACTCATTGAAATAATTTGGAAACTTTTTCAACCATCATTTGTCCACATACATTTGTGTCTGTCTCTAAGCTTTCTATTCTTTTGAATTGAACTGTGTTTATCCTTCATTACATACTGTTTCAATTACAGTACCTGTATTTTAAAAATACCTCTTTACTATTTGAGGTTCTTTATTTTCATAGTAAATTTGAAATCAACTTGTTAAATACTATAAAAATTTGCTACTAGGATTATGACAAGGATTGCATTGAATTTATAAAATAATTAGTGGACAGCTGTCATCTAAATATATTGAGTTTTTCAAACTTGATATAAATGTATATTAAGATTTTAATCTTAGCAATGTTTTATAACTATCAATATACAAGTCATAAATATTTTTGAATTTTATGATTAAAATTTTTGTTTTCAATGTTACTGTAAATAGTATTTTTTATATTCATTTTTCAATTTCTAGTATAAACAGATATAATTGACTTTTATATAATGATTTTACATACCACGATCTTTATAAGTTTGCTTATTAGTTATTTTTTCCTAGATGCTTTAATTGTAGAAATAAATTACAATGTAATTTGTGAATAAATACAATTTTGCTTCTTTTTTTACAAAAACCCTCACCTGAGGATATATTTACTGATTTTAGAGAGAAAGGAAGGGGAAAAATGTGACAGAGAGAAACATCAATGTGAGAAACATCAATTGACTGCCTCAGGGCCCTACCCGGGACCAGAGATGAAGCCAAAAACCTTTTGGTGCACAGGATGACACTCCAATCAACTGAATCACCATGCCAAAGCTGCTTCTTTCTTTTCAGATGCTTATGCCTTGTATCTTTTTCTCACCTTATTTCAATGGTAAGCATCCTTCACATCAAGTTGAGTTGAGAGTGGGTATCATTACTTTGTTCTGGATCTTAAGGAGAACTCATTCTGTGTTTTAGTTATACTTAGTGTAAGTGTAGGTTTTTAGTAGATTTTGTTATCAGTGTTAAAAAATTACTTTCTGAAACCCTGGCTGGCATAGCTGAGTGGATTGAGTGTGGCCTGTGAACCAAAGCATCGCAGGTTCAATTCCGTCAGGGCACATGCCTGTGTTGCAGGCCACAGCGTCCAGCAACTGCACATTGATTGTTTCTCTTTCTCTCTCTCTTTTTCCCTCCCTTCCCTCTCTAAAAATAAATAAATAAAATCTTAAAAAAAAGAATTACTTTCTGCTCCTAATCAATTTTTAATCAGTGGATGTTAAATATAATTAAATGAATTTTCTATAACTATTGTGATTATGGCTTTTCTCCTTTGCTTTATTAATATGGTGAGTTTTATTGATGGATTTTTGAAGAATAAACCAAGTCATATGCCTGGAGCAAATCCCACTTGGTCATAATGCATATTTCTTTTACTGTAATGCTAGATAAAGTTGGATATATTTTGTTAAGAATTTTGGCACCTGTGTTTCTAAAAGCTGTAGGTCTTTAATGTTTTTTTCTTTTTTTTTTTTTTGCTTTGCTGTGTTTTGTTTTCTGGTCTGGTTTTGTTATCAAAATAATAGAGTAAAATGTTTGGTAAAATGTACCAGTGAAGTTTTCTGGGTGTAATGTTTATGAGTGACATTTTAAATTGTTTATTCAAATTATTTAGTAGATATGAACCTATTCCAGTTTTCTAATTCTTCTTATTTCTGTTTGTGTTTAAGAATAATTATCAATTTGGTTATAAATTGCCAAATTTCTTAGTGTAAAGTGGTTTATAATATTACCTGTTATCCTTACTATTTGTGTAGCATCTGTAGTAAGATCTATTATATTTCTAATATGACTCATATGTATTTTTAATCTTTTTATAGCAAACAGCTATATGTATATAAATTTTATGGGCTGTTTAAAAACACAGCTTTAGTTTAATCAATGCTATCTACTTTTTAAAATTTTATTGATTTCCACTTATTTTTACTTTTTTGTACTTACCTTGAAGTAATTTAATCTTTTCACCCATTGCTTCCTAAACTGTAAGCTTAACTCATTAATTTTTAACACCCTTTTAATAAATAAGCATTAAATTTACAAATTTTTATAAGCATTACTTATCTCAATACCACAAATAATATGCTTTATTTCCCTTTCTATTTAGTTTAAATTGTTTTAAAAACTTTGCCTGGAATTTTAATTTAATATTATTTGGGAATTTGCAGAAATCTTTTTATAACTTAATATCAGAATTGACATCATGTCTGTCTTATATTTTTGGTTCCAATGGATTATTAAGAGGATATGAATTTTAGGAAGCAGAGATCACAGAGGTGAGGCTATATTTGAGGCTGTCTACCACATATGCATACATATTTCACATTATGTATTCTGGATAAATGGACTCTTTTGTCATTATATAAGGCATTTCTTTACATCTGAAAATATTTCTTGTTCTGAATGCACACTGACATTAATTAGCCACTAAAACTCTCTTGTGATTAATATTGGTTTGGTCAAAAAGTCTGTTTATTTTTTTCCATGAAATAAGACACATGTTTTCATTTTTACCAGTAACTTTATTGATTTAAATAAATCAATAAGTATGATTTATTTGTAAATAAAGTATGATTTGAATATGTTGGCAATCTCTTGTGTGGTATAGCATTGATTGCTGTCCATTAATGTCTCTATTTGATTGCTATTAACTTCAGGTGGTCTGCCCGACCATGGAGCATCATCCAGTGAGAAATCTCTAGCACGAAACTTGACAAAACACATCTGACATGTTTGATCAGTCACAGTACCTACTCCATAAACTGCACAAATCTTTCTTGCATTTCAGTTGTGTTTTTACCTTTCTTGAAATAATAAAGCATAAAAAACCAAAAATGTGTATTTTCTTTCATCTGCAATATTAAAATGGCTGTATAAAAATTCATCAATTTTGATAAGTTTTTTAAATGCATGCCGATATAATAGCTGTCACAATACAATCTAACAAAATTGTTTGGAATTAAGTTAAAGACAACTAAGTGCTTCTAGAGCCATCTTACTGAAGAAAACCAAACAAACGTTTTGGCCAGCTCAATAATTTCCTGTACTCTCTTTTGTGTATTTGCTGTTATATATTTTACTCTTCTGTATATTATTAATCTCAGACACATTGGTATTATTTTTGGTATAAAAAGTCAATTGTCTTTTAAAGTAATTTAAAATGAGATAAAAATACACTTGCTATATTTTCCAAGATAGTTACCATTTCTGAAAGCCTTCATCCCCTTATTGTGGATCCAACTTTACATTTACATCATTTATGGATTCAAGTTCCCATCTGGATTATTTACCTTCAACTAAGAATTTCCATTATATTATGGGTAGTGGATATCTGTTGAGTTTATTTCTCTTGGTTTTGTTTGTCTGAAAAATATCCTCATTTTTGCCTTTACATTTGAATGACATATTCACTAGCCATAGAGTTCCAGTTTACTAGTTTTCTTTTATTTTTAGCACATTAATGATGTCCCATTACATTATCTTCTAACTTACATTGTTTTGTAGAAGATATCAGCAGTAGTTAATATCTTTGCTTCCCTGTCTGCAATGTGTTTTTTTCTTTTAAATGCTCTTAGGAATGTTTCTTTATCACTGGTGTTTAGCATTTTGATTATCATGTACTTTAGATACTTTTATGTTTATTTAATTTGGTACTTTGTTAGTTTCTTATACTTGTTATGGTGTTGGTTTTATCAAATTATTATATAGTTGGATATTATAATATTTTTTCTTTTTTCAAGTGTTGCTTAATATTGTCCCACATTCACCGAGTGGGACTGTTTATTTTTAGATTTTTTGCTTTGTGCTTTATTTTGCATAGTTTCTTTTGCTATGTCTTCATGTTCACTAGTCTTTAAACTACCTCATCTGTTGCATGTTCAGGGAATATTTCATTTCAGATATTATGCTTTTGTGTGTGTGTGTGTGTGTGTTAACTTCTGTTTCTTATATCTTCCATTTTTCTGCTTTAATATTCATGTTTTTACTTAATTTTTTAAATAGACTTGGCGATGGCCTGTTTGGCTCAATGGATTCAGTGCAGCCTGCAAACAGTCACTGGTTCAATTCCTGGTCAGGACACATGCCTAGGTTACAGGCCAGGTCTCTAGTAGAGAACGTAGAAGAGGCCACCAAACATTGATGTTTCTCTCCCTTTTTTCTTCCCTTCTCCTCAATAAAAATAAATAAAGTCTTAAAAATTATTTAAAAATTTTTGAATATATTTATAGTAGCTTATTTAAAGTTCTTGTCTACTGATTTCATAATATGTGTCAATTCAGAATCTTTTTTAAAATGCTTTTTTTTTCCTTTGATATTGGTCATATTTTCTTGCTTCCTTATGTGTCTAGTAATTTTTATTGGATGTTGGACATTATAAATATTATCAATATATTATGAGTTTCCTGTTTCTTTTGTTTTTTTTAAAGTATATTAGCATTATTTTTAAAACATAAGTTATCCTGTCAATCAGTTTGATCTTTTTAAAGATTTATTGTTAAGTTTCCTTATGTGAGGTATAGTGTAGTTTTTATTCTAGTGCTAATTTAGCCTTGCTAACTTAGTATTGCCCATCTGATTGTTCATTCAGGTTTATCCCCTTCAGCTGGTTAAAACTTAAGTATATGTCAGCCCTATAAGTTCTTGGAACTGTTTAGTTAATAATTTCCAATGTATTTTCATAGTACTTATTTCCCTAGCCTCAATGCCTCTCACAGAAACACATGCACACCTCAGAATTCAACCAAAGAAACAAAAAGAAAATTGGGGCATCTAGGAAACTTTATCCAACCGTTTATTTGAATAGTTCCCTCTTCCCTAATATTTTGCCCTACAAATTATAGCCAATTCAGGTTTGCTGGACTCCAATTTTTGTCTCTTCAATTTAACAAGACCATCATTATTTTCTTGAGTTCTCCCTTGCATATCATGGCTTTAAACAGAAAGTTAGGGAAATTATAGAATGCAGCCTAATTTTCTTATTTGAGTAATCATAGCCCTGGGCTATCCATGGTCTAATGTCTGAGAACAATTATTTCATGTATTTTGTTGAGTTTTCTAGTTGTTTAGAATAAGTAGTTATGTCTGATCCATTTACTTCCAGATAACTAGAAGTAGAAGTTCATTTTAATTTTAACATTTTGACTAAATTTTAACTTCAATAAAACTAGGTTATACAGAATATTAACTGATGGTTACAATATATTTTATAGCATTTCCTTTTAGTGAAACCTAAATAACTACAATTGAAAGGACTATAGCAAATTGTGCATGAGATGAACTTATTATAATAAGCATTAGTGTTGCCTCCTGCATAGAGGTAACATTACCCTCAGTAAATGTAATGCACTGAATTTAAAAATAATCTCTTGAGACTTCCAAATCATCAGCCATTAAAAATGTGTGTGTAAATATTTCATTAAAATTTAAATATACATTTTTATTTAAAAGTATTAATGGTTTACTTATAGCAACTCCAGAATTTTGTATTATGAGAAATGTAATAAAAAAAAGAATCCCCAAAATGAGTGAAGAGAAATAGAGAAAGAAGACATAATAGCTCCTGGATAAGGTTATATAAATAATAAAATATATGATGAATATGGGACAAAGAAAGGAAAGGAAATGTAAAAAGCAAACATTAAGAAACACTATAATCAGGGGAAGGAAGATGGCAGCTTTGCTCTAGGCAGCGTTTTTCTCAGTTTCTGTGAAGAGGAGGGAAACTTGCAGATCAGTGGAGAGGCAGAGCAAATGGACTGGGTTGCCGAATCACTTTTGAAAGCAGGATATAGGGGATTATTGTGATCACTGGAAAACCAGATAGTACGGAGACTGCTTTGGGACAAAAGGGACCTGGGGATCAGCATAGGGTCTGGGGGTGTGCAGTCCCCAGGCCTGGTGCTCCAGGGTCTGCCTCAGGTCTCCCAGGAGAGGGGAGTCGCTGCTCCCTCCACCGAATACGGGGGTTGAGCAACTCCAGGGGAGAATGTGTTGCTTGAAGGAACAGATTGGCCAGTTGGTCTTGGAAAAAATTGCCCAGGGACTATGAACACCCACCCAGAGACCTGGGAGAAGTGAGGGCCCCAGCCAACACGACTGCCCCTGGTGGGGAAAGGCGCCAACACCCCTGGCCCAGTTGGGGTGTGGATTGGTCGAAAACAATGAGCTGGGAAGGACTCCGCTCGCGCCCCATAGGGAGGCCTGACTTGTGGGTGCTGTGAACCCAGGGGGGTCGCGCACTCCATCAGAAAACCTGACCCGCCCTTGCTGTGAACTTGGGGGGGGGTCGCACACTCCATGGGAGGCCAGACTCGCACACTGTGAACCTGGAAGAGTCACGTGCTCCATTGGGGAGCCTGTCTTGCGCTCGTTGTGAACTCAGAAGACTCGTGGCGTGGCGCTTAGGGCAATCCTAGAGCCTGAATCTCAAAAGTATGGTGGAGGGGCGCACACTTTTACGATTCCCAGGGAGGGCTCAGTAAATCCCAAAATGTCTCGGGTGCCTTCTGAGATCATAGAGCTGGAACCCTGCAGGACCCCGGAGTCTGGAAGAACCCGGGAGTGAGCTCTAGAGAGCGAGTGTGCTGGGGAGCACCCAGGGTACCTGACAGTATTGCTGAGATCTGACTGAGAGGAGAGAGAAGCATTTCAAAGGTCCCTCAGCCAGCTGAAGCGAGCAAGATCAGAAAAACTGTTCTGGCCAGTTAGAAACCAACAAGAGGTTTGTCTTATTTTGTTTTGTTTTGTTTGGTTTTGTTTTGTTTTTGTGGCTGTTGTTGGTTGATTGATTTTATCTTGTGTTTTATGTGACATTTTATTTTTCAATTCTTATTATTTTTATACCTCGCAATCCCTTATGTTTCTCTTCCATTCATCCTAATATTATTCTTTCCACTCCAAATTTATCTCTCCTGCACTACATCTTCTGCTTTTCTTTCCTTTCTTTTTTTCAATCTTGCAAGTTACTGTAAACTTGTATTATCTTTTCTTACTTTTCTGACATTTTTTATTTTAATAATATTTTGGTATTCTTTTTCTTTCTGTGTAATCTTCTTTGCTTGGCTGGTTATACCGTCATTTGATAGGTTCCCCCTGGTATCTCAGTCACAATGTGTTGATAGTTTACTATCCTTCATCTGTGTTCCATTAATACACCTCTCAAGGTTCTATACTCTTTATTCTTGTTATCTAGATCTCATCAATTCTGCCATGAGACTGTCACTTTACTATTACTGTTAAGAAGACCTAGTTCATACAATTGTAAATACTACTCAATACCCCTACCTGATCTCAGCCCACCTTGCAATTTTCTGAACCATACTATTGTGGGGGTTGTCTCTGTTCTTTTACACACTACTCCTATATACTAATCTTTAATCCAATCACACCTTAGAATCTGACCTCCCACAGCCTCACACTTTCTAGATACAACTAACAATCCTCTCATCCCCAATAAGAGGCTTACCCTCTTTCCATCCTTTCTAAAACATGGACAGTGGGGTGAAGGATCACGATTAACACTATAAGGAGCCAAAGGATAACCCATCTCTTCTCTACTGGCTGCTAATATAAATATCATAGTAGATTGTATTGCTGTCTTAAACCATTTTGCTTTACTCCTCCAACTGATCACAAAAAAAGAGTAGGGGGAAGTTGTGAACACCAGGATACACGAAGGAGATTGCACCACTGAATATCACAAATATTCTACCACAGAAGTTCACACCATAATTTCAGGGAATCAGAACAGATCAATTTAAGAAACAAGAAGAAAAAAGAAGAAACCCATGAACAATGAGAAAACAAAGAAACAACCCCCAATTGAAGGGAAATGAGGAAGCCTCAGGAAAAATGCTAAATGAAATAGAGGCAACTCAACTATCAGATAGTGAGTTCAAAACAATGATTACTAGGAAGTTCAATGAACTCACAATGAGCTATCAGAAATTAGAGGAAAACTACATCAACCTCACTGCAAACTATATAAACATGAAAAAGGAAATAGAAACTCTCAACAAAGGTCAAGAGGAAATGAAGAATACAATTTCTAAACTGAAGAACACAGTAGAAGGAATGAAAAGCAGGATCGATGAAGAAAATTGGATTAGCGAGCTGGAGGACAAAGTAGAAAACAACATCCAGAAAGAGCAAGAAAAGGAAAAGAGGCTCAGAAAGAATGAAGAGGGATTAAGAGAAATGCAACACAATATGAAACGTAATAATATCCGTATAATAGGGATACCAGAAGGAGAAGAAGAGCAACGGATCGAAAACCTAGTTGAAAAAGTAATGAAGGAGAACTTCCCTAATTTGATGAGAGAAAAAGTCACACAAATCCAGGAAACACAGAGAGTCCCAATCAAGAGGAACCCAAAGAGGCCCACTGCAAGATACATCATAATTAAAATGGCAAAATTTCAAGACAAAGAGAGAATCTTAAAGGCAGCAAGGGAGAAAAAGGGAGAAACATACAAGGGAGCCCCAATAAGGCTAACAGCTGACTTCTCAAAGGAAACACTTCAAGCCAGAAGAGAATGGCAAGAAATACTCCAGGTAATGAGAACCAGAGGTCTGCAACCAAGGCTACTTTATCCAGCAAGGCTCTCAATCAAGATAGAAGGCCAAATAAGAAGCTTCCCAGACAAAAGAAGTCTAAAAGAATACACCTCGACCACACCAGCTCTGCAACAGATCCTAAAGGGACTGCTTTAAAGAAGGGAAGAAAAAGAGAGAGAGAGAAAGAGAGAGAGAGAGAGAGAGAGAGAGAGAGAGAGAGAGAGAGAGAGGAACACACGTACATAAAAGAAAATGAATAAGTACCTATCAATAATAACCTTAAACATAAATGGATTAAATACTCCAATCAAAAGACATAGAATAGCTGAATGGTTAAGAAAAAATGACCCACATATCTGCTGTCTGCAAGAGACCCACCTCAGGATAAAAGACCTACATAGGCTGAAAGTGAAGGGCTGGAAACAAATCTTCCAAGTAAATGGACAGGGAAAAAAAGCCAGGGTAACAATACTCATATCAGACAAAATAGACTTCCAAAAAAGGTCCATAAAGAGAGACCCAGAAGGTTACTTCATAATACTCAAGGGAAGAATCCACCAAGAAGACATAAATATTGTAAATATATATGCACCCAAAATAGGAGCATCCAAATATATAAAAAAAAAATCTTAGAGGTCTTCAAGAAAGATATGGACAGCAACACAATTATAGTGGGAGATTTTAACACCCCACTATCAAAAATGGGCAGATCTTCTAAACAAAATATCAACAAAGATATTGTGGCATTGAACAATACCCTTGATGAAATGGACTTTACTGATATATACAGAGCCCTCGACACAAAAGAAGCTAAATATATATTCTTTTCAAATGTACACGGAACATTCTCAAAGATAGACCACATGATAGGTCACAAAACAAGCCTCAAGAATTTCAAGAAAATTGAAATCATACCAAGCATTTTCTCAGACCACAAGGGACTGAAGCTAGAAACCAACCCCAACGAAAAAAAACCAAAAACACTCAAAACCATGGAGATTAAATAGCATGCTATTAAACAGTGAATGGGTCAAGAATGATATTAGGGAAGAAATCAAAATGTTTCTGGAACAAATGAAAACGAACTCACAACAATCCAAAACTTATGGGACACAGCCAAGACAGTCCTGAGAGGGAAGTTCATAGCAATACAGGCCCACCTAAAAAGGTTAGAAACATTCCAAACAAACAACCTAACCCTAAGTCTACAAGAACTCGAGGAACAACAACAAAGGCAGCCCAGAGCAAGCAGAAGGAAGGAAATAACCAAGATCAGAGCAGAATTAAATGACATAGAGACTAAAAGCACAATTCTAAGGATCAATGAATCCAAGAGCTGGTTCTTTGAAAAGGTAAACAAAATCGACAAGCCTTTAAGCAGACTCATCAAGAAAAAAAGAGAGAAGACCCAAATAAACACAATCAGAAATGAAAGAGGAGAGATTACAAAAGCTACCACAGAAATACAAAGGATTGTAAGAAATTACTACAAAGAACTGTATGCCAAGAAATTTCAAAGCCTAGGTGAAATGGACAAATTTCTAGAAAAATATAATTTTCCAAAACTCAATGAAAAAGAAGCAGAAAGCCTGAACAGACCAATAACAACAAAAGAAATTGAAGCAGTAATCACAAAACTCCCAACACACAAAAGCCCTGGACCAGATGGATTCACAGGAGAATTCTACAGAGCATTTAAGGAAGAGATAACCCCTATCCTTCACAGACTATTCCAAAAAATCCAAAAAGATGGGAGTCTCCCAAAGTCTTTGTATGAGGCCACCATCATCCTAATTCCAAAACCAGATAAAGACACAACAAAGAAAGAAAACTTCAGGCCAATATCACTGGTGAACATTGATGCTAAAATCCTCAAGGAAATACCAGCAAACCACATCCAACAATACATTAAAAAGATCATACACCATGACCAAGTGGGATACATTCCAGGGATGCAAGGATGGTTCAGTATTCACAAGTCAGTAAATGTAATACATCACATAAACAAAAACAAAGACAAAAACCACATGATTATATCAATTGATGCAGAAAAAGCATTTGATAACGTACAGCACCCATTCATGATAGAAACACTCGGCAAAGTGGGAATAGAGGGAGCATTCCTCAACGTAATTAAGGCCATATATGAGAGACCTACAGCCAACATCATACTCAATGGGCAAAAATTAAAATCTTTTCCACTAAGATCAGGAACAAGACAAGGCTGTCCACTTTCACCACTTCTATTCAATATAGTACTGGAAGTTTTAGCCACAGCGATCAGACAAGAAAAAGAAATAAAAGGCATCCAAATCGGAAAGGAGGAAACAAAACTGTCACTGTTTGCAGATGACATGATAGTATACATAGAAAATCCTATACACTCTACTAAAAAACTGCTTTACCTAATAAACGAATTTGGCAAAACAGCCGGATACAAAGTCAATATCCAGCAATCAAAGGCATTTCTGTACACCAACTATGAAACAGCAGAAGCAGAGATCAAGGAAAAAATTCCATTTGAAATAGCAAAAAGAAAAAAAAATATCTAGGAATAAACCTAATCAAAGAGGTAAAAGACCTGTATTAAGGAAACTATATAACACTCAGGAAAGAAATCAAGGAAGACACAAACAAATGGAAACATATACCGTGCTCATGGATTGGAAGAAGTAATATCATCAAAATGTCCATACTACCCAAAGCAATTTACACATTCAATGCAATTCCCATTAAAGTACCAATGGCATATTTCACAGACATAGAACAAACACTTCAAAAATTTATATGGAATTATAAATGACCCCGAATAGCTGCTGCAATTTTGAGAAAGAAGAGTAAAGTAGGAGGGATCACAATACCCGACACTAAACTATACTACAAGGCCACTGTAATAATAACAGCCTGGTATTGGCATAAAAACAGGCATATGGACCAATGGAACAGAACAGAGAGCCCAGAAATAAACCCAAGTCTCTATGGTAAATTAATATTTGACAAAGGAGGCAGCAACATAAAATGGAGTAAAAATAGCCTGTTCAACAAATGGTGTTGGGAGAACTGGATAGCCACGTGCAAAAAAATGAAACTTGAGCACCAACTTACACCATATACAAAAATAAATTCAAGGTCAATAGAAGACTTAAATATAAAAGGTGACACTATTAAAGTCCTAGAGGAGAACGTAGGTAGGAAAATCTCAGATATTTCACACAGAAACTTTTTTACTGACCTGTCCCCTAAAGCAAGGGACATAAAGGAAAGAATAAAGAAATGGGACCTCATCAAAATTAAAAGCTTCTGCACAGCTAAAGAAAACAGTATCAAAATTAAAAGACAACTAACTGTATGGGAAAACATGTTTGCCAATGATACCTCAGACAAGGGTTTAATCTCCAAAATATATAAAGAACTTACATGACTGCACTCTAAGAAGACAAGGAATCCAATTAAAACGTGGGCAAAGGACTTGAACAGACACTTCTCCAAGGAGGACATACAGAAAATCCAAAGACACATGAAATGATGTTCAATATCGCTAGCTATTAGAGAGATGCAAATTAAAACCACAATGAGATACCACTTCACACCAGACAGAATGGCCATCATAAACAAAGCAACAAACAAGTGTTGGAGAGGTTGTGGAAAAAAGGGATCCCTAGTGCACTGTTGGTGGGACTGCAGGCTGGTACAACCACTATGGAAAGCAGTTTGGAACTTCCTCAGAAAACTAAAAATGGATCTGCCTTTTGACCCTGCAATTCCACTGCTGGGACTCTATCCTAAGAATACCAAAACACCAATTCAAAAGAACCTATTACAATTTACAGCAGCACAATTTACAATAGCTAGATGCTGGAAGCAACCAACATGCCCATCAGTGAATGAATGGATCAAAAAACTATGGTACATTTACACAATGGAATTCTATGCAGCAGAAAGAAAGAAGGAGCTCCTACCCTTTGCAACAGCTTGGATGGAGCTGGAAAACATTATGCTAAGTGAAACAAGCCAGACAGTGAAAGACAAATATCATATGATCTCACCTTTAACAGGATCCTAAACAACAAAACAAAGAAACAAGCAAAATATAACCAAAGACACTGAAATAGAGGTCAGGGTGACAGTGCCCACAGAAGAGAGTAGAGGGAATTTCAGGGGACAGTGGGAAGGGTTCACGGGAACAAATTTAAAGGACCCATGGTCATAAACTAAGGGGAGTGTGGTAATAGGAGGGAAGTGGGGAGGGGTGGGAGGGGGGCTGGATTGGGAGTAAAAAGGAGAAAACTGTAATTGAACAATGATTAAAATAAAATTTAAAAAAGAAAGAAACACTATAATCAAGATATTTAGAAGTAAGTTACTTAACTACTGAATTCTATCCATTCAATTTTTGAAATATCCACATGGTGGAACCTGAAGCTCCCTATAAAGAGAGGTAAGAGAAGAATGCAGGTTTTTAGGAAGTAAGGCAGGTCAGACTTAGCTAAAAAGAAAACAATATGACTAAAGCATAAAAGTTAAAAAGTGAGAGGCAAGTTCTAGGAATGAAAATAAAACCAGTTTGGTTACAATGAGGGGGGAGTACTGTAGAATAAGACTGGAAATATAAAATAAATTGGGACCAGATTATATACATCTTTGAGTTCCAGGCTGAGGATTTCCTGCTCTTGGTTAAAATGGGGAGTCACTGAAAGTTTCTGAGTAGGGGAGTGAACTGACCTTCAGGTCAATTACTTTGGCTTCAATGTTTGAAGTAGATTGGAAAAGAAAGAAAGTAAAAGTGAAGAGACACCCTGGGAAGCTATTGAATTAGATCAGGTGATAAGTAATGAGAACCTGAACTATGGGAGTAACAGTAAAACTGGAAAGAAAAGGATGAATTCAAGATATTTCATAGGTCAAATCTATGGGGCTTAGTGACTAATGAGATCTGAGGAAACTGGTAAAAAATGATTCTGAGGTTTTTAAGCCTGAGTTACTGAGGAAGTGATAAAGTAGGGAAATACAGAGAGAAAACAGGTTTAAGTGGTTGTAGGTGTATGTGTCTGGTCTGTTGGTGATGGTGTATTTTGTGGTGGTGGGAGTTTTGTGCATAAAAGGTTATGAGATGAATGTTTATATGCTACCCTTATAAGTAGTGGAGGATAGCAGTTTTCATGTAAATAAATAGATTAATTAAATTCTAGAGTTAGAGTGTGTTTAGCTGATAGTTGGCTCTTAGTTGACTATACCAACTCTAATTAATTCCAAAGGGCATTTTTCACTCATGCATTCAACAAATATTTATTGAACAGATATTATATGCCAGGCACTGGCTTTGGTATTAAGAGATGTGGTAGTTTTCAATTAAAATGTTATCTGTATTCCAGAAATATTAGTCTAATAGAAAATAGACAATTAACTGAGCACTTATAATAAACAGCATAGGTATTACTTTAAAGTATCAATTGACATGCAAGAAATAGCAGGAATCCTTTTAAGTGTAGTATGCTCAAGAGAAGTTTCTCAAATGATTATCTGACTTAGCTGAAAGATTGAATAGGAATTTGCCAGATAAAAAGGGATGGGAGAGAATCCAGGCAGAAGTATACTCAGTTGCAAAAGACTAGAAGTCATAAATTTTCAGTCTTTTAAGTAATTGAAAGTAATTCATTATGGCTGAATCATAAAGTATAAATAAAGATAGAGAATTAAGTATGGACAAGTTAACAAAGGGTCTTGGCCACCTTTTATAGGACTTTATCTTAAGAACTATGGGAATTCACTGAAGGGTATTAACAGAGCAAAGCAAAAATGTATTTGCATTTTTGAAGATTCATTAACTATCCACAAAAATATTTACTGTGTCCTCAGGAGTTTACACAGAAACAAATAGCAATGTAATAAAATAAGGCCTATAATAGTTTTTAATGCTATTTACACAAGCTTATACTCAGTAGATAAGTATAAAATTCTGTATGAACACAAATAAAAAGAGAAATTAATATTGTCTCTAAGAAGGGAAGTGTTAAAGAAGACTCAAGACCATTTTGAGCTAGGCCTAGAAAGTTAAACAGGTCCTCCAAATAAATACTTTAAGAAAATATCCATGTAAAATTTCATTTACAATTTTCATGATCTCTCATTTGTGCCCAATTGTTGTTTTTTTCAGTCATTAATGTTCTATCATATTATTCTTTTTTATTTTATTTTACTGTTGAGGTCAACTTGGTTAAAATTTGTAAGTATCTAAATGTATATAAGAAAATAAACTATATCCAATCACTAATGTGTTCAAGTCACATTTAATCTAGTAGTATAAAAATACTTCATTACATTAACACTCGGCCAGCTTTATCAGGAAGTATGTACTTTTTGACCATTAACAGGGGAAATAAACTCAGTTCTCTGATTCATCAGTCTCCTAGGAATTTGGCTTACTCTCCTACCTTTCCACATCTCTTGCAATTAAGCTATATATGTAACCAAGTTCAAAAGAATAACTCATAGTTTTATCCTACTGTGAGACTTACCCTGGTAAAGATCCCATAAGAACTTTCACATTTTACTCTCTTTCCTCATTGGTATCCTAATGGCATATATGATCCAACAAAGGACTGCATAACAACCACAGGGACTGATGGGGCAACAAGATGGAAGGAGCTTGTGTGTCTGAATCACAGCTCACAAGATAGCTGTCAATGAAAATCACTTAGCCTATTATCACCCTATGAGGTTAGAGAGAACTTAACTTTCATTTTCCAGGTTCAAGTGCCTGGAAATTTACTGTTGTTTTGTAGTTGAAAATTGTGTTCAAGTCACTGAAATTTGGGAGTTACCACAGCTAGTGTTAATTACCTTGACTTATATTGTCATATATTACTGTCTTCAGTGCCATTAAGAATTTGTGTGCTCCTCCAGGTCTTCAGTTTCTGGTATAATACTCAACTGTTAGAACTTCCTGATACTATCTTCCCTAACTATATAATATTTTACATTTACAGAGTAACTGAGTTTGACTATCAGTTCTGATTCTTAAGAACCCTGACTAAATTTTAGAGGACTCAAACAAGTGTTTAATATCATGTGTTAATTACTTTATCCAATATAATATTTATTGAACAGACATTAAGTGATGCATAGTTTCTGCCTTTATATGCCAGATATTAGGTTTGGGGATGGGTAGTTTTTGTCATTGCTGTTGTTAAAGAATAAAACCATCAGGGAATCATAAAAGAAATAGCTCTTACAGCAAAATAATCTTAACTTGATATAAAACACAGGACAATATTTTATAAAATTATCTGGTGAAAAATACTTATTAAAGAGATATGGGTTATAAATTATCACCTGGTTACAAATAGATGAGAGTTCAAAATTAGTATTAGCTACCATGGATCCTTCTCAAATAATTAGACAGATTGTTAAGAAAACCAAAATTTTAAATATACAAGATTTTTTTTTCTATACAAAGGTTCTCAGAAAAATACCACACTTTGTATCTCTATCCAATAAAAAGACCTAAAAGCCTACCCAAGGGTCTTCATCATTCTGCCATTCAGCATCATGTATGGTTAACTCATGCTGGTCTGAGTTGGAAACCCTGTTTGATGACTACTGACTCTTTGACAGACCCTTGGCAATTTACATAACCTCTCTCAGCCTCATGAAATAATAGTACCTTATGCTTCTGCCCTTGCTCCCCTGCAGTTCTTTTCTCAACACAGCAGTCAGACTGATCCCATTAAAACATTTAAGTCAGATCATTTTATGACTTTTCTCAAAACACACCAATGGCTTTTCATCTCATTAGGGAAAAAAAAGTCAGTCTTTACAAGGATAAATGTGATTGGATAACTGTCTGACCTCATTTTCTATTCCTCTCCTTTCACTCTGTTCCAGCCCACTACCCTTCTTGCTAATTTTCAAAATTGCTCAGGGAAAGAAGAACAGGGTTTAAAAATATTCCTGGTTTCTGTCTTCTTGACACCATTATTATCTCTGATTTATCAACATTCTAGGTGAGAGTTTTCATAGTCTTCAGAATAAATTAATAATAATAATAGTTCACATTTTACTGTGCTTATCATATGCCAACAGTATTCTATTCAATCTTTGTAGAAAGCTATAAAGGTGGCAATACCTGGTGATTTTACAGTACACTCTGAAAACATTTTGAGTGGGCTCAAATCATTGTTCCACCACTTATTAACTGTGAATGGCAGCTGAGTTGAGTCTTTGCCCAAGACTACCTCATTCAAAATGGCATTCTTAATCACAACTTTAAAAAGTCATAAACAGCCATAGTCAGTAAGGCTGGCTCAGTTGGTTGGAGCATTGTCTGGTAAAATGGAAGGTCACAGGTTCTCTTCCCAGCCAAGGCACATGCCTAACTTGTGGGTTCTTTCCCAGACTGGGGTGTATATGAGAGGCAGCCTATTGATGTTTCTTCCTCACATTAATATTTGTCTCCCTATCTCTCTCCTTCCCTTCCCTTCTCTCTAAAATTGATGACCATGACCTTGGGTGAGGATTAAAAGAAGAGTCATAAGCAGATTTTTAGTTTGTGAATCCCCACCATTCAAGTGAGATATAAAACGTTTCCATTTTCTTTCTTTACATGTAACAATAATTTTTGTTGTAGAGTAAGTTTTCAAAATCCATCTATGTGGTTAATGTTTTCTCTTCTCAATTTGTTGATATAGTCTCATTTCCAATCTGGAGTATACATATGTAGAACAAGGAAAGGCTTGTGTTCACTGAAAGTTTGCGGGGAGTTTCTGGATAGAATGTTTTTCTCTTCTGGTATAAGTTCACTTTCAACTGCCAAACCATATCATATAATATCAGAGTTCTTACTGAAATTAAAAAGGATGGGAGTCATAAGACAATTTTATAGATCACCTCTGGGCACACTGGTCCATGTGGATGTAGCTAAAATAGTCATATTGATGTCAGAACTGAAAAAACCTCCCACCTCTCCTTTTTGTGTTTTGTTTTATTTGAATTTGTAATGTTCATTTGTGACAGAAGTTATATAAATTATTAGATCACTTTATCAACAATAACATAAGCTAGATTATTTCCAAATCATAGATTCTATATTTCTTATTCTTCATTTATTGAACCACAAAACCAAATAATAAGCTCCACAAAAAATAAAGTTATTGCAGAAAAATTGAGGTAAGCAAAACCAGCCAAGTAAATGTTTTAGAATGTTTTCACATGGAAACCAACAAAATATTTGTGCTGTGGGAATAGCACAAGAGTTTACATAACAATTAGGCAGCTTAATTGTTTATTTTTTGGCTGTGAGGCAACACCATGTAGCATATTTTAAAATATTCATGTGTTTCAGCCACATTTTATTTGGCAATAGACATAAAATCACATTTGCCAGGAATCAGGCTCTGGGCAGAATCTACAACAGATTAAATTGCATGGCTGTAGTGTGGGAATCACTCCTCTCACATTGTCCCAAGCCTGACCAGCACCTCCCTTTCAGGGGAAATGAACTAGACCAATCCTCCTAACTCCCAGCATCCTTGCCCTGCTGAGAAAAAGGCTTCCGGCAAATGTGGGACTGACTAAGTGGTGTATATTTAGGATGAGAGTCATCTTGTCTTCCCATGTCCAAGTAGTACAGAGCCCTCTCTTCTTGTGGCCAAATCTTGGTCTGTTTGGGCCAGATAAGCTCTGCTGGTCTCAACCTGACAAATCCCCCAGTCCACACCCCACCACTAGCAAGCATCCAGTGGGTGGCAGCTGGCCTTGGTATGTCCTGGGACATTTGCTGAGTAGCCTCAGAACAAGTGCTGACAGCAAGTTTGAACTTGTATCAACCTGATGAATACCACTAGCCCCTTTCTGGTGACCCACAGAACATACCTCATGCAATTCATGTACCACCAGAGGTTCTTTCATGGACTGAACCTAATAGGCAGCTGGCAGTTGAAGGCAGGTGAAGGTAGATCTCAGGGTGCTTTGGGAATTTGCTGACCTGCCCTCAGGTCTGGTGCCAGTAAAAGCCAGTGGTCATGTGCAATTTGGTCCTTCCTATGCACACCCAGGCACAGCAGAGGCAACCACTAAATGTGCATCACTTTGTACCTTCAAATAAGTTGCCCAGACAGTCACAGGAAAAGTCTCACATAGGCCTGCACCAGAGTACCCCTCAAGAGGCCTCAAAACCAACACACTCAGATGCTAGCTTCAGATATCATCAGATTAGGATCCAATGAACTTCACAGTGGCATATCCAAATGGATATCTTGGCAGGTACCAGACCCTGCTAAGATGAATTCCACTTTTTGTGGTCAACACCTTAAGTCTGAGTGTTGACCACAGGCATGAACATGCCAACAACAAAAGGGCACACACAAAGAACATTTCTGGAGCACTCACCTCAGGTGATAAAAGATACTGTGCTACTGGATCTCACAGGACACCTATTTGATAAAACCATCATACAAAGACTGGAATCATAGTTGATCTACCTAATTTGTAGAAACAAAAACAAAAAGGCAGACAGAATAGGGAGACAAAGAAACATGCCCCAAATAAATATGCAGAAAAAAAGCTAAATGAAGTGAATGCAAGCAATTTACATAGAGTTCAAAGAAATGGTGATAAAAATGTTCATGGAACTTAGTAAAAAGTAGAACAACATGAAACAAACATAGAAACCATAAGAAAACAGATATGAAGAATACAATATCTGAAAAAAAAAGAATAAATGAGAAGAAATAAACACTAGGTTTGATGAAGCAGCAGTTTAAATCAGCAATTTGGAAGACAAGCTTGCAGAAAACACCAAATCAGAGCAACAAAATAGAAAAATAATTGTAAAATATGAGGATAGTTTAAAGGACCTTTGTGACGACATGAAGCATAACCACATTTGTTCCATAGGGGTACAAGAAGGAGAAGAAAGAGCAAGGAATTCAGAACCTATTTGAAGAAACAGTGACTAAAATCTTTAACCTGGTAAAGGAAAAAGACACACAAGTGAAGAAGCGCAGAGAGAGTTCCACCCAACATGAACCCAAAAAGGCCACAATCAAGGTACATTATAATTAAAATGTTAAAGTTTTAATGCAAAGAGAAGATATTAAAAGCAGCAAGAGAAAGACAGTTATCTACAAGAAAGCTCCTATAAGATTGCTAGCTCATTTCTCAACATAAACATTTCATGCCAGAAGGACTAATATGAAATGTTCAAAGTGATGAGAAGTAAGGACCTACAACCAAGACCACTTTACCCAGCAAGGCTAGCATTTAAAATTAAAGATGTAATTAGGAGCTAACCGGACAAATAAAAGCTAAAGAAGTTTATTACCACCAAAGCAGTAGTACAAGAAATGTTAAAGGTCTGTTAAGAAGAAAACAAACAAACAAACAAAAATAGAGGAGCATACTTAAAACAATAAATTTGCAATAACTACATACCTATAACTAATCTCTTCTAATGTAAATGACTTAAATGCTCTAACCCAAAGAAATAGGATAGCTGAATGAATAAGAAAACAAAAGTCATATATATGCTGTCTACAAAAGACCTACCTCAGAACAAAATATACACACAGACTAAAAGTAAAGGTGTGGATTGCAGAATATATTTGTTCCAGGGGAGCATCAACATTGTCTCTTCTCTTTTCTCATGCAGTTTTCAGAGAAACCCTGCCAAAAATGCTCAAGGACAAAGGAATAGCCCTTTAACCTGCTTCCTGTCATCAGGTTGCTGGGGACCAATGTGTCTAGAAAGTACCTGGCTGTTTGCTTTAGCCCCAGGCTTAAAAAACTCCCTCCAAGCTTTGCCTGCACTACTTCCTACCATGTAAAATTCCACAATGATAGCATTGTGAACCAAGACAAGAAAAATTTGCTTGATGTTAACCCCAAAAGGAATTTATCTGCTGAGATAAACTTTATGGTCAATAATATCTCAAATTTTATAAATAGTAATAGCTATAGACCATTTGATGACAAGGTTCCCACACATTCTCTGTATACTGGGAAGAACCTGACTGTATTCCAGAATTTCTGTACTTGTTCCTGCTAAAGCAGGGGTCCCCAGCCCCCAGGATGGCCTGTTAAGAAACTGGCCACACAGCAGAAGTGAGTGGTAAGCAAGTGAATCTTCACTTGTGTGAATCTTCATCTGTATTTATAGCTGCTCCCCATTGCTGACATTACCACCTGAGCTCCACCTCCTGTCAGAGCAGCAGTTGTATTAGATTTTCATAGATGCATGAACCCTACTGTAAACTGTGTATGTGAGAGATCTAGGTTGCATGCTTCTTACGAGAATCTAATGCCTGATGGAGGCAAACCTAAGGTGGAGCTGAGGCAGTGATGCCAGCACTGGAAAGGGACCGCAAATACAGATTATCATGAGCAGAAAGGCCTGACTACACAGAGACCATAATAAATCAATCGCTTGTAGACTCATATCAAAACACTATCAGTGAGTGGCGAGTGACAATTATGCTGCATCTGGTGGCAAGCTTTATAGTGGCAAGTGAATTTATGTACTTGAGTTGTACACCTGCACCTGGTGGCAGGCTTTAAGTCAAAACCTGCCACTTATTTTAGTCCACACACGGCCCACCCATTGCTTTATTTATCACTTCTTTCCACACCTCTTTTTCATACTGCACACTTGTCTCAATCACACTGTTTGGTAAGCCCACATGCTAACCCTAGCCAAAATGAGTAAAAAACAAATGTCATTGTAGAGTTTCTTTGATTAGGGAGAAAGACCCAATGATGAGACAAGAAAACTCTAAGACTGCCAACAAAAAAGAAAGCTGCATTTAAAAGAGAATTCTAAGAGTCTTACTTAAATTATGTGTTCATTGCAACAGGTGATTCATTCACATTCTCCAAGCCTGCATTTTTATAATACGTGGCAACTGGCTATCCAACAAAGCCACAAAACCTTCAAAACTGCTTAACCACATAGAGACCAAGCACCCTGCATTAAAAGACAAGCCTTTGGAAGTTTTTAAAAGACAAAAAAAGAGAACGCAAAGAACAGAAGCAATTATTGAAGGCCATAATTTCATCAAATGTGTAGGCACTGAGAGGATCATTTTTAGTGACTAACCACATTGCTAAAGCTAAAAAACCCTTCATGATTGGTGACGAGTTGATCCTGCCTGCTGCTCTGGACATACGTCATGAACTTTTAGGATTTCAAAAGGTTGAATGTGCTCCTCTTTTGGCTAGCACCATAACTAGATGAATTGATGAAATAAAGGATATTGAGGCACAATTGTTAGAATGGATTAATGAGTCACTGTGGTAAGCAATCCAGGTTGATAAGTCCACCAATGTTTATACTTATGCAATAAATTATTCAGGAGTATATATATGAGGATATGTTATGTGTACTTTTGTTGCTAACAACATCGCTGCAGAACTATTCAAGTCTTTGTATGACTATGTATAAAAAAAACTGCATTTAAAACATAACATGCACAAGGGAAATTTTTAGAGCATGCAGCTCAGGGAACCAGGGAGAATGTATCACTGGGTACATAGGACACCTACTACATAAAGTCACTATACCAGCAATGGCATGGCAGTCATAGTTAGATCTACCTAATTCAAGAAAAAAAAAACACACAACACAACGAGGCCACCAAAATGAGAAGACAAAACAGGCCACACATGAAAGAACAAGAGAATTCTCCAGAAAAAAAAAAGAAATATAAGCCATTGATTTATCAGATATGGAGTTCAAAGTAATGATTATAAGGATGCTCAACAGCATGAAAAAGGACATAGAAGCCATAAAAAGAATCAGTCAGAAATGAAGAATGCAATATCTGAAATAAATAATATATTGATAGGAATAAAAAGTAGGTTAGATAAAGAAGAGGTTCTAATCAGCTATTTGGAAGAAAAGGTAGAAAAAAAACACCCAATCAGAGCAGCAAAAAAATTATTTATTTTATTTTGTTATGTTAATTTATGTATAGCACCTGGCACAAATAACATTGCTTTTTTATCATAAAATCTTTTATTACAAAATCATAAGCATATAATTCTGTAACATAACAATATCACATTCAAGCACACCATTTGATATTTTAAGTGAAATGTTCAAAATAAAACTATAAATTATTACACCCATAATATTACCATACCAACTGCATTCAAGCAGACCTTACTTCTGCCAGACCCTGTATTATTTTATTTTATTTTACTTTATTTATTTTGGTGCACAGGATGACACTCTAACTAACTGAACCACCCAGCCAGGCCAGGGGTGAACTCCCATTTTTAATTTTTTAATTTGTACTTTTTTTCAAATTAAAAATAGTTTTATTTTGCAATGTTTTGATTTCTTTTTTTTATTGTTGTTCAAGTACAATGTCTCTATTTTCACCCCACCACTCCCTCCCTCCCACCCTTGAACCCACTCCTTTGGCATTGTCCATGTGTCCTTCATACATGTTCCTTGATGCCCCCCATTAACCACTATTATCCCTTTTCCTCCTCCTCTCTGATTACTATCAGTACCCATCAGTAAATGAGTGGAACCAAAAACTGTGGTACATTTACACAATGGAATGCTATGCAGCAGAAAGAAAGAAGTAACTCATACCCTTCATGACAGCATGGATGGATCTGGAGAGCATTATGTTAAGTGAAATAAGCCAAGTGGTGAAAGATAAATACCATATGATATCACCTATAAGTGGAAGCCCCATTCATTAAATTTATTTTCTTTTTCTTGTTTTAAATTATATTTTATTGATTATGGTATTGTAGTTGTCCTAATTCTTCCCCTTTGCCTTCCTCAATGCAGCCCCATCCCCTCAGGTAATCCCCACCCCATTGTCCATGTCTATGGGTCATGCATATATGTTATTTGGTTACTCTATTTCCCATACTGTATTTTACATCCCCATAACTATTCTGTAACTACCAATTTGTGCTCATTAATCCCTTCACCTTTTTCTCCCAACACCCTCCAACTCGCTTCCATCAGGCAACCATCGAAATGTTTCAGTATCTATTATTCTATTTCTGTTTTGCTTGTTTGTTTATTTTGATTTTTTAATTCAATTGTTGATAGATATATATTTGTTGCCATTTTATTGTTCATAGTTTTTATTTGCTTCTTTTCTTAAAGAAGATCCTTTTACATACTTTATAATGTTATTTTTGTGGTGATGTTCTCCTTTAGTTTTTTTTTTTTCCCCCTTGTCTGGGAAGCTTTTATCTGTCTGCTAATTCTAAGTGATATCTCTGCTGGGTAGAGTAATCTTGGTTGTAGGTCTTTGCTTTTCATCACTTTGAATATTTCTCATCACTCCCTTCTAGACTGCAAAGTTTCTTTTGAGAAATCAGTTGACAGTCTTATGGGAACTCTCTTGTAGGTAATTATCTGCTTTTCTCTTGCTTCTTTTAAGATTCACTCTTTGTCATTTTAATTATGGTGTATCTTCGGTGGGTCTCTTATTGGGTCTCTTAGGTGGGTCTCTTTGTTTGGGACTCTGTTCTTCCTGAACTTGTATGTCTATTTCTTTCATTATTTTTTTTCAAATAAGTTTCCAATTTCTTGCTCTCTCTCTTCTCTTTCTGTCAACTCCATGATGCAACTGTGCTATGTGTGATGTTGTCCCAGAGGCTCCTTAAACTATCCTCCTTTTTTTTTAATTGTTATTTTTTCTACCTGCTCCTCTGATTGGTTGTTTTTAGGTTGCTTTTATTCCAAATTGTTGATTTGTTTTTCAGCTTTATATTCTCTACTGTTGATTCCAAGTAAATGTTCTTCATTTCAGTTAATGTATCCTTTATTTCTAACTGATTTTTTATGGTTTCCATGTCCTTTTTTATGCTGTTGAAGTTCTCTCTGAGTTCATCTAGTCTTCTACTAAGTTCAGTGAGTGTACTTATAACCAGTGTTTTGAACTCTGCATCTAGTAGCTTGCTTATCTCCATTATGTTTAACTCTTTTCCAGGAGTTTTGTTTTGTTCTTTCATTTGGGCCATGTTTCTTTGTTTCCACAAGTTTTCAGCCTCCTTGTGTTTGTTTCTATGTATTAGGTGGCTGCTATATCTCTGAAGCTTGGTAGAGTGGTCCAATGTAGTAGGTGTCCTGTAGGGCTCAGTGCCACACTATCAACTATTACCCAAACTGGGTACTTAAAGTGTGTGGGGGAGCTTTGTCCAGCAGAGCCCCCCCACCATCACAGATGAGAATAATTCTACCAAGATATGATCTGCTTGGGGAGGGAAGATGGCCAGTCTCTCAAAGGAGAAGGGCCTTGTACCTATTCCTCAATGGGCTTATATTGGGTTTAATTTGCATAGGAATACAGGGCATATACATAAAACTCATCAGTCATTGTCCAGCAGTAATGATCAAACAACAGATAACATCCAAAGAATTATGAGGGCTTACTCTGAGTCAGGGTCAGATAGCCGAAGGGCCATGAAACTTTGGGAAACAAACTCATTTTGTCCTCGGACCCTTATCATTTAAATTAAGAGTGTTCTTAGCAAAGAAGATTTTATAGGATGTTATGCATTATTTCTTAGGCCTGATTGCCCTGGGGAACTGCCCTTTTCAGCATCAGGCAGCACCACCCTCCAGCATTGTTTTGAGCTTAAGTCAGGTGGGGGAAGTAAGGCAGCCAAGAGATTAGGAGACTTCTTACAGGTAGAATGAGGACTAAGCTTATGACAAAACTGAGGGGTGAAGGTCTATCACCTTTTTTCTATCATCCCCTAAGTCCTTCCCTGATGGCCTCTTCATGACGGTGCCTGTCTTAAGTTGTCCCTCCCTTGAAGAATCTTACCCATCATTGGCTAATCAATCATCTGCCCAGGGCCAAGCAGGGTGAATTAAAAGGAGTAGAGGCTGAACCTCTGCCTGGAGGATAAGTTTTGTCTCCTTAGTGGATTATGACCCAAGGCCTTTTTACCCAACACTAGCCATGGAGGGTTACAGCTTCTGAAACTAGGCAAGGTGGTTCCCAACAAAAGTGTGCCCACATGTGGGCTGTATATACTCTTCTATTGTAGTTGGGTCTTGATTGCTCTTGGCACATCTAAGTCAATCACTGCCTGTGCTCTGTCTGGGGTCTCACACAGCATAAGATACAAAGGGATGTAGATGGCTGCTACTTGTGTGGGCCTGGGAGCTGCCCTGGCAAGGCCAAGCTGAGAACCAAGACTGGTTGCTGCTAGTGCCAAGCCTGGGGCAACTTTTTGAGCAGTACGGGGCTCATTGAAGCCTGGTGTTATTTGTGTGAGAGAATTTAGGAAAATCTGAAGCATGGGCCAAGACAAGTGATTATTATGGAAAAGCCACTGAAAACAACTTGGGTTGGCCCACAAGTTGGGTGGGACAAGGAAGGTGCTGAGTCTCCAGTATGAAGCCCACCTGCCAGTTCTAAAGCTCTGTGAAGGGAGGGCTCAGAAAAGGATCTGTGGCTTCTGCAGCACTTGGAGATAAACTTGTCCCCCAGCTCTCTCCCTGATGCCAGGCAATTAAGTTCTGCCTCATAGGTCTCTGGTGCCTTTTAGCCAGCTTCCCCTGCACTGAAACTCAGACTGATTAAGTCTGAGTGAGTCTGTGTATAGGTCCTTTAAGAGGAACTTCCAGAGATTCCAGCAGTTTCATATTCCAAAGCTCAATCCTTGCTGGTTTTTACAACCAGAAGATAAGGAGACTTATCTTCTTGGCACTGGAACCCTGGAATGGGGGGCCTGTTGTGGATCTGGGACACTTCATAAAATATCCCTGTCTCATTTTATTAGCCACATGTTGGTGTGGACCAACTCTTTCCACGTTTTTTACCCAAACAGTCACAGTATAGTTTGTTATTTAATTTTGTAGTTGTAGGACTTCCATGAGCCTCAATTCTAGTGGTTTGAATACAGTGTTCAATGGTTTAATTTTAATTTGATGTCATTGTGTGAGGATTTGAGATATGTTTACCTATGCCACCATTTTAGCTGGAAGTAAAATGATGGTACTTTAAGGTACTTTGGTACAATGTGGAGTGTAACACATCCACATTATAGTGATATAACAAGGAGAAGAGAAATAGCAAAGGATGAAAATCTTATTGAAAAAATAGTAAACAAAACTTCTCTAACCTATTGCAGAAAAAAAGACACATGATTCCAGGAAACTGCAGAGAGTTCCAAACAAGATACCCCCCACAAAAGCCCACACTAATACACATGAAAATTGATGGAGAAATAAAGTGTTTTCCCAACTGGAAAAAGATAAAGGAGTTTGCTACTGTCCAACAAGTATTGCAAGGAAATGTTAAACAACCTACAATACAAGAAGGAAGTGAAGAAGAAGGAGGAGGAGGAGGAGGGAGAGGAGGAAGAAAGAAGAAGAAGAAGAGGAGGAGGAGGAGGAGGAAGAAGAAGGGGGAGGAAGAGGAGGAGAAGAAGAAGAAAGGAAGGAGAAAAGAAAGAAAGAAGAAAGAAAGAAGAAAAACAGAGAAACACAATTAAATTAATAAAATGGCAATAAATACATACCAGTAATCACTTTAAATATAAATGATTTAAATGCTCAATAAAAAATAGGATAGCTGAATGGATCAGAAAATAAGACCTGCATATATGGTGTCTATAAGAGACCTGCCTCAGAACAAAAGATGCAGACTAAAAGTAAAGAAATGATAGTGCAGAGAGGAATGATATTGCTAGAATCTACTAAATGCATGTGAAAGTCTAAAAAAATAGTAAAGAAATGGAGAAAGACATTTCATGCAAAGTAAAGGAAAAAAGATGGGTTATCAATATTTATATATCACAAAGTAGAGTTTAAACAAAGACTATAGTAAGAGACAAATAAATACAATACACAAAGGTATTCAAATATTATATAATCCTTGTAAATATTTTTACACCCAACATAAAAGGACTGAAATATATAAAGCAAATCCTGATGGATACAGAGAGATTGATAGTAATGACATTAGTATAGTCATAGTAGGGGATATTGACACCCTATTGACATCAATTGATATATCTTCCAGACAAAAAAAATTAATAATGAGATGGCAGCTTAAAAGACATACTACATCAAATGGATTTAAGAAGATTGAAATCATATCAAGCATGTTCTCTGACCATAAGGCTCTGAAATATAAATCAATCACAAGAAAAAAAATTGGAAAACACAAAAAGACATGGAAGCTAACTAAGATATATTAAACAATGAATGGGTTAACAATGGAGCAAGAAGGAAATCAAATATACCTTTAAAGAAGTGAAAATGAGAACACAAAACAAAATCTGTGAACACAAGGAAAGCAGTACTAAAAGGGAAATTCATAGTGCTGTAGGCTTATCGCAAGAAACAAGAAAGAGCTAAAAAAATAACTTTACACTTAAAAAAAAAAACTTGAAAAAGAAAAACTGCCAAAGACAAAAGTGAGCAGGAAAAAAGAAATAATAAAGACCACAGAAGAAATAAATAAAATAGAGTCTTAAAAAAGAAAAAAAGAAAAAGAAAACCAAGAACTGGTTATCTGAAAAGAGAAACAAGTGTGTCAAACTTTTAATCAGACATATGAAGAAAAGAAGAGAGTGTACACATATAATAAAATCATAAATGAAAGAAAACAAGTCAGATCTCACACCAAAGAAAAACAAAAATTGTAAGAAAATATTATAACAACTATTTTCAAGAGAGTGGAAATCAGGACGGAATGGAAAAATTACTAGAAACATAAAATGTTAAATCTTCCAAAATCTCCATAAGAGAATCTGAATAGATAGAATACAACTAGTGAAATTGAAGCAGTTATCAAAAAATTTCCTAACAAAGGACTAGGGGGCTTCACAGACAAATTTTACCAAACATTCAGAGAAAAACTAACACCTATCTTTTCAGAATTATTCCCAAAAATTCAAAAGAAGAAAATACTACCAAGCATCTCACAAAACCAGCATTATCTTAATTTCAAAACCAAATAATGACACTACTAAGGAAAAAAATATATGCCAATATTCCTTATGAACATATATGCTAAAATCTTTAATAAAATATTAGCAAACCAAATACAGAAATACATTAAAAATATATACCATGATCTATACCATGACCTTGGGGTAGAGGGTAAGGAGACAAGGAAAACCCCATTATGGTTTTGAAAGTGACACAAATCACCTCAGCTTGGTGAAAGTCAGTGACATAGTATGCAATAAGTATTTTGGTTTTGTGATTTTGGCAGGATTTATTTCAAATATGCAAGGTTGGTACCATGTCTAAATCAATCTGTGATACACCATATATACAAAATGAAGGATAAAAACCACACAATCGTATCAATAGACATAGAAAAAAAAACACTTGATAAAATCCAGCACCCATTTATGATAACAATTCTCAGCTCAATGGGAATAGAGGGAACATATCACAACATAATAAAATCTTTATATGACAAAGCCACAGCTAATATCATACCCCAGGGAAAAAAAAAACTACAAGTTTTACCCTTAAAATGGGGAACAAGATATGGACTTTTGCTTTAGCACTTATATTTCACATAGTAATGAATTTCCTAGCCATAGCAATCAGACAAGAAGAAGAGATAAATTGGAAAGGAAGAAGTAAAACTGTCATTATTTACAGATGACATGATACTGTATAAAGAGACCCCTAAATGTTCTTCCAAAAATAACTAGAACTAATAAGTGAGTTCAGTAAAGTGGCAGGATGCAAAATAAATATTCAGAAATTAGTTGCATTTTTATACCCCAATAATGAACTAGTAAGAAGGGAAACCTAGAAAACAACGCCATTCACATTTGCTTCAAAAGCATAAAATACCTAGGAATAAATTTAACAAAGAATATAAAGACCTGTACTCTGAAAATTATAAAGCACTGAAGAAATTGAAGAAGGTACAAATAAGTATATAAATATACTGTGTTCATGAATAGGAAGAATTAACATCAATAAAATGGCTGTACTACCCAAAGCAATCTAGAGGTTCCATGCAATTCATTTCAAGATACCAATGGCATATTTCAAAGAACTAGAAAAATATTGCAAAAAAATAATATGGAACCACAGAAGATCCTGAATAACAACAGTGACCTTGAGAAAGAAGAACAAAGTTGTAGAAATCATGGTACCTAATACCAAACTATACTGCAAGGCAATAGTAATCTAAACAGCCTGACATTGGCATAAACACATACATATAAGTTAATGAAACAGAAAAGAGAACCCAGAAATTATCACATACTTTTAAGAGGCAGGAACATGTGTTGTAGTAGAGAGAGTCTATTCAATATATGTTGGGAAAACTAGATAGATATATACAAAAAAAAAAAGCACTAGGCCACCTTCTTACATTATTCAGAAGAATAACTCAAAATAATCACTTAAATAATAGACTCAAATGATAAAAACTCTAGAAGAAAACAGGTAGTAAAATTTCAACCATTTCTTACAACAATATCTTTTTTGAGATATCTCTTTGGGCAAACTAAACAAAAGGGAGTACATCAAACTAAATACCCCACAGCAAAGGAAACAATCAACCAAATGAAAACACAACCCACTGAATGGAAGAACATATTCACCAAAGATATATCTTATAATTGGTTAATATCCAAAATGTATAAATAACTTATACAATTCAACACGTAAATAAATAAATATAAATAAATAAATAAACAAATAAATAAAATTCAAACAAACAATAGGCAAAGGACTTGAAAAGACACTTCTCACTTCTGGCCAAGAAGGAGGTGGAGGTAGACACACTGTGTCTCCTTGCACAACCAAAAGAAGGACAACAACAAATTTTAAAACAAAAACAGCCAGAACTGACAGAAAATTGAACTGTATTGAAGTCCAACAACCAAGGAGTTAAAGAAGAAATATTCATCAAGACAGGTAAGAGAGGTGGAGATGGGCCCACGAGTGGAGAGGACTTGAGTCAAGGAGGTGGCTTACGGTCTGGGCAGTCTCACATTCGTGTGCAGATAAACTGGGAGGAACAGCTAGAGAGCGAGATACACTGTACAACCCAGGGTTCCAATACAGGGAAATAAAGCCTCAAAGCCTCTGACTGAAAACTCCTGTGGGGGTTGAGGTGGCAGCAAGAGAAACTCCCAGCCTCAAAGGAAAATTTGTTGGAAAGACCCACAGGGTCCTAGAATGTATACAAATCCACCCACCCAGGAATCAGCACCAGAAGGGCCCAATTTGACTGTGGGTAGTTGGGGAAGCAACTGAAAACTGGCAGAGAGTGGAGCAAGTGGCACTGTTCCCTCTCGGACCCCTCCTTGATGTACAACTTTGCAATGCAGCCATGTGGTTTGCCTTACCCTGGTGAATACCTAAGGCTCTGCCCCTTACTACATAACAGGCTCGCCAAGACAAAAAAAATAAAAATGGCCTAAATGAAAAAATAGTTCAAAGCTCCAGAAAAAATACAACTAAGCATCAAAGAAATAAAGAACCTATCAGATGCACATTTCAAAACACTGGTTATTAGGATGCTCCAGGAACTCACTGCGTACTTCAACAGCACAAAAAAGACACAGGCAAAAATGAAGGTTGCATTATGTGAAATAAAGAAAAATCTACAGGGAACCAACAGTAACAGGGAGGAAACCAGGATGCAAATCAATGTTTTGGAGCATAAGGAAGAAAGAGAGATTCAGCCAGAACACAATGAAGAAACAAGAATTCAAAAAAATAAGGAAAGGCTTAGGAGCCTCCAGGACATTTTTAAACATTCTAACATCTGAATCATAGGGGTGCCAAGACAAGAGGAAGACCAAAAAATTAAAAACTTATTTGAAAAAATAATGAAGGAGAACTTCCCCAATCTGGCAAAGGTAACAGACTTTCAGGAAGTCCAGGAAGCTCAGAGAGTCCCAAAGAACTTGGACCCAAGGAGGAACACATCATAATTGTGCTTGGACCAAAGCACATCATAATTACATTATCCAAGATTAAAGATAAGGAGAGGATCTTAAAAGCAGCAAGAGAAAAGGAGATAGGTACAAACAATAGAGTTCCCATTATACTATCAGCTGATTTCTCAAAGAAATCTTGCAGGCAAGAAGGGGCTGGAAAGAAGTATTCCAAGTCATGAAAGGCAAGGGCCTAAACCCAAAATTACTCTATCTAGCAAAGCTATCATTTAGAATGGAAGGGCAGAGAAAGTGCTTCCCAAATAAGGTCAAATTAAAGGAGTTCATCATCACCAAGCCCTTATTGATTGAAATATTAAAGGGACTTATCTAAGAAAAAGAAGATAAAAAACATGTATAGTAAAATGACAGCAAGCTCACAATTATTAACAACCACACCTAAAACAAAAACAAAAACAAACTAAGCAAACAACTAGAGCAGGAACAGAACCACAGAAATGGAGATCACATGGAGGGTTATCAGTGTGGGAGGAAGAGGGGGACAGGGGGTAAAAGGTACAGTAGCATGAATGGTAGGTAGAAAATAGGCAGAGTGAGGTTAAGAATAGTATGGGAAATGTAGAAGCCAAAGAACTTATATGTATGGCCCATGGACATGAACTAAAAAGGGGGAATGTGGGTGGGGAGGCGGTGTGCAGGGCAGAGGTGAATAAAGGGGGGGGATGGGACAACTGTAACAGCATAAACCAATAAGAAATATATTTTTTTAAAAAGGCACATCTCCAAGAGGACATGCAGATAACCCTTGGAAATATAAAAAAAAATAGCTCAACATCACTAATCATTTAGAGAAATGAAATTAAAACCACAATGTGATATTACCTCAAACATCTAAGAATAGCTATCATCAATAACTCAACAAACTACAAGCATTGGTGAGGACGTAGAGAAAATGGAACTCTCAAGGAAGATTGATGCAGCCACGATGGAAGGCAGTATGGGATTACCTCAGAAAACTAAGAATGGGACTGTCTTTTTTAAAAAATGAACTACCCAGCTATTCCATTACTGGGAATATATCCAAAGAAACCTGAAATAAAATTCAAAAGTATATATGCCCCCCAATGTTCATTGCAGCATTATTTACAACAGCCATCATTATGAAGCAACCAAAATGTCCATAATTAGATGAGTGGGTAAAAATATTGTGGTACATTTACACAACAGAATACTACTGAGCTATAAAAAAGTAGGAAATCTTACCTTTTGTGACTGCATGGATGGACCTGGAAAGTATTATGCTAAGTGAATTAGTCAGACAGAGAAAGACAAATGCCATATAATCTTAATTATATGTAGAATTTAATGAGCAAAATAAACTAACAAACAAGATAACAACAGACTCATAAATACAGAGAACAAACTGAACTGTCAGAGTAGTAACTGGTTGGTGGTCTGGTTTAAAAAGCTGAGGTATTAAGCAAAAAAAAAAAAAAAGAAAGAAGGAAAACTTCATAGACACAGACAACAGTACAGTGATTGACAGAAAAGGGAGTAGAGGAGGGTAATGGTGAATAAACAGTGATGAAAGTAGACTTAACTGGGGGTGGTTGACACACAATACAATATACAGATGATGAATTTTGGAATTGTACAAGTGAAACCTATAAAATCTTATTAACCAATGTTTATCCCAATAAATGTAATTAAAGAAGTAAAATTTTAAAAATGAACTACTTATTTATTTACTTAATTAAATAAATATCTATCCCCAAATGCTGTAAGCAGTTTCTGAAAATAAAAAAAAATCAATGGAAAATAAAGTTATCATTATTGATGATAGCCATTCTGACAGATGGCAGGTAATATCTCATTGTAGTTTTGATTTGCATTTTCCCTGGTTTTATTTTGGGTATATAATGACTATTTCAACAGTATAATATATAATAGAAATTAGAATTTACTGCTTTCACTTTTTATTTAACCTCCTTTTTCACCAACAACTGAAAGAAGTTGCAATGTCAGGTGCCTATATGGATCAGTCTAGTGACATAAAGAATTAACCAGGTCTAATAGGGGCTGTGACTTTTTGGAGACCACATGCACTATCACTGGGGGTGAGCTGATTTATCCACTCATTGTTACTTTGCAGGTATTCAGGCACTTGTCAAAACTTGTTAGTTTATTTTAATTAAATCTGAGAATGTTAATTTTTCATGTGACCATCCAAATTTAAAATGGTATTAACTAATAAAAACACTTTACAAAACACTATACATTTTTAGCAACCTGTGACAGAATATTTTATCTAGACCAACTTGTGAGGCATACACTATTTCTATGAGACCACACAGAAAGGCACTTAATATAATCTGGGGATTCTTGGTAGATGTATCAATTAGGATATGTTGTAGTAACAAAGAATTCCAAATTTCACTGACTTACATAAACAGAGGCTTATTTCTCCCTTGTGTTATAACAGTTAAAGAAGGAGGTTTTGCTTTTAAGTTAGAAACTCAGGATGATGAAACAACCCTAACTTAAACATGTGGTAGAGGGTAAGGAGACAGGGAAAACTCCATAATTGTTTTGGAAATGACACAAATTACTTCAGCTTGGCCAAAGTCAGTGACATAGTGTGTAATAAGTATTTTGGCATTGTGAATTTTGGTCAAGAGGGCAAAATAGGTAAAATCAGAGAAGTCACCTTCTTGAACAATTAGATCACACTTACAACTAAACTATAAAACAACCATCATTGACAGCCACCTGAACATTAGGTGAACAGAATACTACAACAAATGATATACGTAAGAAGCCATATTTAATGTGGTAGGAGCAGCAAAGATGTCGACTGGGTTGTTCCCATAGCCACAATGTGGTGGTTAAGAAATAGGAGGGATATCTCAGCTGCTGAGTTTCTCCCATAGGATCCAGGGTCTCAGCCTCATACCAGTTCCTCCCAGTCTGAGGCATCAGTGCTTACAAGAGGAGTACCCATAACATCTGACTATGAAAACCAGTGTGGATTGCCTCCCAGAGAAACAGAGGCCTGAATGAGACTGAGAGGGTTCTCTTAAAGAGATGACACTCAAACTCACTGAATCTAAGCACCAGAGCAGGGGAAACACCAGGGACATACATGGAGGAACTAAACTGACTAACTTCAGGGAGGGTGCTGGAGTGGCAGGGTTTGGGGTGAATATCTCTGGGACCAAAGTATTTGCAGGCACCATTATTCCTTTGTTGACCTCTCCTATCACCCATCAGTCCCGGCACAGGCTAGTGCCAAATCTGTGCTTTCCATTAACCTCACTAACATTGTTTGCCCAACCCTGGTGATTCCCTGAGACCTTGTCCATTGAATAGGCTTACCTGTCCCAACCCTCTTCCAGAGGCTCCCCCACAGGTGAAGCCTGCTTCAATTGATACTGCAGATTCACCCAAAAGACCACAAAATCCACAAGTGGTGACTACCTTAGGCTTATGCTGTGGACTTTCTTAAAGGTGCATGGTTCCTATGAAAATGGAAGCCATCCTTGTCTCACACTACAGACTATCTAAAAGACCCACATACACCACACAAGCAGCAGCCTTCCTTGGTGTACAATGTAGCTCTTGACAAGTGGCCCCAAGCCCAGCACAAAGAGCAACAGTCTCAATTTGCACTGTAACTGCCATCAAGTGGACCCATATCTAGCATAAGTAGTAGCCAGAGTTGGCCTGTAATGAAGTTCCAATTAAATGGCCATAAGGTGAACACAAATGGCAGCTGACTACAGTTGGCATTGAACAACCCACCAAATGGCTTCAGACCTAACACAACTAGCATCCTTTCACAATATAGTTTCTCCCAAGTGCCTCCCTAGCACAAGTGGTTACCAACTGTAGATCACTTTGTAGCCCCTACCAGGAAGCTCCAATCCCTGTGCAAGCAGTGGCTGAACTTGACCTGAACTGGGGCCCCCCTATGGGGCTCCAAACTCAACATATCTACTGCTCATATCTTCAGGCCACACCAGAGCCTCACCAAGCCATCTTCACAACTGACACAACTGAAGGGCAGCCTGACTGGTATCAGAGCCCAGCTAAAGCTACTCCCATTCTGTGGGATCAGCCCTAGTTCAGTAGTTTGTCCACTATTGTTGCAGTCAGCCTTCACAGCCAGTCAGTCTGAGAGTCTACCCCACTTACTGACATGCCAGCAGCAAGTATGGCACAACTACAACAGTAAGGCACACAAAGCCTACATAAGGAACACTCCTGGAGCACCCAGCTTGTGTGATTAGGAATAATGTGCCACTAAACCCCACAAATCACCTTTTACTTGAATGAGACCTGTCTCTCAAGATGAGGATAAAGCTGATCTACCTAACACAGAGAAATAAACACAGGCAGTCAGCCAAAATGAGAAGATAACATATCCCAAGTAAATGAACAGTACAAAAATCCAGAAACAGAACAGAACGAAGTAGAGCCAAGAAATTGACCAATTACAGAGTTCAAAATACTGGCTATAAGAATGCTCAATGAACATAGGGGAAGAGTAGGTAAACTCAGAACCTCAACAAAGTAAGAGAAAGCATAAAAATGGGGATAGAAAACATAAAAATAATCATTGGAACTGGAAAAAATAATTGAAATGAAGAATATGCTACAGGGAATCAATAACAGATTAAATGAAGCAGATAATTGAATTAGGTAGCTGGATTACAAGTAGCAACACACACACACATGATTGCAGCCCTTGCTAGGTAGCTCTGTGAGAGCATTGTCATGTACACCAAAAAGTTGCACGCTCAATCCCATGTCATGGCACATACCTAGATTAGGGGTTTGATCCCCAGTTGGAGCACACTAAGGAGGCAACTGATTGATGTTTTTTTTTTCTCTCTCCCTTCTTCTTTCTCTAAAATCAATATACATATTCTTGGATGAGTATAAAAATTATAGTGGAACAAAGAACAAAAATCAAAGAAAGTAAGGATGGTTTTAAGAAACTTCTGGGACAATGTCAAGCATACCAACATTTGAAGCACAAAGGTACCGAAAGGAGAAGAGATAGAGAAAGCTATTAAAAAATCTACTTGAGAAATAATGACTAGAAACTTTCTTCATGTGAAATAGACATACAAGTAAAAGAATATAGAGAAGTTCCAACAAGGTGACTCTATAAAGGCCCACACCAGACATATCATAATAAATGTCAAAAGTTACAAACAAAGGAAAATCATAAAAGCAGCAAGGAGAAATACAGTTATTATGTACAATAGAAGTCCAATAAGGACTCTCAGCTGATTTTTCAATAGAAACTTTATAGACATGAGAAAAAATGTTCTGCACTCAGTGCCTGCCCAGGACTTGCTAGAATTTGTATGAGTCATGATGCTGCCCCACAAAAAAGAAATGCTTCATCCTTCAGTACTCATTGATGTTGGTACTCATCATGAATTCTAGAATGAATTAACAATGAGAACCACTGTACCACTCTACTTTACTTAAAAAATATACAGAGACTGAAAATAAAGGGATTGAAAAAATGTATTTCACATAAATGAAAGTTAAAATACAACTAGGGTGGCAATACATATATCAGAGAAAACAGACTTTAAATAAGGACAGTAAAAGGGAATAAAGAGCAGTTTAGAATGATAAAGGGATCAATAAACAAAATAATATAACTCATAATTGCCTTCAAAGGGCCAAAATAATTTCAGCTCCTTAACAGTTAAGGAGTAGTTATATTTGTGCAGTCCTAAAATTATTTCAGCCCTTTGAAGGCAACCTTGAGGTTGATGTAGCCCTCAGTGAAAATGAGTTTGACACCCTGATCGATGCACAGTCTATGTAGGAGCATCTTAATATATAAGGCAAATATTGACAGATATAAAGGAAAAAAATCAGAAGTAATGAAAAAATAGTAGGGGACATTATCATCCCATGACATCAAAAGTAAGTCATTGGACAAAAAATAAACAAGAAAACAGTGACCTTTGGCAGAGTGTAGGACTTGATATACTTAAGGACAATTCACCCAAAAAAGGAGACTGTACATTATTGTCAAGTGTAAATGGGACATTTTGAGAACAGGACAACACATTATTGCCACAAAACAAGCCTCAAAAAATTTAAAAATATTACAACATATCAAGCACCTCTTTTTTATCACAATAGTAATGAAACTAAAAATCAATAACAAGGAAGAATACTGGGAAAACACAAACACAGTGAGGTAAAATAACATGCTACTAAACAATAAATGGATGGAAAACAAAATCAAATAGGAAATCAAAAATTAACTTAAGACTATTTAAAATGAAACACAACAACCAAAAATCGATGGGACACAACCATGCAGTTCTAAGAGGGAAGTTTATACCAGTACAGGCCTAGGTCAAGAAACAAGAAAAGTTTCAAAGAAATGCTATACCTTACACCTAAAATAACTAGAGAAAAACAAAAGAAAACAAACCTTACTTGAATAGAAGGATGGAATAATAGAGATCAGAGTGGATATAAAATGAAAATAGGAAATGAAATAAATAGAAAAGATCAATAGAACCAAGAAAAGGTATTTAGAACAGACAACAGTTCAATAAACTTTTAACCAGACTCAGCAAGAGAAAAAGAGACAGGGCCCAAATAAATCAAATTATAAATGATGACAGCTGAACATCACATAAAAACAAGGATTATAAGAAAATACTATGAAAATTTAAATTATAGGCCCATAAATTGGACAAACCTTGAAAAGAATAATTCCTAGAAATGTGCAATCTTCTAAGACTGAATTAGGAATAAATAGAAAATCTGCTCAACTGACATCTATTTATAAAATCAAGTCAGTAATCAAAACTCTCTACACACAAAAGTTCTGAGCCAGATGGCTTTACAAGGTGAAAAGTATCAATATTCAAAGAAGATCTAAACCTATCCACCCAAAGTATTCCAAAAAATTGAAGAGAAGGGAAGGCTCCAAAAACTCATTTATGAAGGCCAAGCATTACCCTATCTCAATCCAGGAAGACGCTACAAAAAATAAAATTTGAGGGCAATATCTTTGATGGACATTGATGCAAAAAAATCCTCAATAATACATTAGCAAACTGAATTCAACAGTACATTAAAAAATCACACACAATCATTAAGTGGCATTTATTCCTGTTATGGCATGTAAGTTCCAAATCTATAAATCAATTAACATTACACACATACCCCATATAAACAAAATGGAGATTTTGTGGGAACCACCCTACCTGGTTCAGAAGATGTGACCGCCCCGCCCCCCATGGCTAGAGGCTGAGAAAGCGACCTTTGGCCATAAGCCACTAAGGAGACAAGCTTATCTCCCTGGCAGAAGAGCACCACTTCTGCTCCTTTTTCTTCACCCTGCCTGGCCCCCAGTGCTTTATCGCTAGCCAATGATGGGTAAGATACCCGCACAGGGTGGGGGGTTGAGGGGGGTAATGACCTAAGACAGGCACAATCATGTGGAGGACCTCAGAGAAGTACCTGGGGGGCTATGGAGAAAGGGGTGATGGGCCCTCGGCCCTTGGCTTTGACAAAGCCTGAGTCCTCATTCTGTCTGTGAGAAGTCTCCTAATCTCTTGGTTTCCTTACTTCCCCTGACTGACTTAAGCCTGAGACAATGACAGAGGGTGGTGCAGCCCTGAGCTGGAAAGGGTGGGTTCCCCGGGCGATCAGGCCTAAGAAAGAATATGTAAAATCTTATGAAACCTGCTTTGTTTAGAATGATCTCAATTAAATGATAAGGGTCCAAGCAAGAAGTGAGTTTGTTTCTCAAAGTTTTATGGCCCTTTAGCTATCTGACCAGGACTCAAAATAGGCCCTCAGAGTTCTTTGTATGTTATCTATTGTTTGATCCTTACTGACTGACAATGATTGATGAGCTTTACCTGTATTCCTGTGAAAAATGAACCTAATAAAAGCCCATTGAGAAAAAGGCTCTTGGCCCTTCTTTGAGAGATTGGTCACCTTTCCTCCCCAAGAAGATCATGTTTTGGTAGACTTATTCTCATTCATGGCAGTCAGGGGGGCCCTGTGGGTGGACCCCCCTCCCCAACAGAGGATAAAAATAATATGATCATGTAAATAGATGTAGAAAAGAATTTGACAGAATGCTACATTCATTTATAATAAAAACTCTCAGCAAAGTGAAAATAAAGGGAACATACCTCAACACATACAGCCATGTAACATGAAAAATAAGACATTTACTGAATAAGATACACAATATAAGAAACATATCTTGTCCATAGGACAAGATGCCTCAGTCCCCTTCAAATTAGGCACTTTGGGACTTCACACAATTCTTCCAATCGCCATCAGCTACTTCATTGTATTTTTCTGTATCTCATCAATGGTCTGAAATCTCTTCCCTTTCAAAGCTGATTTTAGTTTTGAGAAAAGCCAGAAGTCACAGGGCTCCAAATCTGGGCTGTAAGGGGGGCTGAGTCAATTGAGTTATTAAATGTTTTGCCAAAAAACGCTGCATGAGATGTGATGCATAAGCAAGCATATTGCTGCACCCTTTTGAATCATCTGAATAGTTTCCTTGGAGGAATGTTTAAGCTGAATGCAAAATGTGGTGCGGATTCATTGCTCTACTTGCTCAGTCATTTTGAATGCAATAGCCACAGAGTACACATGCTTACTCAATGGCGTCTACCACCCACACTGACTAGTAGATTGAAGTTATCATTGTTCACACAGGTACATTTCAGCCTACTCTCTTTGGCTGCCAGGTTACATCAATGTCATGAAAACTTCTCATTCTACCCTGGCTGGTGTAGCTCAGTGGATTGAGTGCGGGCTAGGAACCAAAGTGTCCCAGGTTCGATTCCCAGCCAGGGTACATTCCTGGGTTGCAGGCCATAACCCCCAGCAACCGCACATTGATGTTTCTCTCTCTCTCTCTCTCTCTCTCTCTCTCTCTCTCTCAGTCTCTCTCTCTCTCCCCTCCCTCCCTCCCTTCCCTCTCTAAAAATAAATAAATAAAATCTTAAAAAAAAAGAAAACTTCTCATTAATTTAACAATGGTTGGACATTTTCTGCATAGATCTTATATGACAAACTGAAAGCTAATACCATACTTGATGGGTAAAAACTAAAAACTTCTTCTTTAAGATCATAAAAAGGGTAAGGATGTTAAATTTCACCACTTTTATTCAACTTACTATTGGAAGTTCTAGCCACAGGAAAGAAGAAAAAGAAATAAAAGGTACCTATGTTGGAAGGAAAGAAATGAAATAAAATTGTCACTATTTGCAGATGGCATGGTACTATTTATAGAAGACCATGAAGATTCCACCCAAAAGCTATCAGAACTGATAAATGAATTCAGGAAAGTAGTTAAGATAAAAATTAATAGTTGGAAATCCATTGCAATTTTATATACCAATAGCAAACTCTCACAAAAAAAGAAATGAGAAAATCTAATTTTCATTTGTATCAGCAAATAAAATACTTATGAATAAATTTAACCAATATAAAACATTGAAGCAAGAAATTGAAGAAGACATAAATAAAAAGATATACCATACTCATTGATAAGAGTTAACATCATTAAAATATACATGTTACCCATAGCCATTACAGGTTCAATGCAATCCCTATAAAAACACCAATGGAATTTTTCACAGAACTAGAACATATAATTCTAAAATATATATAGAACCACAAAAGACTCTGAATAACCAAACAATCTTGAGATAGAAGAACAAAATTGAAGGTATCACACTACCTAATATCAAGCTGTACTACACAAGGCTACAGTACTCATAACAGCATGCTCCTAGCATAAGCACAGACACACAGATCAATGGAACAAAATAGACAGCTGAGATATAAATCCATATATAGCCAAAGAAGTGAAGAATATACAACAGAGAAAAAACAGTCTCTTCAATAAATGATGTTGGGAAAACTGGGAAGATACATGCAAAAAAAATGACACCATATAATTTCTGACATCACATATGAAATAAACTCAAAGTGTATTAGAGATGTAAATGTATGATATGAAACCTTAAAACTCCTAGAAGAAAACAGTAAACTCTTTGAGATTGGTCTTTGAGATTCTCTTTTTGGACATGTAACCTAGAACAATGACAAGAAAAGCAAAAATATACAAATGGTTTCAGAAGATGTAACCCCCACCCCCCCATGGCTAAGGCTGAGAAAGCCACCTTCGGACCATAAGCCACTAAGGAAACAAAGCTTATCTCCCTGGCAGAAGAGCGCCACCTCTGCTCCTTTTTCTTCACCCTGCCTGGCCCCCAGTGCTTTATCAGTTAGCCAATGATGGGTAAGATTCTGCATGAGGGGGTAATGATCTAAGACAGGCACGATCACGTGGAGGACCTCAGAGAAGTACCTGGGGGGTTATGTAAGCAAAGGCTTTTTATTTTACATGAAAGTAAAAACCCTTTGTACAACAAAAGAAACCATGACAAAAACCTATGGAATGGGAGAATATACTTGAAGATTATATATTCTATAAGGGGTTAGTATCCAAAATATATAAAGAATTCATGCATCTCAATATCAAAAACAAAAAAAATCTGATTAAATTGTGCAAAGGGAAATAGACATTTCTCCAAAGAGGGAAATAACAGCAGAGAAACATGAAAAGATATCCAACATCATTAATCAAGGAAATGCAAATCAAAACTACAATGAGATTACTTACCATTTGTCAAAATGGCAATCATCAATAAATAAACAACAAGTATTGGCAAAAATGTGGAGAAAAGAAAGGGAACCCTCATGCACTGTTGGTGGGATTGCAAATTGGTGCAGTCACTGTAGAAAATGATGTAGAAATTTATGAAAAAAAAAAAAATAAAATACCATATGACCCAGTATTCCACTTCTGGGTGGTTATCAAAAAAACAAAACGAAAAATCTCCCAAACACTAATTCTAATCGATATATGAGTATGTACTTCTATGTGCATTACAGAATTATTTACAATAGTCAGAATCAAGAAATGGAAGCAACCTAAATGTACAATTAGAAATGAATGGATAATGAACTGGTACATACATACAATGGAATATTACTTGGCCATAAACAAGAATGAAATCTTGTCATTTGTGACAACATGAATGGACTTAGAGAGTATTATTCTAAGTGAAATAAGTCAGACAAAGAAAGGTAAATTCCATCTTATTTAACTTGTGTATGGAATTTAAAAAATGAAAATAAACAAAACAGAATGGTGAAAGGCAAATACTATATGATCTCACCTATAAGTGGAACCTAAGCTACAGAACAAACAAGCAAGAAAATACAATCAGAGACATTGAAATAAAGAACAAACCGACAGTGACCAGAGAGGAGGAGGAGAGGAATAATGGGGGAAAATAGGGGAAGGGCCATAAATGAACATGTATAAAGGGCACATGGGCAAAGCCAAAGAGGGAGGGTTTGAGGGTAGCAGGCAGGGATAGGTGGAGTAGGGGGTGTGGGGGGATGAAAATGAAGACAACTCTACTTGAACAATAATAAAAAATGGAAAAAAAAAATAAACTCATAGATACAGAGAACAAATTGGTGGTCATATAGGATAGGGTTTGGAGAGAATGGGTGAAAAGGTTAAAGGGTTGAATACTTACAAATTTCCTGTTATAAAGTCACTTGGTATAAATCACAGCATAGAAAATATAGTCAATAATATTGTAATAACTATGTATGGTGCCAGATAGGTACTAGACTTACCAGGATGATCAGTTTGTAAGGCATCTAAATGCCCTCAAGGAGAAACAGCACAGGTAGAAAAACTGGAATATGTACAAATTTACATACAATATAACACAGTGGTATTCGGAAGGAAAATGATACATGGGAGTCAGCTTACCAAAGAAAGTTGAGAAGTTTGTGCCAGACATAGGGACAGAGTACACATAATCAAAAAGTGTTGGCACAGCATGATATGAGCAGAGAACTTCCATACAGATTTATAAATATAAAACTTTATATATAGTTTTTCCAGTTAATCAATGGGGAGTGGTTAGTCTGGATCAGATAATAAAGGGCTTCCTTTGCATGCTTAGTAAGACAAAGTTGCTTAAAAATAAGCAAGAATTGGAAAGGAGAATCTAGAATGTGGCCAGCAGTAAATTTGGGCACTAGGGGATGTTCATCAAAGGAGGTCAGTGTGTGAGAGAAAGCTCAGAGCAGAGCCTATGAGAGAAAACCTCCATGGAGTAAGGCTGTTTATCTGAGAACTCACTGTTATTCAGTCATATGGGATCTTAGAGTCTTAAGGGTTTGAAAACGCTGAGCAAAACTAAGCATTCTCACCGAGATCTTTTATTTTAGTGAATACATTTAGTCCTATTCCTCAAGGGAATTTGGAACTGTGTTGGGATACCCAGCTCCATGGATATATGGGTTTTGAAGGGTGCTAATTCTTAAAGGACTCACTATCACATGGGGTTATGTTTCAGTATATGAACTTTGGGGGACAAACATTCAGTCTGCAGCAGTGCTATATTTAAGAAGAGTATTTGAATAAAATTTGACATGGTTGCCAATCAGTTTTTTTCTTCTTTTTGATGACCATTCCCATTTGAACTTCCTGGAGAGACTTGTCAGGAAAAAGTGGCGGGGGGAAGAACAAAGAAAAAATGGCAAATTCTTATTCTGGAGTTCTTAAAACATTCACCAGCTATAAGACAGAAATAATTTATGGGGTATGATGTCTTCAAGAAAAGGTTTATTTTTTTATTCTTACCATAAACTATAAAAATGTAGTAGATTGTTCTGCATGGTGTGCCCAGCTCCCACTGGGAGATGCACAGGACCCATGCCTATGGACAGATTTGTAACAGGGTGCAGCCAAGAGGGGGGACCCCAAATAGGGATTTGGAATGGGGTCCAGAACTCAAGATGTTCAGGAAATATTAAGATGTCCTCACCCCTTCCCCTACAGGTGTGGGTTGGGGGAAGGGACAAATGGGCAGGGCCATTGAGAGCTGTTTCGCATAGCAACAGCCTTGCAGCTAATCTCTGGAGTGGTCATTTAACATATCTATAACCTTTGACTGGTTACATAGATGTGATAAATAGCTGTGGTCATTCTCTGAGCCAGGGGAATGGAAGTAACTTCCCCCCAAGAAGTAACTGGGGGGCAGGTCCCCTAAGTTACAGCACCTGCGTGGGATCTTGGAGACGATTGGATCCATGACATGGGGCCACACATGCCCAGACTCACGATGGCAGCCCAGTAAAGCTGGAAGGCATTGAGAGTACTGGCAGGCGTGACTGATTGTAGGAGGAGTTGGAAATGCGGCTGCAGAGGAAGATTGGTACGGGGATTTAAACCCAGACGCGGCAGCCATTGCTGAGAGAGTCACGCAGTTTTGGCTGAGTGGTGACTCCCATGGCCCTGGGGGAGAGAGGACCATGTGGCTGGAGCAGTGGATAGAGAACCACGTGGATTTGGGAGAGTGGAGACTCTCGCAGCCCTGGGAGAGAGAATCACCATGCGGATTTAGCAGAAAATCGCCACTCGGTTTTGGCAGAGTGGCAACCCCCCTCCCTGCAGCTTTATGGAGAGAAGCACATTGTTTTGCCAGAGTGGGGACCCCGCAGCTTTAAAAGGGGGAACCACCACCCAGCTTTAGCAGAGGTCCCGGCGACACAGCTGATGGTGCCGGGAACCGAGGGAGGCCTACCAGCTGAGACGGATTACTGAGAAGAACCGGGGGCTGCCTGAGCCACGGACTTCTATTTCTTTTCCTGAGATACGGTACCCCAGACTGGGCAAAGTGGGGGAGGAAGGACTGTGTGTGTTTATGGGTGTTTTAAGGGACTTTGGGATTTTTATGAAGACATTAGGTCACTATTTTAAGTTTGTATAGCATTAAATAAACATTTCCTTTCCTTTTCATGAATCTCTGGCATTGAGAGATGTCTTTCCTCTGGTAGCAGACATAACGAATTTGGGGGGTTCCTTTCGAGTAATAGTATATTGCCTTTGGTCCTCCTTGGCCCCCTGTTGTTCTGTAACAGGTTCTCCCATGGGGAATCAGGCCTGCAATGTAGCTAGGCTGTTATGAGTCTTGCTTTTTGCTAAAATTCCCTCACCCTGAATTGAGGACATTTACTGCAAAGCAACTTCCTAAAATCCATGCTAAACCTTCCAAGGATGAGTATAACTGGTCCAACTACATTTGCCTTTTCATTTGCAAATATCCTCTTCTGTGCTGTGATTAGCAGCATTGGCTCCTTTGTTTTCTGTAAAAGGTAACCACCTAAAGCGAACCTGTGCATAGTAAATGAGGACCGTCATGTAATGTGCCCAGAGATAAAAATAAAGGTTGGTCATGGCAAGTGTCAAGGCTTCTGCTCCCCTTGAGAGAAAAGCCATGCTGTCCCTTTCCCTCCACTGGACTCGGTAGTCCATGTGAATGTCTCATTTCATCCATAATGATGCGGACCCCACAAGTCCAGATCTGCATCACAAAAACATATAGAAGCTCAAAGATGGATTAAGAGAGTAGATCTGATAGTGTGAATTTGTGAGTTGGTGGATGCTGTGTTTAATTTTCCAGCCTACCCCTTGGAAATATAACAAGAAGGAAACCCTTCTTTATATTGGAGAGCACAAGATAGACTAGATCAGTAACTGACATTCACCACCAGGATCTCTGGCTAAAATTCCTTCTACTAGAGTTGGCTGAGACTAATAATGAGTGATGTTAGATCAGAAGAATTCCCTGCTTTGGCTCTGTCTTCTACAGACTCATATAGACTTGGAAGCTCAAACAAATTTTCTGGGTAGGCCATTAAAAGCCCAATGAAAGCCAATGGATTCCAAAGAGATCAATTAGGATAAGAAGAACTCAGGGAGTGATTTGTTTGACCTTCATGAACTTGGATACATGAGTGAATTCATACTGGACAGATTCTGATAGCAAATGCATATGGTGAAAAATCTGTCAATCCTGGTAAGTTTTGGAATGGAAATGAGTCTCATTTAAAATATCAGTTGACATGAGATGCAGCACTTCATGATATGTTAAAATGGAATAGACACAGATCAAAAAAATAGAGTTCTTTCCCACACATACCAAATGCCTGGGCAATTTAGCATGTCTGTCTCCAATAGGCAGATGGATAAGCAAAGCAAATCTGAAAGACTTAAAATACATCAACACACTGATGACTCCCTCTTTCATGACTCTATCATGGACTTTCTCCTGCTCTCCAGACAGGAATATGTTTCAACTTCCATAAGAATTAGCTGCAAAATTTGTATGTCCCAGTTAAAAAAGTAATAAAAAGTGCTATTAGGTACTAAAACATAAAGATTTTGCCCTGGCTTATGTGACTGAGTATATTGAACACTAGCCAGTGAATCAAAAGGTTGCTGGTTATATTCCTGGTGAGGGCACATGACTGGGTTATGGACCAGGTCCCCAGTTGGAGGCACACAAGAGGGACAACACAATAATGTTTCTCTCCCTCTTTTTCTCCCTTCCTTCCCTTCTCTTTAAAAAAATAAATACAATCTTAATATTTTTTTCTTTCTTCAATGCTCTCTTTCAATTGGTCATGGCATTATTTATAATTTGTTATTTAATGCTGTGGTTGTTCAAATATGAGAAAATGATCATGGGCAAGCATAGACTATCACTGGGCCAGAAGGTGGCCACAGCAAAACTTACAGGTAGTGCCTGAGCTTGGGATGAATAGTCAAGCCAGGTCTCTCCTCTTCCTTGGTTGTGAAGTGGCCTGGAAAAAACTTGGAATGGACATAGGCACTGTGGTAGAAGGCCTCCAAGATAACTGGTTGGATGGGAAGGGGAAAGCTGTGGAGGACTAGGGTTATCTGCTAAGAACCCATCCCAGGTAACCAGGGCTTCAACAGGAGGTATGACCAGGTATGATTTGAGGTTCTCGTGTCTTACTGGATTTCACTTACAAAACACAAAATCAAGTATAACATTATTAAAATGTCAAGTTGTCCACCATAGAGCATTAAAACCTAGTGAAGCCCTTCTGGGCATGGTGAACTATGCAACTGCACTAGCATCATACCATTGAAATTGGCCCTGACTTAACCCCTAACCCTGCTGTTCCCCAGTCTCCTTTAAATCAGTAAATAACACCACAACTTTCTAATTCTTTAGTCTTTATACCCAATTATGACCCTTAATTTATTTACTGACCACCTATACCAATTTTATTAAGGAACTGTATCCAAAATATAAATCCTTCCAACCACCTCTTGGATTATTATCATAATAGCCACTTAATTGTTTTTCTTGCTTTCATTCTTGCCCAACTAGATCTGTCCTCCACAAAACAACCTGATAATCTTGTAAAATTATAGAGATCATTTTACTTTTCTTTTAAAAACCTTTTAGCCCTGGTTGATGTGTCTCAGTGAACTGAGTGCTAGTCTGTGAACCAAAGGGTTGCTGGTTCAATTCCCCATTAGGGCACATGCCTGGCCAGGTTGTGGGCAAGGTGCCCAGTAGGGAGATGCCTGAGAGGCAACCACGTAATGTTGTTTCTCACCCTCTCCTTTTCCCTCCCTTGTCCTCTCTCTCTAAAAAAATGTCTAAAATATAAAAATTATACTGTTTATGGAAGGATTAATTTAAAAAATCTTCCAATGGCTTTATATCACATTTAAATATAAAAATCTTATGATTCATAAGTACTTACAAATTTTGATCCATCCCTATTTTACATGGTATCAATACCCTTTAGAATTGAGCTTTTTTTAACACTTAATCTTCTATAACCTTGAAATGTTCTTCCCAGAATTTTTTTTCTCCTCCTTGGAGTCACCTCCCCTGACTATCTTATTGAGAGGCTACACTGTACTTCTAATTGATTGGTTATAAGTTGGAGAGTTCCACGACCTTTCCTCAGATGTGATAATTTGCTAAAATAGTTCACAGACCAACATTTCACTTGTGTTTACTGGCTTATTATAAAGATACAAATGAATAGCCAAATGAAGAGGTATAGGAAGAGTCCAAGAGGATCCAAAGCATAGGAGCTTCTATCTCCATAAAGGTGGGGTATGCTTCCCTGTCTCCTATAATTTCAGAATTAGTTGAAAATGGTTCTATCCTGTTTAATAAGATACTGAGTTGCTTTTCAAAGACCAGAGATCCAAACTCCCAAGTCACACAGCTGAATCATGCACAAAGCAGATAAATTTACCTCCAGCTACACTCAGAACCAAAGTCTCCATCTGACCCATAAACACACATGAAGACAAAGAACTAGGACATAAACATAAACACTGGAATACTCTCTACCAAAATGGCCAAGTGCCAAGATTCTTTAATTAAAACTTTCCCCACCAGCATTTCTGTATACATATTAAACTTAACTCATTAAAAACCCTTAACCTAATCTAGCAATAAACATGGATTTGAAGCACCATAAAGTCTTTCATCTTCTAAGTTAGTACCTTTTCAATAAATAAAAAATTCCTTACTTTGCATTCTGGGTCTTGGGCCTTTTGAAGAGTCAGGTAAACAAACTCTGGTTTGGTAATATTTACATATTTTCACCAATGTGGATACTTTAAGAACTTTGTTCAAGAATTTTTATAGCACTCAATCTCCAGTTCCTTAAAAATTCCTCTCTTTCCTTAAAAATTATTTTTCTTCTTTTTTATTGTTGCTCAAATACAGTTGTCTCCATTTTCCCTGATCTCCCACCCTCAGTCCTACTCCTGTTTGGCTTTGTCCATGTGTCCTTTATACATGTTACTTGAGGACTCTCCCCCTTTTCCCCCCTGTTATTTCTTCCCCTTCTCTCTGGTTACTGTAAGTTTGTTCTTTATTTAAATGTCTCTGGTTATATTTTTCTTTGTTGTTTGTTTTGTTAATTAGGTTCCAATTATAGGAGAGATCATATGGTATTTGTCTTTTACCGTCTGGCTTCCTTCACTTAGCATAGGCTCTCAAGATCCATCCATGCTGCTGCAAATTGTAGGAGCTCCTTCTTTCTTTCTGTTGCATAGTATTCCATTGTGTAAATGTACCAGTTTTTTTATCCACTCATTTACTGATGGGCACTTAGGTTTCTACCAGCACTTGGCTATTGTAAATTGTGCTGCCATGATGATTGAGGTACATAGGTTCTTGTGGGGGAGCTTTGTCTGCGGAGCCCCCCGTCCACCATGGATGGGAATAAGTCTACCAAGACATGATCTGCTTGGGGAGGAAAGGTGGCCAATCTCTCACAGGAGAAGGACAAGGTGCCTGTTCCTCAGTGGGCTTTTATTGGGTTCATTTACACAGGAATACAAATAAAGCACATTAATCATTGCCAGGCAGTAAGGGTCAAACAATAGATAACAAAGAACTCTGAGGGCCTATTTTGAGTCCTGGTCAGATAGCTAAAGAGCTGTAAAACCTTGAGGAACAAACTTCTTGCTTGGATCCTTATCATTTAATTGAGGGCATTCTAAACAAAGCAGGTTTCATAAGATTTTACATATTCTTTCTTAGGCCTGATCACCTGGGGGAACCCGCCCTTTCCAGCATAGGGCTGCACCACCCTTTCTCATTGTTTCAGGCTTAGGTGGAGGAAGGGGGAGTAAGGTAACCAAGAGAGGGGGAAGAAATAACAGGGGGGAAAAGGGGATTTTCTTGCATACAATGAGGACTCAGCCTTTGTCAAAGCCGAGGGGCGAGAGTCCATCACCCCCTTTTGCTGTAGCCCCCAAAGTCCTTCTTGGGGGCCTCCCACGTGATTGTGCCTGTCTTAGATCATTCCCCCCTTGGGGAATCTTACCCATCATTGGCTAACCTACCAAGCATTGGGGGACAGTTATGGATGAAGTAAAAGGAGCAGAAGCGGTGCTCCTGCCAGGGAGATAAGCTTTTGTCTCCTTGGTGGCTTATGGTCCAAGGTCATTCCCTCAGCCTTAGCCTTGGCAGGGGTTGGAGCTTCTGAAACCAGGCAGGGCAGTTCCCAACAGGTTCATTTGAATTGGTGTTTCAGGATTCTTAGGGTATAATTCCAGCAGTGCAATTGCTGGGTCAAAAAGCAGTTCCACTTTTAGTTTTCAGAGGAAATTTCAAAAATTTCAAACTGTTTTCCACAGTGGTTACAATATTTTACTGATATGTTCCCTAGAGCAAGGGACATAAAGGAAAGACTAAATGAATGGGACTTCATCAAAATCAACAGCTTCTGCTAGGCTAAAGAAAACATCAGCAAAATGAAAAGGGAACCAACCGTATGGGAAAACATATTTGCAAATGATACCTCAGACAAGGGTTTGATCTCCAAAATATATTAAAAAACACATGGCTCAACTCCAGGAAGACAACCCAATTAAAAAATGGGCAAAGGACCTGAACAGGCACTTCTCCAAGGAGGACGTACAGAGGGACCAAGGGCATATGAAAGGATGCTCAGTATCACTAGCCATCAGACAAATGCAAATTAAAACCACGAGATACCACTTCATACAGGTCAGAATAGCTATCAAAAACATCATCAAACAACAAGTGCTGGTGAGGATGTGGAGAAAAGGGAACCCTAGTGCACTGCTGGTGAGAATGCAGACTGATATAGACACTGTGTAAAACAATGTGTAATTTAAACTCCTGAAATTTGGTGGGTGAGTAAGAAAATTCCAACTCTAATCACTTGACTTTTCTTGCTTGCAACTGACTAAGGGGATCCGGAGGCCACCTAGAGGCCCCACTGTAGGTCATCTTATTAGCATGAAATCAAGTGTGACTAAATCAAGGTCATAGTGGAAAAAAAAAACACATTCCTATCATTCAGGAAATTCCAAGATGTTTTTTTTTTTTTTTTTTTTATCTCTATGCCAAGAACTGGAGACAATGACCAAATATATTTCTGAACTGTCTACATCTATCTAAAATTAGGAACTTCCATTTCTCTTTTTTCTGGGCTTTATTTTTCCCCCTCATATTTACACATTTTTTAAATTAATTTATTTGTTTACATGTTTATTTTCTGTATCCGTTGGGGGAGGAACAAACTTTTCTCTCCTCTCAAGGTTCTTCTGACTAGTCTAATAATCAAATAGACATGCGATGATTAGCAAGAGCCAATAACCAAATTTAATACATACTGGATTGATACTGAAATAAACTTACTATACCTATAAGTGACTAGATTAAATATCTCATATAAGGTAGAAACTGGGCTTTTAATTAGAAATTAAATTAACTTATATGTTATAGATGTGCTACTTGAATCTTCACTATTTAATTTATAGCCCAGTATATCAACATTTCTATAAAGTCTATAATTTCTGCTTCAGGAACTTTGAATAAAACATGCTTTACATGTATGTAAGATATTGTATTAGTTTTTCTTTTTCCTACTGTGACAAATTGCCACAAATTTAGTGACTTAAAACACATTTGTTATTTTACAACTTTTAGGTCAGACATCTGAAATATGTCTCAATGAGCTAAAATTAAGGTGGTCAGAACTTTTGATATTCTAGTGGAGAGTGTTTTCCTTACTTTTTTAGCTGCCAGCATTTTACTTGTTCATGACCTCTTTCCTCTCTCCCATATTCCAAGCCAGCAATGGCAATTTTAATCTTTCTCATGTAGCAGTTCCCTATTCTACTCTTCTGCTTTTGTCTTCCATTTTTAAAGTGCCATGTGATTATATTAAAGCCCACCTGAATAATTCAGGATAGTCTCACTATTTACAGGTTCTTAATTTTATCATATCTGCAAAGTCCTCTTCACCTTATAAGGTAACATATTTATGGCTTCTGGAGATTAGGACTTGGACTTTTTGGAAGCCCAATATCTAACCCACCATAGCTAGTGATTAGTGTTAATGTCTGTAATCATTTTAGACTAATTTTTAAAAAGCCTTACTAAAGATATTATTACATAGTTAAATGACTACAACAGCAGCTAAAATAAAATTCACTAGGTGTAGACCACGGTGCACAGGAGAGCATGTGCCTCAAAATAAGAGTCAGAACAAAATGTTGCCAAGCAGAGATTTGAGCCAGGGTGGGTCTTAGATTTTTCAAGACAAACCTGGGAATGCAAATTTATTTGCAGAACCCTCTATATTTGACATGTTGATAAGTAACGCATGAATGTTTCAAAACAATGTATGCTAAAACAAAAAATGTCCATAATCTGATTTTGATCCCTGAGACTACCATGGTGCGGGACTCAATTTCTGTATGACCAACAGGAAATCTCATTTGGTTAATCACTCCAACAAACATTTATAGGGCAAATAAGTATGCCTGCCAGTCAGTTATGATCCGGGTATTAGGAGCGAATGTATAAAATTTTAATTTATCAACCAATATCTATCTTTGTGGCATATTTCTTGGAGTTAAATCACACGTTATTCCATGGAATAAGATGTATTGCTAGACAGAAATTCCATTAAAAAATTATCTTTATTTACTCACAAAAGAATATGTAAGAAGTATGTATTTATTGAGCAAGTCCCCTGTGAAGCACTATGGGGAATATGAAGATAAATCAGAGCTCCTTGCTTTAAGGAAATCTGTCATCAAGAACTGAGTCTTCAAAATTTTAACAAAAGCAATTGAACTTCAATGAAAAAGTCAGTTCTTTTGAGAAGAATTGAGTCTTCACTAGAAGATTTGAAATAAAGTTGGACCTTAAAGGACAGAAATAGTAAATACTTCATTTATCTTTCTTATATTTTTCCCTCTGTATAACTTGACAGTTATTTCTAGGCTCTAGGTTTATAAGCTACATGTAGCTTATTAATGAAATGCATTTTAAAAGCATCATTAACAATTAAAAAAATGAATGATAAAGAAATTAATCTTAATTCAATTTCCTTATACAACTTAAGAATGCCTAGATAGATGGAAAATACAGTGTACTTATCTTAGTATTTGAACCAAAAATAAAGTTAAAATAAGGCTAGTGCAATGAGAAATGTTAAATGTGATGGGGAAACCAGCTGAACAAACAGCTGGAAATTTTGTTTTATGAAACTCACCTTACAGAATTTCACCCAATAAAACACCATGGCATGGCAGGATTAATTTTTCCTGTGGCTATGTATTTTCACAAAAGACCTTTTAAATCATATTCTGAGCCCACATTTGGTCCCATTTGAACACAATTCATGAACACTGGCTTCCTTATTTGAATTTTACCTTTTGACAATTTGGGCAAAAATCCAAGTAAGGCCGCATGGTTAACTGTTAGTCTAATAAACGGAGACCTGATCTTAATGCAAACAGCTCAAATTCACCAGAATGCAACTTACTCTGAAATTGTACCCTTTTATTTTATTTGATTGTCCTCCAGGTAAGCCCACATCCTTTAAAAACTTACCTTGCAAATACATGCATTTGAACACAGTTCAAAGGAAACACAAGTTATCTTACAGCAACTACAACAAAAAATCTCAGTCTTCATCTTAATCATAAGAAATTTAATAAAGTAGAAGTTAGAAAAAACATAATTTTTAACCCATTGATTCCTAATTTTATAAGATTATCTCCAGAAGCCTATGCTCCACCACTTTTACCAGCTCAGATGTAGATTTGGTCAGAAATAAAGGACTATAGGGTAAAATGTATTAACAGCTTTGTCAAGTAGACATTCAAATATAAATTTTCTAATTATTCTTTATAATAAATTTTAGGATTTTTTTACTGGGATTAGGAAAAAAAAGAAAACCTTTGTTGCCATAGTCTGAAAATTTTGCCTATTGAGGCACTAATCGGCACCTCTAAGTTATAATGCCATTGAACAATTTAGTCTGTAGCATTACTATTTCCAATATTATGATATTTTTCTTCTGAAAGACACCTGAATGCCCAGCACCAAAGGCTAACTGGAAAATATTTGTGTTTATTTTCTACTTCCTGATTAGTCTGCATTTTATCCTTTAAATGTGTTTTACTGGTACTGTTACTGGAATTGTCCGTATTTTTAAGCCCACTAGTATTCAAATAAAGACATTTTTGTTTTGTCTTTAATAATAAATTGTATCTTTTTACCAAATGAATACTCCCATGTCACTTGTTCTCATTGCACTTGTTATTTTGAAAAGAATAACAACAACTATTTGACTGATGTTCAACAATCTTTGTCTACCTCATTGAAGTTGACTAAAACCATCTGAAGATCACTGATCTACTGCAGTAGCAGGATTTGGATAATTTAGTAAACTGTAGTTTGCAGACTGTCCCGTTGCATAACAGTGTAGACAATCTCTGAAAACTGGAATCCCAATGGACAAGTCTGAGAGGTTGCTGAGTTGCTTCAAATAGTATATCTAACACCAGAAAAAATCCAATGTGAAGGAGTTGGCAGCACTGTACTACTGTGTTGAGATGCTTTTTCCTGAGAAAGTTGAATTTCTATAAAAAGACAATAACAATGTACTATATTGATCTAACATAGAAGACAACAGTGATTCTTGCATTTTTTGTTGTTTTATCTTCTTTTCGATCCTTTACACTTGGGCAGTGTTTCCATATTTTTCCACTGTGAGCCAAGACTTGAATTAAATCATATGGAAAATAAAGTTCCCTTATTAATTCAGGTTGATTTTGAAAATACCAAATTAAATGGTAGAAAATCATTAAACTTCTACTTAAAAATACTCTCGCAAGGTCATTCAACCTCCATGATTTCAGAGTTCCAAGCCTCCTTAATCTAATCTTGAATAGAGTTCATAGGTATGAGGTTTTAATGTTTTAAAAAAATATTACAAACATTCCAGTGCAACACAGCTCAAACATACACACATAGATTTTTATACTGTGTAAGTAGATCATAAGCCGAGGCATCAGAAAACTCAGTAATCAACTTAATATAAAATGACATGCAATTTATTTCAAACAATTTGCCTTATTTGCTTTTTTTAAATTCACTTTTGTTTTAAAATGCTTTTCAAGGAGGTTCTTGTTAAAGGCATCTTTTGACAGGGTGTTTCCCCAAACTAGAGAAAGTAGGGGGACGTAAAATGGATATGGCAGAAATGGAATGATGCCTTTAAATTGACTGACAACATCATTCCTTGTTATTACTACCTTGTAGACTGCCAAAGAACTAACATACTTCAGACATCTAGTGTAATTAATTCAGAACCACAAATTCTGAATCACAAATCTATATGAGGATTCAGTAGGAAAAAGAAAAATAAGATCAGGAAAAGAAAAAGTTATCTTTTTACACAACTACCACTAATTTTAAGCTGGGTATAAATTAAACATTCTTTGATAACAATATGCAATGACAGCATAATCATATGCTAATATTTGATCACCTTTTATATACAATATTACTCTTATTCTTCTTTAAAATTTATGTTATATATTGCTGTACATTTTTCTTACTGATTGATTCTCTTTATTACTACTGATTTCATTTATGCTGCTAATTTTTTTTCTTAAGCATATATTTTAATGAGTAGTTTTGTTCAGCTAACGTCTACAGAATAAGAGAATTCAGCACACCCTGCCTAAATAAGATGCTTGAGATCACTGACGAAAGAAATTGACATTTTACTTTACCCTCAGCATGGAGCCAGGGCAAAGTTTGATCTGAAAACTTGCAAATTAACCAAAACTGTCACTCAGGAGTTATGGCCTGAATGCTGCAAAATATGTTCTTTGAAGTCCTCATTTCAGCAAAATTATTAAAAACTTTATATCTAATTAAAATTGTAACTGCATTCCCATTTTTCAAAAATTCTGTATCCTCAGGGCCAATTGGGATGAGCGAATTTGCACCCTCCTCTCTTCAGTATGCTGAACTGCTCCTACAGCAATATCAGATCATTACCATCTCCCCAGCTGAGAGGGACAGCCATTATCATGCAGCATTATTAATCTTCTTGTCTTATCAACTTGCAAATCACAAGCCATTGAGCCTTATGGCATGGTTCTGGGTCCATAGTTATTCATTTTGTAGGTCTACCAAGCCTTTGAGTCTCCTTAATCACCTGAAGATTGTCAGTCTCTTACCTTGGCCTGCCCCTGTGGCCCTTCTCAGCTTCTGCGAAAAGTCCATAATGTTCTCTTTCTTACTCGCAGGCTTTCTCTCTCTCTCTCAAAAAAAAAAAATAAATAAAGACATTTTTAAAGTGGGAGAGAGAGTGCATGTGCATGAGAGAAAGAGAGAGAGACAGTAAGGAGGATAAATTTCATTAATGGATGTGAATTAACATCCTGCTGCCAAGAGCTGACCCTTTCTCCTGACATGTACGTCTAAGTCATTCTTGTCACTGCTTCCCCCATTAATATTCTGAAAAAGACAGTGCATTGAAGAGAATAGAATAAGATAGTTTCTTTAAACAGACACTGTTGACCTTAGGTTGGGGATAGTTCTTTCTTTTGCTTTTCTTAAAAATAAAATATTAATCATATTGGAAAAGGCAAGCAGAGTTCCCTTATATTTTTTCAATATATTCCGTTTCCAACATTGCATTCATTAAATTAAGCCATGAACACTGCGAACATTTTGAAGTGCCAAAGGAAGATAGAAATGTAATGTCCACAGGAAAATAGATGAGACAGGCTGAGCTACCCTTGTGACAACTCTTATTTCTGCCAATCTCAATATACATGCCATAAACACAGGTCTTTCAGGATCTGAAATGCTCTCCTGATCATTTTACTATTATAAGTTGTTAATTTCATAAAAGTACAGTACCTCAACATGATTTCACCTCTTAACAAAAATTCATTCATAGGATCTTGAGAACCAGTCAGATGTTATGGTTGCTATTATTAAAAATTTTAGTTATATTTTTGGTTGATGCCCACATTTGGGACAGATACAACATAAACTAAAAAGGTGTTTCACCTAGATTTTCAACTCAGTTTTCACATTCAAAATAATGCAGAAATGTTAATATTTAAGTTTGCATTATATGTAAGGATGTTAGTATAGGTAGCTATTTAGATGTTAACAAAAAAGAAGGGAGAAAAACTGGCTTAGCATGATTAAGTCCAGAAGCTACAGCTTCACAGACACTCCAGAGAACATCCTAAACCAGAAGGGCTTTAATCTTGGAGCAAGCAGGAAAGTCCAGCTTTCTAATAGCCCCAGGGAATAAGTACCATTCCCTGCCCTCCTGGAGAAAGGGATAAAGAAGTGAGGGAAAATTTCTTTGCTGAGGCATGAGCAGTTGAAGCCTATAAGTTTCTTTTATTATGATTGCATGTGCATTAGGAGCAAAAATGGCAACCATAAAGGGGGAAAAAATAGGAAAGAGAATAGATGGGGTACATCCCAGCATAGGCCTAGGAAGAGCCAGGAAAGAGATTGGATGGTTTGAAATAAAGCTTACCCCTTACCAAACCCATGGAAATACAATCAAACCTTAACAAAGGCTGGTCTTGGTAGTGTGCATCTCTCTCTTTAGCAGACACACAGTCTGAACACATCACTTGTTCTTGTTTCAGAACAAGAACAGAGACTGTGCTGGACTACAGGAGCCTACGATGCCAGGTTAATGGCATGGCAGCTCTGGGTCCTGACCCTCCTACTGAACTTGGTGAAAACAAGTGCAGGCCTGAGGTGCCAGAGGCTGGACTTCTGCTTCAGTAGGATGGGACTGAGCCACCTGGTTATGGATGAGTCATCCAGCATGCTGTACCTGGGGTAGTCCTTTGTTTAGGTTCCAATAAATATTGCCACTATACCTCACATCCTCTTATGTATGTATACCTGAAATGCTTTTCCTGTGGTATTGTGGAAGAATCCTATTTCCTCTGGAAACAGGGATCCTATTAGCTGTCATTATTATATGTAATAATAATGTTATAACTTTGTACTTAAAAGAAGTTTGCCCTGCAAAAGTAATATTTTATATCTTTAATCACCTGACAAAAAAACCCAATGTTGTCCTTCTATCATTTAAAAAAAGGTCATTTGAATGATCAACTGTGGTATTAATTTGAAAAAGACTGCAGTGTACAGTGGATTAATGTACTAGCTTTTTCATCTCTGTAGCCCCACATTAAAAATGCAATTTAGGCCCTGATTGGTGTAGTTCAGTGGATTGAGCACAGGCCTGAGAACCAAAGGGTTGCTGGCTGGATTCCCAGTCAGGGCACATGCCTGGGTTGCAGACCAGGTCCCCAGTAGGGGGGTACATGAGAGGCAACCACACATTAATATTTCTCTCCCTTTCTTTCTCCTTCCCTTCTCCTTTTCCTAAAAATAAATAAAATGTTTTTAAAAATGCAATTTAGGACACATGTGAATTTAACAATAATGATGAATCATGTAAGTGTGTATTAGTATACATACACATCTTAAAACCTTAAAATGCCCCAATTAGACATCTGGCCCCCAAATAGCAAAGGTTTGTACTTCAGAATTAAAGTATATTTATAGTTCCTCCTGAGGATCTTGATATCTTCAGAAAGAATGAAGTCCCTAATCATTATTTATGATTTGAGTTATATTTTTAAATGGCTAAATTAGTAAGAAGGTAAATTTAGGTCCTTAAATAAAAATATTATTTGGTTTGTTGATGTAAGACCAACCAAACCTGAAGACAATTTTTAGAAAATTTATTTGAACCAAATAATGGATGCACCTAAAAGCAAAATTTTAACAGACTGAATTAAATGCTTCAGAGAATAACAGTTTGCAGTTTCTTTTTATGTATTTGATGTTAAAGAAGGAATGTAAAGAAGATTACTTGAACTGGAAGAAATTTGGAGACTGGATTACAGGATAGTTAAGATTATGTGCTCTCTTGGGGGTGGTCACATTAAGATCCAATTATAGGGTAGTTAAGATTATATAATGTATTACAAAAGGGGTATGAAAGTTGGTATTTCAAGGGTGTTAACCTAGATGCACAGAAACAGTGAACAGGGCTTGCTTAAGGCAAAGAAGCCTTTCAGTAAAAATACTGCATGCCTTGGGTATGACTACCCACCATGATATGCCCAGTTAGGAATTCATAATTAGATCACCCTGTGAGGTTACTCTCCACAGAACTCCCCACTCCCTTTTTTATCTACCAACTCTTTATTTTAATTGTCCTAATATGTGCAAAAAATTAGCTTAAGCTTATTAGCTTAGGCCTCATTGAGCTAAGTGTAGAGTAATTTATTAGCACATTCAACTTAGTAACTTAAGCAATTAGGAAAATTCTCCAATTCTACAATTTTTTAAAGGATCACATAGTCTTCTATGCCTTAATTGGAAAACAAACACCATATTTCCTTTCACCAAATTGAACACAGCCTTTGGGGAAAGTGGGATGACCAGAATTTAAGGAAAAGCAAAACCAACAAGCAAAACCACATAAATATTTAATCATGTGGTTATTGGGTAGGAGCTAGCTACCTTCAGGTATTATTTATAAACTCTAAGAAGGATAGCTCCACATAACTATAACTCTGGTCTTTTAATTTTTATAACAATAAATATAAACTTCTGATATAATGACAAATATTGCTTGTATACTCAATTGTTGCTATTTGAATTTAATTTCTTATGTAGAAATATATTCAACATTTAAATGATAACAGGTAATATTATGATACTCTCTTCCAAAGAAATTATGTCATCTTTCTTTTTTCTCCTAGAACATGGATCAGGGATCATTCAACAAATATGTTTTTAGTGCATATCACATGCTAGGTACTGTCCTCAATACATAAGATATATTAAAACACAAAACAAAAACCTCCACCTTCATGCAGCTTACATCCTGGTAAGGAGGCTGAGCAAGCAGACAAAGAGTAAATGACAAACATACTGTGTAGATTAATTATATCATATTTAGAAAGTGCTAAGTGCTAGGGTAAAAGAGAAAGTAGAGTAAGGAAAAAGTAATTCAAAATGCAAGAGTGTGGGATAGGATGAGAGAGAAAATGTTTGCTGTATTAAAAAAATAAAGTAAAAAGTGAGGGAGTCAGCTAAATGAAAATCCAGAGGAAAAACATTTTAGTTTATGCAAGGAACACCATTAGAGGACTTGAGCAGAGAAACAATGTGATCAAAGTTATATTGTTAAAAGATTAGGGAATGCAGACTGGTACAACCACTATCGAGAACAGTATGGAATTTTCTCAGAAGACTAAAAATGGATCTGCCTTTTGACCCAGCAATTCCACTGCTAGGATTATATCCTAAGAACCCTGAAACACTAATCCAAAAGAACCTATGCACCCCAATGTCCATAGCAGCACAATTTACAATAGCCAATTGTTGGAAGCAACCTAAGTGCCCGTCAGTTCCCCCTGACAAGTGTGACTTTGAAACCCATAGCTGGGCTCCCCAGACTATAGCACCAGAGCCAGGAAAGGAATTCAGATAATAGCCTGCTGTGAAAGGCAGCAAGGTTTCTGTCTACCAGGGAGAGTAAGCTGGGGATACACAGAGCCTCTTAAAGGGCCAACACACAAAATTCCATATGCAGACACTCACCCTGGTCTTTAGCGGAGGGAGGACAAAATGTATAGAGACATGTGAGGAAAGTCTGGGGATGGTAGCTCTGGGGAGAGAACTGAAGGAATAGCTGCCAAGATCCTTATGGTGAATAATTCCCCATACTGCAGAGGCCATTGTTCTCAGGCAGAGGCCTTTCCTTAATGTGGCATTAGCCTTAGGGAAAACCCTGTGGAGCTTAAGATGGGATGTTGAGTACAGCTTAGAATTATATCACTTATTAAATTTAACAACTAAGGCAGATCTCTGGGAGCTCTGAGACTTTAGCCAAACCTCCACTGGGCCCAGAGTGAGTGAAAGCTCACCTTGGTGCACAGCCTGGATCTTTCCACACACACTCAGGCCCAGCCGATGGAGATAAACGCTGTGGATCACTGATAGCTCCAAATAGGTTGTCTAGGCCTAGTCACAGGCAACATCTGAAATAAGGCAGAACCAGAGTCTTTGTAGACCTACGTAAAACATAGAAACAAACATAAAGAAGTAGCAAAAAAAAAAAAAGGGAATATCAAGAAAAAGGCAAATGAATGAACAGGAGAATCCTCCAGAAGAAGAACTAAGTGAAAAAATGAGAGAAGCAATGTACCTGGTATAGAGTTTAAAGTAAGGATTATAAGGGAACAATCCAAAACGAGAATTAACCCTAGTAAAACTTTATGGACCCAACACAGGAGCATCTCAGTATGTAAAGCAAATCTTGATGGACATAAAAGGAGAGATCAACAGAAATGCAGTCATTGTAGGGGATTTTAACACACCATTGACTTCAATGGGTAGATCTTCCAGACAGAAAATCAACAACGATGCAGCATTCTTAAATTATCAACAACATAAAGAAAGACATAGAAAGAATGAAAAAGGACCAGTCAGAAATAAAGAATAAAATATCTGAAATAAATAATACACTGGAAGGAATAAAAACAATAGGTTAGATGAAGCAGAGGATTGAATCAGTGATTTGTAAGTCATAGTAGAAAAAGAAAAACACCCAAGCAGAGCAGATAAAAAAAAGAACTTAGAAGGCCCTGGCTGGTGTAGCTCAGTGGATTGAGTGCTGGCCTGAGAACCAAAGTGTCCCCAGTTTGATTCCCAGTCAGGGCATATACCTGGGTTGCAGACCAGATCCCCAGATGGGGGAATGTGAGAGGCAATGTTTCTCTCCCTTTCTCCTTCCCTTCCCCTCTCTCTAAAAATAAATCGATAAAATCTTTTAAAAAAGGACTTAGAAGAATGACAAGAGCTTAAGAAAGCTTTGGGACAACATGAAGTATAGCAACATCTGTGTCATGTGAATATCAGAAGTCAAAGAGAGTGAGCAAGGGATCAAGGATGTATTTGAAGAAATAATGACTCAAAACCCTAGTCTGGTGAAATAAGACACACAATTCCAGAGAACAAAGAGAGTCCCAAATAAGATGGACCCAAACAGTCCTACACCAAGATACATCATATTTAATGACAAAACTTAAAAACAAGGAGGGAATTCTAAAAGCCACAATAGAAAAACAGGTAGTTACCTAAAAGGGAACACCAATTACACTATCATTTAATTTCTCAACAGAAAATTTCAGGCCAGAAGGGATGAGCATGAAATAATCAAGGATGTTAGATAGCAAGGACTTACAACCAAGACTACTTTACCCAAAAAGGCTATCATTTAAAATTGAAGGTGAAATAAAGAGCTGCCCAGACAAGAAGAAGCTAAGTGAATTTTGTTAACAACAAACCAGTCCTGCAGCAAAAGTTAAAGGGATTGCTTTAAGCAGAAGAAAAAGCAAGAAAAAAAAAAAAAACAGAAAAAGATAGTATAACAATGCAATGACACTAAATACATGTCAAAAATGATCTTAAATGTAAATACTTTAAATTCTAAAAACAAAAGACATATGGTAGCTGAATGGATAGGAAAATATGACCCATATATATGCACTTTCAAAGAGAGCTACTTCAGATTAAAAGACAGACACAAATTGCAAGTAAAGGGACATAAAAGATACTTCATGCAAATGGAGAGGAAAAGAAAAGCTAGGGTAGCAATATACCTGACAAAATAGACTGGAAAACCAAAATTATAGTAAAAGACACAGAAGGACATTACATAATGATAAGGGGAAAAATCCAAAAAGGAAAATGTAACCCTAGTAAACCTTTATAGACCCAACACAGGAGCATTTCAATATGTAAAGCAAATCTTGGTGGACATAAAAAGAGAGATCAACAGAAATGCAGTCATTGTAGGGGATTTTAACACACCATTGACTTCAATGGGTAGATCTTCCAGACAGAAAATCAACAAGGATACAGCATTCTTAAATACCACACTAGATCAAATGGATTTAACTGACATCTTCAGCACATCTCCCCATAAAGCAAAATACACATACTACTCTAAGGATCCTGAAACACCAAATCAAAAGAACCTAAGTACCCCAATGTCCATAGCAGCACAATTTACAATAGCCAATTGTTGGAAGCAACCTAAGTGCCCATCAGTAAATGAGTGGACCAAAAACTATGGTCCAAATACACAACAGAATACTACACAACAGAAAGAAAGAAAGAGGGAGATCCTACCTTTCACCACAGCATGGATGGAACTGGAGAGCATTATGCTAAGTGACATAAGTCAGATACTGAAAGACAAATACCATGTGATCTCACCTATAAGTAGAACTAATTACCCAAACAAACAAACAAACAAGCAAAATATTACTAGAGACATTGAAATAAAGAACAAACTTACAGTAACCAGAGGGCCTGTGGGAGAGGGAAAATGGGGAAAGAAAGGGAAGGGTCACCAAAGAATGTGTATAAAGGACCCACGGACAAAGCCAAAGGGAGGAAAAATTGAGAGTCAGAGATGGAGGTGGATGGGGCAGGTGAAAGTGGTGGTGGGAAATGGGAGACGATTGTACTTGAAAAACAATTAAAAAGGCAAACAATACATATAGTTTTCAAGTACACATGGGGCATTTTCTAGGATAAACCACATGATAGCACACAAAACAAGCATCAATAAATTTAAGATTGAAATCACGTCAAGCATTTTCTCTAACCACAATGCATGAAACTAGAAATCACAAGAAGCACACTAAAAAATACTAAAAGACATAGAAGCTAAATAGCATGTTATTAAACAGGGAATGGTCAACAACAAGGTCAGGGAAGAAATCAAAGATACCTTGAAACAAATGAAAATGAGAACACAACAATCCAAAATCTGGGAAACATAGCAATCAAAGAGGGAAATGGATAGCATCACAGGCCTATCTAAAAAAAATCAAAAAGCTCAAATAAACAATCTAACTTTACACTTAAAAGAATTTGAAAAACAATGACAAAATCCAAAGTGAGTAGAAGGAATGAAATAATAAAGATGAGAGCAGAAATAAATGAAATAGTCTAACAAAATGATACAAAAGATCAAGGAATCCAAGACCTTGTTCAAAGAAAAGACAAACAATATTAAAAACTTTAACCAGACTCATCAAGAAAAACAAGAGAGAGGAGGACCAAAATAAATAAAAATATCAGTGAAAGAGGAGAATAACAACTGAAACCAAAGAAATACAAAGGATGGTAATAAAATATTATAAAAAACTATATATATTAAATTGGTCAACCTGGACAAAATGGATTAATTCCTAGAAACATACAATCTTCCAAACCTTAATCAGTAAGAGTCAGAAAATCTGAAAAAAACAGATTATACCTAGTAAAATTAAAACTGTAATACAAAAAAAAACTCCCACCAAACAAAAGTCTGGAACTGGATGGCTTTGCAGGTAAATTTTACCAAACATTCCAGGAAGACCTAACACCACTCATTCTCAAAATATTTTTTAAAAAAATTTAAGAGGAGGGAAAGCTCCCAAACTCATTGTATAAGGTCAGTATTACCTTAATTCCAAAACCAGATAAAGACACTACACAAGAATAAAGACCAATATATTTAATGAACATAGATACCAAAATCCTCAATAAAATATTAGGAAACCAAATATAGCAATACATGAAAAAGATCATAAACATAAGCAAGTGGGATTTATTCTGAGAATGCAAGGCTGGCACAACATTTGCAAATCAATAAATGTGATTCTTCATATAAACATAAGGAAGGATAAAAACCACATGCTCATATCAATAGATGTAGAAAAAGCATTTGATAAAATCCATTACCCATTTTTGTCAGCAAAATGAGAATAGAGAGAACATATCTAAACATAATGAATGTCAGTTATGACAAACTCATTACAACATCATACTCAAAGGGCAAAAACTCTAAACAGTTGACTTAAGATCGGAAACAAGACAGGGATGTTAGCTTTCACCTCTCTTATTCAAATGGTGTTGAAAGTCCCAGCCATATCACTCAGACAAGAAGAAGAAATAAATGCATCCAGTTTGGAAAGGACAAAATAAAACTGTCTTTATTTACTGATGACATGATACTGTACATAGAGAATCCCAAAGATTCCACCAAGAAAGTACTAGAATTTAAAAATAAATTCAGCAAAGTAGGAGGATACAAAATTAATGTCCAGAAATAAGTTGCACTTTTATATGCCAATAAGTAAACAAACAGAATGGGAAAATGAGAAAACAAGCCCATTCAGATTGCTTCAGAATAATCAAATGCCTAATAATAATTTTAACAAAGGATATAAAATCTGTACTAGGAAAATTATAAGATACTGAAGAAAGAAACTGATGAAGATACAAATAAGTGGAAGCACATATTGTGTTCAGGGATAGGAGCAATTAATATCATTAAAATTTCCATGCTGCTCAAAACAATCTATAGATTCAACATAATTCCTATCAAGATTCCAATGTCATATTCCATAGACTAGAGCAAATATTTCAAGAATTTATATGAAGCCAGTGTAAGCCCTGTATAGCAACAATGTTTCTGAGACAGAAGAACGAAGCTGGAAGAATCATGGTACCTAATATCAAACTATACTATGTGGGCATAATAATCAAAATGGAATAGTGCAGGCATAAAAACAGACATACAGATCAATGAAACAGAATAGAGAGACCAGAAATAAACCCACACCTTTATAGTCAGTTAATATTTGACAGAGGAAGCAAACACATACAAGGGATTAAAGACAGTTGATTGAATAAATGGTACTGGAAAATTGGACAGATGTGCAGGAAAATGAAACTAGACCACCTCCTTACACCACACACAAGAATATATTAAAAATGGATTAAAGGTTTAACTGTTAGATGCCAAACCTTTAGAATCATAGAGGGAAACATAGGCAATAAAATATTAGACATTGCTTACAGCAATATTTTAGCTGATATGTCTCTCCAGGTAGGGGAAACAAAAGAAAAAAATAAACAAATGGGATTACATCAAACTAAAAAGTTTTTGCACATTAACAGAGACCATCAACAAAAATAAAAAGACAACCCACAGAACTGGAGGACATATTCACCAATATACCTGATAAGGACTTAATATCCAAAATTTATGAAGAACATACAAAACTCAACACCAAAATGAAATCTAATTAATGTATGGGCAAATGATCTAAATAGACACTTCTCCAAAGAGGACATACAAATATTTGGCCAATAGGAATAGGAAAAGATGCTCAATGTTACTAATCATCATAGAAATCCAAAATAAAATTGCAATGAGATATCATCTCACACCTGTCAGAATGACTATCATCAATAAATCAACAAATATGGATGTGGAGGCAAGGATGTGGAGACAAGGGAACCTTTTTGCTCTTGATGGGAATGCAGACTGATGCATCCACTTTGGGAACTGTGATACCTTAAAAAATTAAAAATGGATCTGCCTTTTGACTCAGTGATCCTACTTTGGGGAATATATCTGAAGGAACCCAAAACACTAATTCAAAAGAACATAAGCACCCCTATATTCTTGCAGCACTATTTACAATCACCAAGATACGGAAGCAGTCCAAGGGTCATCTACTGATGAGTGTATATAATAACTATGGGGTATTTATTCCACACAGTGGAATACTACTTGGCCATAAAAAGAAGAAACATTGTCTCTTTTTCACAGCATGGATGGACCTGAAGAACATTATGATAGTAAAATAAGCCAGTTAGAGAAACACAAATATCATATGATTTCACTTATATGTGGGATCTAATGAAAATATTGATCTAATAAGCAAAATAAAGACAGACTCATAGAAAGCAGGATGACAGTTATGGGGGGGTACTTTAGGCAGTGGAGGGACTGAGCTGAAAGGTAAAAGGAATCATGGATATGGACTATAGTGTACTGATTGTAGTGGGGAGGGAGGATTTCAAGAGGTTAAATGGTAATGGAAAGATATAATTAAAAATGGTACGTACTATCAACTAAATGAAAAGACAACTTAGTGAATAGGAGAACATGTTTGCAGATACATCTATATAATGTGTTAATATAAAAATGTATTAAAAATCTCATTTACACAATGGAATACTATGCAGCAGGAAGAAAAAAAAGAGCACCTACCCTTTGTGACAGCATGGATGGAACTGGAGAGCATTATCCTAAGTGAAATAAGCCAGGCAGTGAAAGACAAATACCATATGATCTCACCTATAAGTGGATCCTAATCAACAAAACAAACAAGCAAGAGAAATATAACCAAAGACATTGAAATAAAGAACAGACAGTAGCCAAAGGGGAGGGGAAGGGAGATAATTGGGGAAAGAAGGAAAAGGGTCTTCAAGGAACATGTATAAAGGACACGTGAACAAAGCCAAAGGTGGGTAGGATTGAGGGTGAGGGGCAGGGATGAATGGGCCCGGGAAAGTGGTGGTGGGAAATGGAAACAACTGTACTTAAACAACAATAAAAAAATAAAATAAAAACCTTATACAACTCAACACACACACACACACAAACAATTCATTAAAAAGGGGGCAATGGACTTGAATGCACACTTCTTTAAATAGGACATCAGATGGCCAACAGTCAAGTGAAAAGGTGCTCAATATTACTAATCATCATAGAAATTTAGATTAAAACCACAATGAGTTTATATCTCATACCTGTCAGAGTAGATATCATCAATGAATAAATAAATAAATGTTGCTGATGATGTAGAGAAAAGGTAACCCTGTGCTCTTTTGTGGAAATGCAGACTGGCATAGCCAGTGTGGAAAGCAATATGAAGTTATGCCAAAAAATTAAAAAATGGGACTGCCTTATGACCTACTGACTCCACTTTTGGGGATTTATCCAAAGCAACCCAAAACTCTAATTTGAAAGAATATATGCACCTATATGTTCATTTTAGCATTATTTACAATAGCCAAGATTGAAAGCAGCCTGTGTGTCCATCATTAGGCTAGTTAATAAAAAAATCTGTGGTATTTTTATACAATGGAATACTATTTGCCTATGAAAAAGATGGAAATTTTACCCTTTGAGACAACATTATTGGACCTGGAGAGCATTGAGTGAAATGAGCCAGTCAGATAAGGACAAGTACCATATAATTTCACTCAGTGAAATTTAATGAAAAAAACTGAACTAACAAGCAAAATAGAGACAGATTCATAAATAGAGAGCAGGGTGACAGCTGTCAGGGGTGGTGGCCTATTGGGGTGGTAGAGGGATTGAGAAAAAAAGGAAAAAGAGAACGAACCCCAAAAATCCCCTAAAACAAAAACCAACAAAACAAAACAAACACAAGCTGAAACAAGAGACGAAGAAAGACTCAGCTATTTCACTTCTGGGTTTTTATCTGAAGAAACTCAAAACTCTAAATTAAAATGATATATGCATAATATATTCATTGTAGCCTTATATACAGTAGCCAACATGTGGAAGCAACCTATGTGTCTATCAAGAAAGAAATGGATAAAAAAGAAATGTCACATATATACAATTAAATGAAATCTTGCTATCTGTAATAACATGAATTGATCTTGAGGGTATTATGCTAAGTGAAATAAATCAGACATGAAAAGATAAATGCCATGTGATTTCACTTATATGTTGATATTAGAAAACAAAATAAATGAACAAGCAGAATGGAAAACATACTCATCGATTCACAGAACATTTCAACATTTGCCACATGGGAGGGGGCTGGGAGTATGGGTGAAAAACAGGAAAGGATTATGAAATATAAGTTGATTATTGAATAATCATAGGGATGTGAAGTATTACATAGGGCCCTGGCTGGTGTGGATCCATGGTTGAGTGCCAGCCTGTGAATCAAAGGGTTACTGGTTTGATTCCCAATCTAGGGCACATGCCTGGGTTGCAGGCCAGGTCCCCACTTAGAGGCACATGAGAGGAAACCACACATTGATGATTATCTCCCTCTGTTTCTCTCTCCCTTCCCTTCTCTAAAAAAATAAAATAAATAAAATCTTGTTAAAAAGTATTACATAGGTTATATAGTTGATAATATTGTAATAACTTTGTATGGTGTCATATGGTACCAGATTTATTGGGGTGAGGACTTCATAAGTTATGTGAATTTCCATCACTATATTATACACTTGAAACTAGTATAATATTGTAACATAAGTAATTGAACATTTTTTTTAATTCAAAAGAAAGGAAGAGTGTATGAAAAGAAGTGAGATAATATATATTTTAAAAAACACAGGGATTTATTCCTCGCAGTTTGAGAGGCTGGAAGTTTCAAGAGCAAGGAGCCAGCAAGGCTGGTTTCTGGTGAAACCTTACATCCTGGTTTGTTGAGAGCTGCTCCTCAGTGCCTTGCATGTGCTACTGTTACAGGGTGCAACCAAGAGGAGGGACCCCAAATGGGCATTTGAAATGGGGTCCAGAACTCAAGGTATCCAGGAGATTTTAAGGTATCTTCACCCCTTCTCCCACAGGTGTGAGTTGGGGGAAGGGGCACCCAGAGCAAGAACATGCAGGGCAGCTTTGCAGCTAATCCATTGCATGGTCATTTAACATACCTATAGCCTTTGGCTGGTCACTTAGATATGCTAAATAGCTATGGCCTCATCTGAGGAACAGAATGAACAACCAATGGTATCCCAGCGTATATGAAGGTTGGAGGCCAAAACTGTACAGGACATTGAAAAATCAGACGGTAAAGAGGTTGCTTTGGGACGGTAAAGCCCCTGAGACCAGCTTGGAGACCAGGGCGGCTGCAATCCCAGGCACAGTGCTTGCTGGGCCTGACCCAGGATTTTGGAAGAGAGCCAGGCCAAACAGGGAAATTTGAGCAGCACCAGGAGGGACCTGGATGCTTGAAGTTGCTGGGGGGGAATAAGGGTGAAGTGGCAAACGCACAGAGGCAGTGTGCACCCACTGAGACTGTGGACTCCAGCTGGAAAAAGCTGGGCTATGACAGACCCTGACTCTGGTCTGGCTCGAGAGTTAGGCTGTGTGAGAGGCCAGGCACTTGTTTGGAGTAGCAGGCTTGAACAGGAGGAATTGAAAAAAAAAAAAAGCACTTGGTGGCTATTTAGGGAATTCTCCCACAGCAGTGACCCCCATGTCTCCCAGCTGTGCCCATGCAGCCTCCACAGCCTCGGCCATGGACCCACCTCTGTCTCTAGGACCATGTCTGTGCCCCTAACCTACCCCAGCAACAGCAGTGGAGGGCAACGAACCAAGCCTGCGACCCCAGTAGTGTGTGATGAACCTAGCCTTTGCTCCTTCCCCACACCTGCAGCTGCACACCCCCTCTCTGCACCCGCCCTCCACCTCCTATGCCACAGCACAGAAGGCCAGTGTGCAACCAATATCATCACTCCATAACTGCACTCCTGTCTCAGCAGTGGAGGCTACTTGCTCACACCCATAGCCCCAGAGGTGTGAGCCCACCTTCACAGCCTCAGTAAAGGTGGCTCCCCCGCCCTGCAGGGTCTGACTGGCTTACTGAGAGGGAGGTGGAGGTACCCCCTGCAGAAGAGAGCTGCAGGGCTCAGGGAGTCAGCAGTCCCCAGAAAGACTTAACTCAGTGGGGGAACCCAACTACCCTGAAGGGACTCTGAGAGTCCCTAGCACCTAGGACAGCAAAGAGAAAGAAGGTGGTGTGTGAGTTGCCCAAAACTGGTGTACTTCAAGGACAGCACAACTGGTGGACTGAAGGTGTAGGCCTGACACAGAAGGGCACTAGGGGACTAACAGTGAACTGAAGCACTGGGCTGGAGGCTGGGAAACTGTGAAGAGTGTGGCTCAGATCTGACCCCTACCTCCACAAAAAAACACAGGAAGGGAGGAAAGGGAAACCCATCCCCTCTAGGCTTGCTGCAGCCAGGCAGACTAGCAGAACTGGCATGGCTGGTTTAAAGCCAGCAGGAGGCTTTTCCCACCCTACAAGTGAGACAATAAAACCTGGAGCTACAAAAGGGCCATGTTCAGACCCAAAGAGGGGTCACCTCAACCACTGAGATAGTGAGACAAATTTCACTTTGTTATTCCCAACAACTTGCAAGTTATTGCTCATTTGCATTATTATTTTTTGCTTATTTTTACTTTTTTATTTTATTAGTATTTTTTCTCTTTGTTCTGTTTAGTTTTCTTTGTTTTATTTGTCTAATTGCATTGTTTGACTGGTTTTCCTTTTTCTCTATTTCACAGTGTATTTTTAATTCTCCTTTTACCTCACTTGTGTTCCAGTAGCACACTACTCTAGGGCATGTGCTTCCTATTCTTGCTATTTAGATCACATAGATTCTGTCATATGATTGTTGCTCCATTACTATTGTAAATAACTGTTGTTCCATACACTTGTAAATACTACACTGAACCCTTCCCAGATCTTAGCTCACTTCTGTTTCTGGAACTTTATTAGCGTTCTGGTTAATTCTATTCTCTTCCACACTGCACCTATTTTCTATTCTTTACACTGGCTATATCTCATAATATGACCTCCCACAAGCTCACGGCTTTCTGGATCCAGCTCACAATTCCCACCCTCCAATAAGAGTCTTATCTTTTTTCCACCCTGTCTTAAAAGTGACTAGTTGTATGAAATATTATAGTCAACACTATACCTATCTAAAGGATCTCCTCACTCTTCTCTATGGGTAGGTAATTTAAGAACCACAGAATACACTTCTACTGCCTTAATCCATTTTTGCCTTCCCCCTCCAACTGATCACAAAAAAAGAGTAGATGGGAGCTGTAAACATAAGTATACCTGTTGGAAGAGAGAAACCACCGACAAAGGAACCATCAACAGGTAATAATGGAAGAATGTGAAGGAGTGAGTGGGAGACATACTAACAACCACCGAGGACCAATTTAGAATTACAGCTAAATGTTGGAGAAATTACCCAGAACAAAGAACAGAACAATATATAGAGAGAAACCTCAAAACCTCAGAGAAGCAAAAGGAACAGCTTCAACACAATCTGTCCACACTTGCACAAAAGAATACCAGATGAGGTGGGAAGAGTCACCCTCAGTTAACCAGCTGGAGGGAAGAACTCACCAAAGAAAGACCCAACAACAATAAAAACCCAGAGACATCCAGAGTGCCAACATAAATGACAGCCCAAGAGTAGCAAATGCAAGGGATCAAGGGGACTGTACCACTGAATCTCACAGGTCTCCTATCATAGAAGTTCATACTACAAACCAAGGGAGTTAAAACAGATCAATTTAAGAAGCAGAGTCTAACAAGAAGAGTCTCACAAACAATGGAAATACAAAGAAATAAACCCCAAATGAAGAGAAAGGAGGAAGCCTCAGAAAGAATGCTAAGTGAAATAGAGGCAAGTCAACTATCAGATATTGAGTTCAAAGCAATGGTTATAAGGAAGCTCAATGAGCTGACTGAGAATTACCAAAAACTACAGGGAAACTATAATGAGCTCACTGCAAACTATATCAACATGAAAAAGGAAATAGCAACTATCAACAAAGGCCAAGAGGAAGTGAAAAATACAATTTCTGAACTGAAGAACACAGTAGAAGGAATCAAAAGCAGGATAGATGAAGCAGAGGATTGAATCAGAGAGCTGGAGGACAAGCTAAAAAACACACAGAAAGAGCAAGAAAAGGAAAAGAGGCTCAGAAAGAATGAAGAGGGATTAAGGGAAATGCAGGACAACATGGAATGGAATAATATCTGCATAATAAGGATAACAGAAGGAGAAGAAGAGCAAGGGATTGAAAACCTATTAAAAAAGTAATGATGAAAACTTCCTAATTTTGATAAGAGAACAAGCCACACAGTCCAGGAAACAGAAGGAACCCAAAGAGGCCCTCTGGAAGATACATCATAATTAAAATGGCAAAATTTCAAGACAAAGAGAGAATCTTAAAGGCAGCAAGGGAGAAATAGGAAGTAACATACAAGGGAGCCCTAATAAGAATAGCAGCTGACTTCTCAATGGAAACACTCCAAGCTAGAAGACACAGGCAATGCATATTCCAAGTAATGAAAAACAAAGGACTACAACCAAAAATTACTTTATCTAGCAAGGCTCTCCATTAAAATGGAAGGCCAAATAGGAGTTTCCTAGACAAATAAAGACTCAAAGAATATACATCCTCCAACCCAGCTCTTCAAGAGATGCTACAAGCTCTGCTTTAGAAAAGAGGGGAGGGAGAGAGAGAGGAACAGAGATACAGAAAATGGCAATGAATAAATACCTATCAATAATAACCTTAAATGTAAAGATTAAATGCTCCAATTAAAGACATAGAATAGCTGAATGGATAAGAAATCATGACCCACACATATGCTGCTTACAAAAGACCCACCTCAGGGCAAAAGACCTACACAGACTGAAAGTGAAGGGATAGACACAAATATTCTAAGCAAATGGATAGGAAAAAGAAGTCAGGGTATCAATATTCATATCAGACAAAATTGACTTCCAAAAAAGGGCCATGAAAACAGACCCAGAAGGTTACTTCATAATACTTAAGGGAAGAATCCATCAAAATGGCATAAACATTGTAAATATATAAGCACCCAACTTAGAAGCACTCATATGCATAAAGAAAATCTTGGAGAATTTCAAGAAAGATATTGACAGCAACACAATTATAGTAGGGGATTTTAACACCCTACTGTCAAAAATGGACAGATCTTCCAAACGAAATATCAACAAAGATATTCTGGCATTGCCCTAGATCAAATGGACTTAACGAATATATACAGAGCCTTTGATCCAAAAGAAGCAAAATACACATTCTTTTCAAATGCACATGGAACATTTACACAAGAAGACGCCATGATGGGACAAAAAACAACTCTCAACAAATTCAAGAAAACTGAAATCATACCAAGAATTTTATCTGACCACAAAGGGAGTGAAGCTAGAAATCAACCTCAAGGAAAAAACTCAAAAACACTCAAACTTACGGAGATTGAATAGCATGCTATTAAACAATGAATGGGTAAAGAATGAGATTAAGGAAGAAATCAAACAGTTTCTGGAAACAAATGAAAATGAACTTATAACAACCCAAAACTTATGGGACTGAGGGAAGCCAGTCCTGAAAGGGAAGTTTGTACAGATACAGGCCTACCTAAAAAAGATAGAAATATTTCAAATAAACAACTTAACCCTACACCTACAAGAACTAGAGGAAAAACATCAAAGGCATCCCAGAGCAAGCAGAAGGAAGCAAATAACCAAGATCAGAGGAGATTTAATCAACATAGACACTAAAAGCACAATTCTAAGGATCAATATATCCAGGAGCTGGTTCTTTGAAAAAAATAAAGAAAATTGACACCTTTCAGCAGACTCATAGAGAAAAAAAGAGAGAGGACCCAAATAAACACAACTAGAAATGAAAGAGGAGAGACTACAACTGATACCACAGAAATACACAGGATTGTAAGAAATTACTATGAAGAACTAAATGCCAAGAAATTTGAAAACCTAGGTGAAATGGAAAAATTTCTAGAAAAAATATCATCTTCCAAAACTCGATGAAGAAGAAGAAAGCCTGAACAAACCAATAACAGCTGATGAAATCAAAGCAGTAATCAAAAAATTCTGGACACACAAAATCCCAGGACCACGTGGTTTCAGAGGAGAATTTTACAAAGCATTCAAGGATGATCTAACCCCTATCCTTCACAGATTATTCCAAAAAATCCAAGATGGAATGCTCCCAAACTCTTTTTATGAAGCCAGCATCATCCTAATCCCAAAACCAGATAAAGACATAACAAAGAAAGAAAACTTCAGGCCAATATTGCTGATGAACATAGATGCTAAAACCATCAGCAAAATATTGGCAAACTACATCCAGCAATGTGTTAAAAAGATCATACACTATGATCAAATGGGATTTATCCCAGGGATGCAAGGATGGTTCAATATCAGCAAATAAGTAAATGTATTGCATCACATAAACAAAACCAAAAGACAAAAATCGCATAATCATAGTAATAGATTGAGAAAAAAACATTTGATAATGCACAGCACCCATTTATGATAAAAACACTCAGCAAAGTGGGAGTAGAAGGAACAAACCTCAATGTAAAAAAGCCATATATTAGAAACCTACAGCCAACATCCTACACAAAGGGCAAACACTAAAAATTTTCCCACTAATATCAGGACAAAGGTATCCACTTTCACCATTTCTATTTAACATTGGATTGGAAGTTCTGCCACAGCAATCAGACAAGAAAGAGAAATAAAAGGCATCCAAATTTGAAAGGAGGAAGCAAAACTGTCATTGTCTGAAGATGACATGATAATATATATAGAAAATCCTACAAACTCCACCCCAAAAGTATTCAACCTAATAAGTGAATGTGGCAAAATAGCTGGATGCAAAGTCAATATTCAGAAATTGAAGGCATTTTTGTACACCAACAATAAATATCACAAACAGAAATCAGGAAAAAAATTCCATTTGATATAGCAACAAGAAAAATAGGGTACCTAAGAATAAACCTAAGCAAGGATATTAAGGCTTGTACTCAGAAAACTACACAACACTGAACAAGGAAATTAAGGAAGACACAAACAAATGGAAGCATGTACCATGCTTATGTATTGGAAGACTTAACATTATCAAAATGTCCATACCACCCAAAAGAATTTATAGGTTCAATGAAATACCTACAAAAGTAGAAATGACATATTTCACAGATACAGAACAATCATTTCAGAAATTTATATGGAATCATAAACAACCCTGAATAGCTGTAGCCATTTGGAGAAAGGAGAACAAAGTAAGAGGGATTACAATACCAAATAACACATACCAAATTGTATTATAAGATCATGATAATCAAAACAGCCTGGTACTGGCATAAGAACAGACACAAACACCAATGGAAGAGAATAGAGAGCCCAGAAATAAACCCAAGTCTCTGCTGTCAATTAATATCTGACAAAGGGAACAGCAGCATAAAATGGAGTAAAAATAACCTCTTCAACGAATGGGGTTGGGAGATCTGGACAGCTACATGCAAAAAAAAAAAATGAAACTCGATCACCAACATACACTATAGACAAAAATAAATTTAAGGTGGACAAAAGGCTTAAATATAAGTGTAACACCATAAAAGTCCCATGGGAAAACATTGGCAGGAAAATCTCAGACATTCCACACAGCAACATATTCAGTGATATGTCCCCTAAAGCAAGGGACATAGAGGAAAAAATAAACAAATGGGACCACATCAAATTAAAAAGCTTCTGCATGGTTAAATAAAATAGCATTAAAATGAAAAGAGAACCAAGTACAAAGGAAAACATATTTGTCAATGATACCTCAGACAAAAATTTGATCTCCAAAATATATAAAGAACTCACACAACTCCACTCCAGGAAGACAAAAAATCAATTAAAAATGGGCAAAAGATGAACAGATGCTTCTCCAAGGAGTACATTCAGAGGGCCCAGAGACACATGAAAAGATGCTCAGCATCACTAGTCATCAGAAAGATGCAAATTAAAACCACAATGAGATACTATTTCACACTGGTCAGAATGGCCATCACAAACAAATCAACAGACAAGAGTTGGAGAGGATACGGAGAAAAGGAAACCTTAGTGCACTGTTGGTGGGAATGCAGACTGGTGCAGCCACTGTGGAAAATAGTATGCAATTTCCTCAGAAATATAAAAGTGGAACTGCCTTTTGACACAGCAATTCTACTGCTGGGATTATACCCTAAGAACCCTGAAACACCAGTCCAAAAGAACTCATGTACCCCTATGTCCATAGCAGCACAATTTACAATAGCCAAGTACTGGAAGCAACCTAAGTGTCTATCAGTAAATGAATGAACCAAAAACTATGGAGCATTTACACAATAGAATACTACGCTACAGAGAAAAAGAAAGAGCTCCTACCCTTTGCGACAGCATAGATGGAACTGGAGAGCATTATGCTAAGTGAAGTAAGCCAGGCAGTGAGGGACAAGTACTATATGATCTCACCTTTAACTGGAGCATAATCAACAAAATAAAAAAGAAAACAAAATATAACCAAAGACATGACACTAAGAAAAACCTGACAGTAATCAGAGGGAAAGTGGAAAGGGATAAGGATGGGAAAGGGGGAAGGGTTTTCAGGACAACTATAAAGGCCACATAGAGAAAACCAAGGGGGGATGTGGAAGCAAGGGAGGGAGGAAAGTTTGGCTGGAGTGGGGGGTAGTGGTGGGGACTAAACATGAACAACTCTAATTGAACAACAATAAAGAAAGAATAATATATAATAACCTTCTAATAAAGACTAGACACATCGTATAGCTTAATTCCAAGGTTTCTAAGACAACAAAATAATGCATAGTGGGACAGGTTCTTATCTTTTAAATACATTTTCTAGAAAAAATAGTTTTACAAAATCTTAATTCAGTAAATTAGTGATTGATTTAGTGCTTATGCCTAGTAAATTAATAATATCAAAGGACTGACAGGGTCCATATTTACACATATATGAGATGTTAATCTTTCATATGTTGCCGTTAAAGTGTTTTGCAGTGGATATATGACAACTAGGCCAACATTCTTCAGTGACTTTCCCACATTTGCTTTAAAACTTCAGTACATTAATTTCAAAAAGATAATTTTTAGCTTGATTTGCCATTGACAGCATATAAAAATTCCATATTATTAACATTCACCACTTTTAATAAGGATATATTATGGAGGAGTGATTAGAATATGAGCAGTGGAAATCTTCTGAGGATGGAAACCAGGTGTAATGAATTAACAGTGGAAATCCTCATGCACAAAAAGTCATTATTAATAAGATCCTGTTCATTCATTTAAATTATTTATTGCACACCTGCTAAAAGCTAGATATTGTGCTATGTGTGGGAGCTAAAGGAAGCATAGGCTTGGTTATCGTGTAGCTCACAGACTAATGAAAGATCATTATTTGACTGATAGAGAAATAAATGCAGAATTACAGAGGTAGCTCTGAAGGACAAAAGCACAATGCTATTCAAATATATAACAAAGGAATCTAACCTAGATTGTGGATTCAGGGAACATGTTTATGAGGTTATTAAGCTTGAACTAAGTCACGATGGTAAGTAGGGATCCACAAGGGTAAATTTATTGAGTGGAAGAGAGAAATTACCCATAAGAGAAAAAAAGGTACCTGGAAATATCTTGTGATGCACAGGAGGTGACAGATGGAAGGCTTTTAAAAGCTAGAACAGGGTGGACAATGAGGAGAGTATCTCAAGATAAGGTTTAAGAGGGAAGCAGAAACCGTACCACACAGAGTCTTGTGGGCCATACACAGGATTTAGATTTTATCCTGAGACCAGTGAAGACTTTGACTACATCTTCATATGATGTTAGTATATAAGTTATATTTCTGTAATAACAACAAAATTTTAAAGCACTGGTTTGGATAAAACTGAAGTTTTTATTCTCTTATCTATAATAGTTCAGTGCAAATTGTCATCTCTGTTCCAGAGAACCATCCATTTACTGAAGCTAGTGAGCCACTTTACTATCCCTATTATATTGCGTATTTGGTTCCTCCAGATGTCTATTTCTAGTGAATAGTAAGGGAGAAAGGAAAGTTAAGGGTTAAGGGAAAAGGCCTTTGTCTTCAATGAGATGCCCATGATACTTCTATCATTTTCTATTGGCCTGAACTAGGTCATTGGGTAAAATACTAATTTTTAGTAAAGGTTATTTTCCTTTCAAATTGTTTTATGACTGTTATATAGGTATTTATCTGAATACAGCTAGAATCAGGGAGGATATAATAAGATTTTTTCCTTTATTTTTAATATATATAATTGATTAAGCTATTACAGTTGTCCCATTTTTCTCTCCCCTTTACTCTCCTCTGCCCCGTACCCCCTCTTCCACCATCATTATCCAACTTAAGTTATGTCCATGGGTCATATACATAAGTCTTTCAGCTTCTCCATTTCCCATACTATTCTTAACCTCCCCTCTGATTTTGTACCTACCATTTATACTTCTTATTCTCTGTACCTTCCCCCATTCAACCATCTCCCCCTACCCACTGGTGACCCTCCATGTGAATCTGTTCCTGTTCTAGTTGTTTGCTTAGTTCATTTTTTTGCTTCTATTATTGATAATTGTTTTTATTGTCATTTTACTGTTCATATTTTTTATCTTCTTTTTCTTAGATAAGTCTCTTTAACGTTTCATTCAATAAGGGCTTAGTGATGATGAACTCCTTTAACTCGATCTTATCTGGGAAGCACTTTATCTGCCCTTCCATTCTAAATGATAGCTTTGTTGGGTGGAGTAATCTTGGATGTAGGCCCTTGTCTTTCATGACTTTGAATACTTCTTTCCAGCCCCTTCTTGCCTGCAAGATTTCTTTGGAGAAATCAGATGATAGTCTTATGGGAATTCCTTTGTAGTAACTCTCCTTTTCTCCTGCTGCTTTTAAGATTATATCCTTATTTTTCATCTTGGGTAATGTAATCATAATGTGCCTTGGTGTGTTCCTCCCAGGTTCAACTCTTTGAGGACTCTCTGAGCTACCTGAGCTTCCTGGAAGTATATTTCCTTTTCCAAATTAGGGAAATCCTCCTTCATTATTTTTTCAAATAAGTTTTCAATTTCTTGCTCTCCCTCTTCTTCTGGCACCCCTATGATTCGGATATTGGAATGTTTAAAGTTTCCTGGAGGTTTCTAAACCTCTCATCATTTTTTTTAACTCTTATTTCTTCACTGTGCCCCAGTTAAATGTTTATTTCATCCTTCTGCTCCAAACTATTGATCTGAGTCCCAGCTTCCTTCCCATCACTGTTGGTTCCCCTTACACTTTCCTTTACTTCACTTTTTGTAGTCTTCACTTTTTCCTCTATTCTGTGATCATACTCAACCATTTCTGTGAGCATCCTGATTGCCATTGTTTATACCTCCACATCTGATAGGTTGGCCATCTCTTCATCACTTAGTTGTATTTTTTCTGGGCCTTTGACCCATTCTTTCATTTGAGCCATATTTTTTTGTCTCAATGTGCCTGTTACATAGTAAAGGGTGGAGCCTTAGGTATTCACCAGAGCAGGGCAACCCAGGGAGCTGCTTCATGGAGTTGTATGTGGGGGAGGGATCCAAGAGGGAAAAATGCCTCTTGCTTGGCTCCTGGCTTTCAGTCACTTCCTCCACTACACATAAGCAAATTGGGTCCTTATGGTGCCGATTCCCAGATGGATGGGTTTCGGTACATTCAGGGACTCTGTGGGTCACTCTAACAAACTCTCCTGTTAGGCTGGGAGTTTCTCCCATTGCTGCAACCCCACAAGTTTTTTCAGTCAGAGGTTTTGAGGCTTTATTTCTGTGCTCTGGAACCTTGGTTTGCTTGGTCTATCTTGCTCCTCAGTTGTTCCTCCCAGTTTTTCCACATGTAAATGTGGGACTTCCCATTCTGCTAGCCATCACCTCACCTGGTCTGCCAGCTGCTGCCTGCTGCACCTTCCACCTACCGTCTTGCCATGAGTCCTCTCCACCCCAGCTTCCTGTCTGTACCCCTCCTAACAGTCTGGATAAATGTTTCTTTTAACTCCTTGGATGTTGGATTCCCACACAGTTCAATTTTCTGGCAGTTCTGGTTACTTTTGTTTTTAAATTAGTTGTTGTCCTTCTTTGGGTTGTGCAAGGAGGCAAAATGTATCTACTTACACCTCCATCTTGGCAGGAATTTGAGATTTTTTAAATGTTCTAAAACACAGCTTTAAAATTGGGTGACAAAAATTTAGTTAACCAGAAAACACTCTCAGGTGTTGAAAAGCCCCAATATTTTTTAGTACCTTTTCTAAAGAAATCCTTTATTGTCAAGTAATATTTGACTAAAGTTCAGGTATCACTTTTAAGACACCACTACAAAATGTGTGCATCCCAATCTGACATATCAATAAAGTCTTGGAATAGAGATAGTTATCTATAAGACAGTTACCAAGCAGAAGCTGGGGTTGGACTAGCAGAGGTGTCTAAACTTTTGGCACTCTGGGTCACTGGAAGAAGAAAAGTTGTCTTGGGCCATACATGAAATACTTTATGACATATACTAACAAAAATTACAACATTTTAAGTACATTTATGATTTTGTGTTGGGCCACATTCATAGCCATCCTGAGATACATGAGGCCCATGGGCCACAGGTTGGACACCCCTGGTAGAGGAAAGAGTTCAAATTTCTTCTTAGTTTGACTGGAATATATGTTGGTTTCAGTAAAAATAGATTTGGAAGAAAAGATAATGAGTCCCAACACTAACTAAATTCAACAAATAATTTCTAAGTCTAAAGTTGAGTTGCTGGAAATACGAAGATGAAAAAGACACAATCTCTTGAAATATAGTTGTATAAATAGTTGTGATAGTGCATAGTTATAAGCTATATTCAAGATCTTGTTGCTATACAAAATAAAAAATAATAAACTATTAAAGAGAGTAATTTATATTGCTAGGAAGAAAATGTGGTTAGTTAATTTAAATCACAAAATATGCGTTCTAATTTGTCCAATAGACAAGAAAAAATTTCATCTAGAGAGAATTACATATGTGAACTTGTATCAATTATTAAATGTATAAAATATTGTTCATTAATTTGAGAAATATTAATTGCAAGTGTACTCTGGACTAGAACCTCTTAGTTCTCTGAAGGTGTAATATGAACTAATAATGGAAAAAGCTTCTACTTTCATGGAGCTTATTATATATTAGAGAAAAACAGAATAAGCAAATAAACTAATAAAGTATTTCAGTTGAAGGGAAGTGCTATGGAGAAAAAGAAAACATAAAAGGCAGACAGTAATATGTGCTGCATGTGGGTGAAGAAAAGTATAATATTTTTTTAAAGATTTTATTTTATTTTTATTTTTAGAGAAGGAAGGAAGAGAGAGAGAGAGAGAGAGAGAGAGAGAGAGAGAGGGAAACATCAATGTGCGGTTGCTGGGGTTTATGGCCTGCAACCCAGGCATGTATCCTGACTGGGAATCAAACCTGCAACACTTTGGTTCGCAGCCCACGCTGAAAAGTATAATATTTTTAAGTAAGGCCTTTGGATGGAGTAAGTGTAACTGATAAGGTGATGTTTGACTAGATACCTGAGGGAAAGGAGGAAGCATCCCATACAGCCATGAGTTATGGTGTTATGTGTGTTTGTGTGTGTGTGTGTGTGCATGCACACATGTTAACACAAGGTCTCTAAGGCAGGAATGGTTTCTGCTACATTTGAGAAATAACAAAAATAGTGTTGCTGAAGTGGATTGAATAAAGATTAGATGGAAGAACTGAGTAAAGAGGCCCAACAAGAGTCATATTATTTGGTGCATTGTTGTTCAAACTTATTCTTTTACTCTGAGTGGAATGGGAAGCTTTTGTGCCATATATAGGAGAGATATCATTTAGTTTAAGATTGAAATGGATCTTCCTGGCTTCTATGATGATGCTATATGGAAGAAAAGCAAAAGTAGTAGCAAAGAATTTAGTTAGGAGTCTACCAGAACAATCCAATAGAGCCTGTTTGATAATGTGCACACTAAAATTCATAAAAAGAAGTGTTGGAAGATAAGCTTAGATAGGTAGATTAAGGGCAAATAATGATGACTTTTGCATGCCATACAGAATATTTGGATTTGGTCTTATGCAATGAGAAACTAGTCATATATTTTGAAAAAATAAAATATTTTGGATCAGCTGGCACCAGACTAAAATTTAAATTCTGTACAATCACCCACACTCTCAGTATCTCTGTTTCTTTCTTTATGGGAGGCTCATTTTCACATATGTACTTTTCTCATTTGCCAAGAACTATAGTTGCCAATAAACCCTGGCCTTAAATCTCAAATTTTTAAACTTAGAGTAACTTATCTCCAATATTGCAAATTAAAAGTAAATCAATGTTGTGAATCAGATTTATCTTGCACCAAAATACATGATTTTCTGATAGGAAGCCTCTTCTAAAAGCACATACTAGGGGTACTTCTTCTTCTAAGATGTAGTAAGCTGGAAAGAATATCACATCTACCCTCAAACAATAAGATAAAAGCTAAATAAACTACAAAGTGTACCTTTTTAACCCATTAGAGAACTAAATGACATGGAATCTGAGTAGACTGTAATGCAAGGAAGAATATGCTGTTTTAGGAAGAAAGGGAGTGCACAGACTCACCTTTGCCAGAGTACTGGAAAAGCTAGGCTGGCTGCCCTCAAATGGTTAAGAAGAAATCATCTAAACTGTTAACAAATTTCTAAAAGCTAAGCATAGGCTAGAGTAATAATGCACAACATGTGGGAGCCCTGGACCCCAGAAGGTTTTGTACATACCAACAGATCTCTATTAGGTGATCTAATAGACCTCTATTAGATCTAACAGATCTAACAGATCTCTATTAGGTGATTAGACTAGAGAAAGTTCCCCTCAGTATTTCTGCCAATGAGAAAGGGCCATGAGCTACTGCCAAAATAGAAAACCTCTACTCTGCACCTGGAAATTTTCTTGAACAAAGCAAAAGTTTTAAGCCAGAGAGATAAAGAGGAAAAAAGGGGAGAAGGAAGTGAAGAAGAAGGAGGAGAAGCAGGAGGTGAAGACGAAGGAAACAAGAGAAATATTAGACCAGAAAAATACTTGAGAAGACAATGGCTAGGAATTTTCTCAAAAGAATGAAAGACATTAAACCACATACTCAAAGATTTGATCATCGATAGTAGGATACATATGGTCACATGCATGCATACACACATGCTCATATATACAAACACACACACTATTATTTGGGCACATTATATTCAAACTTTAAGACAAGAGAAAGGATAAAATTATGAAGGCTGATAGTAAGAATGGCAATATATACATGCGCATATGGTAAAAAAATAAAAGCTAAAAGAAAAAGTGGAGTGACATTTTCTAAAGTACTGAAAGAATAAAAGGTAAACCTAGAATTCAATAGTTAGTGAAAATTTATTTCAAAATAAAAGCTAAATAAAGAATCAAATGTCAGACATTGTCATAGTGGGCTTAAAAACAAGATGCATATATTTACTGTGTACAAAATAACAGTTTAGGCCTGGCTGGGGTAGCTCAGTGGATTGAGTGTGGGCTGTGAACCAAGGCATCGCAGTTTCGATTCCCAGTCAGGGCACATGCCTGGGTTGTAGGCCATGGCCCCCAGCAACCACATATTGATGTTTTTTCTCTCTCTCTTTCTCCCTCCAATCCCTCTCTAAAAATAAATAAATAAAATAAAAAAATATAAAAAATACAAAATAACAGTTTAGATTCAGATACTGTTTGTTGAACTATTTGGTTGAAAGTAAAGGGATGGAAATAGATATGCTATGCAAAATAATACTGTAAGAGAGCTGGAGTAGTTATACTAATATGATATAATAGACTTTAATACAAGGAATATTTCTAGAGAAAAAAATGAATGTTTCTTATGATATAAGAGTCAATACATCAAAAAGATATAACAGTCATAAAGGTACATGCACCTTGTAAAAGAGTAATAAAATGCATGAAACAAAAACTTATGTAATTTGAAGGACAGATAAACAATTCAATAATTATACTTGATGATTTTAATATGCAATTCTCAGTAATTAGTAGCATGGCTCAATAAAAATATTGTAAGAATATAGGATTATATAACACTATCTACAACTTCATAGAACACTTCACCTCATGTTCCATAATATGCACTTTAGATTTCATTAAAATGTAAAACCTTTACCTTCAAAGATGGTCAGTAATAAAATGAAAAGATAAGCCATTATCTGAAATAAAATATTTGCAAATGATTTATATCTGATAAGCACTTTGATCCAGAATTTGTGGAGAAATTTTTTACTTAATAATAAAAACCAAACAGTCCAATAAAAATTGACAAAAAAGATATGGACAGATACCAAAGACATAAAAGCTGTTTAACATCAATATTCAATGGGATAATACAAATTGAAACTTGAGACAGCAATATATAGACTAGCATGGCTATTATAAAAAATGACAAACAATATTAAATATTATTGAAGATACTGAGAAACCTCATGTGTTGTTGTTAGGAAAGGAAAATCATACAGAACTTTGGAAGAATTTGACTATTTTTTTAAAATATTTATTTATTTTTAGAGAGGGAAGGGAGGGAGAAAGAGAAAGAGAGAGAGAAACATCAATGTGTGGTTGCTGGGGGCCGTGGCCTGCAACACTTTGGATCGCAGCCCGTGTTCAATCCATTGAGCTATGCCAGCCAGGCCTGAATTTGACTATTTTTTACAAAGTTAAACATGCATTGATCATAAGATCTAACAATTCCATTTCTAGCTATTTACAAGAGAAGAATGAAAGCATGTCCATAAAGACTTTTATGAGGCTTCTACATTTCCTACACAAGCCAAAGAACTTATATGTATGACCCATGGACATGAACTAAAGTGAGGGAATGTGGGTGGGAAAGGGTGTGCAGGGAAAAGGGGAGTGAAGGGGGGAAATGGGACAACTGTAATAGTATAATCAATAAAATATATTTTTAAAAATTCAAGAAAAAATACTTTTATGTGTATGTTCATAGCAGCTTTATTTTTTATTCAGATTTTTAAGTAGTTCTAACTTTTTTTCTTTCTATTTTTATTGAATTCATTGTGGTAACATTTGTTAATAAAATTATAGACATTGTTTATATATTACACTGTGTGTTCACCACCCAAAGTCAAGTCTCCTTCCATTACCAATAATCTCCTCCTTTATTCTCTTCTACTTACCTCCACTCCCTTTTCCCTCTGATAATCACCATGCTGTTTTCTGTGTTTATGAGTTTCTTTTTTGACTAATCCTTTCACTTTTTCCTCCCAGCTACCTCCCCAAATCCCTTCTAATAGCTGTAAATCTGTTTTCTGTATCTATGAGTGTGTTTCTATTTTGTTGTTTGCTTATTTTCTTCATTAGACTCCACATATAAGTGAAATCATATGGTATTTGTCTTTCTCTGACTGACTTCTTTCACTCAGCAGAATACTCTCCAGTTCCATCCATGCATGGCAGCTCTGTTTTTATAAATTTGAGACAATATAAATAAACATCAACTGGTGAATGGCTAAACAAGTTGTGAAACTACATACAATGACATCCTACTTAGCAGTGAAAAGGAACAAAGTACACAATCACCAATAATATTGTGCTAAGTTTGTATAAGTCAGAATTAAATGACTGCATATTTGTATGATTACATTTATACCAAATTTCTAGAAAGGGCTAAGTTATAGATGCAATATGCAGATCAGTGGTTTACTGAGAATAGGGGTATTGGGGGGTATTGATTGCAACTGGTCACATGGGAGAATGTTTTGGACAATGGAAGTGATCCAAAACTAGATTGTGGTAATAGCTAATGAGTCTAGAAATTTACTAACATTTATTAATTATACATTTAAAATTAATCTCATAATATGTAATCAAGAATATCTCATCAAGAAAGTTGTTAAACCAAAAAGGGATTATCTAATTCTATCTAATGTCATTTTATTGTCTTCCCTCTGACTTTGATGAGATATTCTCTTAGCTGCATTTCTGTGTTGGAGAATGATGGGGAAGAGGTCAACAATCTTGCTATCCCAACACCTCTACTTTTTTTAAAATAAAAAAGTAGATAACAATAAAATAAGCTTAAAGTATAGAGGGCTCTAAGTATTAAATTTGAAAAGTGCAGTTTTTGAGTGGTATATATATCAGCCACCTTTCTATAGCTTCTATATCTATATTTCTTAATCTTAAGTAAATAATGATATTGAGAAGGTGAAATATGGTTAGCCATCAGTATGAAAGTCATATGAAATTAAAAAGAGGCATTCTTAACCAAAATAAGAGAATCTACTCAGGGTTTTCAAATATATATACCCATATATGCCCATAATATGGGTAGAAATCAAATAGGTTTATAAGTACAAGTCACAATAAGTGACAAATTAAATTAATTCTGATAGTTCTTATCTCTATGTGCCCAGATATTTGAGATTAACATTATGTATATTCCAAATGAGTTCAAGAACTGGAGAAAACTTTATTATGTAAAAAAAAAAATTTCTTATCATGTGCTTATTGAACTTATTTTTACACAAGTGAAAATGCGCACAAGTGTGAAAATGTGAGATAAAAGGATAATCAAAACATAATTCAGTTAGAACAGAGAATAGACTTAAATAAAAGAATAAAAAAAACTATACATGAGTCAACACACATTTTCCCCTTCTAATAAGAGTATTTTGTCTTTTTCACCTTTTATAAAAAGTGGCTAATTGGGTGAAATATCACAGTTGTTGCCATAATTCTCTAAGGATCTCCTATCTGTTCTCTACTTGTTGGTACTTTAAATCCCACAGAATATATCCCCACTATCATAGTCCATTTTTCCTTCATCCTGCCCCTGATCACATAGAAGAGAAGGTGGGAGTTGTAAATACCAGTAACCCACTGGAAGAGAGAACCCAGCAACGAAGGAGCCACCAATGGGTAAAATCCAAGTACAACAAGAGAGCCCAAACAAACAGAAGAAAGGGCAACTGTAGAGCATCCAGACAAAGAGATAAAAAAGGACACACTGCTGAGTCCCACAGAACTCCTCCCATAGAAGTTCACCCTACAAAGACAGCTAGTAAAGCAGAACATCAGGAATCAGAGAAACAAATAAAAAGATTAACCTAAAATAGGGAGACAAAAAAGAACCTGCAATCGAAATGAATGGAAGACTCCACACTGAAAGAGCTAAATGAAATTGAGGCAAGCAAACTACCAAATATAGAATTGAAAAGAATGATTATAAGGTTGCTCAAGGAACTCACAGACAATTACAAGGACCTGAGTGAGAATTACAACAGTATGAAAAAGGAAACAGAAACTATTAGCAAAAATCAGGAAGAAATGGAGAATACAATTTCTGAAATTAAAACACACACACACACACACACACACACACACTAGAAGGAATTACAAGCAACCTGGATGAAGCAGAAGACCACATTAGTGAGCTGGAAGACAACATAGAAAGAAACACCCAGGTAGAACAGCTGAATGAAAAAAGAATCAAAAGATAGGAAGATATCTTAAGGGAACTGCAAGACAACATGAAACGCAACAACATTTGAATCATAAGAATACCAGACGGGGAAGAAAAGGAGCAAAGGGTAGAAATACTGTTTGAAAAAATAATGAAAAGAAACTTTCTAAACCAGGAGAGGGGAAGCATGATGCAAGTTCAGGAAACACAAAAAGTCTCAATCAATAGGAACCCAAAGAGGCCCACTTCAAGAAACATCATAATAAAATGCAAAGTTTTAAAGACAAAGAGAGAATGTTAAAAACACCAAGGGAGAAAAAAAAGAAATAATATGTAAGGGAGCTTCAATAAGGCTAGCAGCTGATTTCTCAACAGAAACACTACAAGTCAGAAGAGAATGGCAAGAAATATTCCAAGTAAAAAAAAGAAAAGGCCTACAACAAGGACTACCTACACAATGAGACTCTCAATTAAAATGGACGGTGAAATTAGGAGATTCCCAGACAAAAGAAGGCTGAAAAAATACATGTTCACCAAGCCAGCACTCCAAGATATGTTAAAGGGGCTACAATAAGAAGAGGAAGAAAATGAGCAAGAGAGAAAGAGGAACACAGGTACAAAGAAGGCAAAATGAATAAGTACCTATCAATAACAACCTTAAATGTCAATGGAGTACATGGTGAATCAAAAGACATAGAATAACTCAATGGGTAAGAAATGATGCACACATATGCTGCTGAAATGAGACTCACCTCAGAACAAAAAACTTACACAGACTGAAAGTGAAGGGTTGGAAAAAAATATTCCAAGAAAATGGGCAGGAAAAAAAGCTAGTGTAGCAATACTGATATCAGACAAAATAGACTCCAAAGCAAAGGCCAAAAAAGAGAGCCAGAAGGTCACTTCATAATACCCAAGGGAAGTGTCTATCAAGAAGACATAAACATTGTAAACATAAATACACCCTACATAGGAGCACCCTGACATATAAGGAAAATCTTGGAGGACTTCAAGAAAGATATTGACAGCAACACACTTATACTAGGGGATTTTAACACCCCACTGTCAACAAAGGACACAGTTTATAAACAAAATAACAAAAAGGATATTGTGGCATTGAACAATGTCCTAGATTAAATGGTCTTCACTGATACATATAGAACCTTTCATCATCCCAGGAAGCAAAATACACAATGTTTTCAAATGGGTGTAGAACATTTTCAAAGATAGACCACATGATAGGACACAAAACAATCCTCAACAAATTCAAAAAAACTGAAATCGTATCAACCATTTTCTCCAAATCATGGGACTGAAACTAGAAACCAACCTCGAGGAAAAAACTCAAAAACACTCAAATCCATGGAGATTGAATAGCATGCTACTAACAATGAATGAGTTAATAATGAGATCAAGGAAGAAAGCAAAAGTTTCTGGAAACTAATGAAAATCAATTCACAACAGTCCAGAGCTTATGGGACATAGCAAAGGCAGTATTGAAAGGGAAGTTTGAAGTGATACAGGCCCACCTAAAAAAGATAAAAACATTTCAAATAAACAGCCTAGCCATATCTACAAGAATTGGAGGAACAAAAACAAACAAGGCTCAGAGCGAGTAAAAGGAAGGAAATAACCAATATCAGAGCAGAACTAAACAACATAGAGACTAAAAGATCATCCAAGGGATCAATACATCCAGGAGCTAGTTCTTTGAAAAGATAAACAAAAATGACCATTTAAGCAGACTCATCAAGAAAAAAAGGGAGGACTCAAGTAAATAAAATCATAAAGGAAGGAGGAGAGATTACAATTGACACCATAGAAATACAAAGGACTGTAAGAAATTACTATGAATAAGTATATGCCAAGAAATTTGAAAACCTAGGTGAAATGGAAAAATTTCAATAATAACATAATCTTAAAAAATCTGAGCCTAGAAGAAGTAGAAAGCCTGAAGAGATTAATGACAGTTGGTGAAATCTAAGCAGTAATTAAAAAATTCTTGGGACACAAAAACCCTGGACTGGATGGTATTAAAAGGAGAATTTTACAAAACTTTTCAGGAAGAGCTAACTTCTATCATTCTCAGAATATTCCAAAAAGTCCAAGAGGGAAGATTACCAAGCTAATTTTATGAAGCCAGCATTATCTTAATCCCAAAACCAGATAAGGACGCAACAAAGACAAAAGGTACAAGCCAATATCACTGATAAGCATAGTCACTAAAATTCTCAACACAGTGTTGGAAACCACATCCAGCAATACATTAAATCAAGTGAAATTAATCCCAGGGGTGTAAGGATGGTACAATATTTGCAAATAAATAAACATAATACATCACATAAATAAAAGGAAAGAGAAAAATTGCATGATCAATCAATAGATGCAGAAAAGGCTTTTGATAAAGCACAGAACACATTTATAATAAAAACACTCAGCAAAGTGGGAGTACAGGAAGCATACCTCAATATAATAAAGGCTATATATGGGAAACCTATAGCCAACATCATACTCAACAAGCAAAAACTTAAGCTTTCCCACTAAGATCAGAAACAAGACAAAGATACCTTTTTTCACCACTTGTATTCAACATAGTATTGGAAGTCCTAGTCACAGTGCTCAGACAAGAAAAAGAAGTAAAAAGCATCCAAATTGGAAAGGAGGTAGTAAAACTGTCATGTTTGCAAGTGATATGATAGTGTACATAGAAAACCCTACAGATTCTATTAAATACTCAATCTACTAAGTGCATTTGACAAAATAGCAGGTTACAAAGTCAATATTCAGAAATCAAAGGCATTTTTTAGCACCAATAACAAAATAGGAGAATGAAAAATCAAGGAAAAAAAATTCCATTTGTTTACAGCAAAAAGAAAAATAAGGTACTTAGGAAAAAATCTTACCAAGGAGATAAAAGACCTGTACTCAGAAAACTACACAACACTGAAGAAAAAAATTAAGAAAGACACAAACAAATGGAACTATACATTGTGTTCATGGATTGGAAGAAATAACATCATCAAAGTGCCCATACTACCCAGAACAATTTATAGATTCAATGCCATCCCTACCAATGACATAAAATACCAATGGCATATTTCACAGATATAGAGCAACCATTTCAAAAATTTATATGGGCACATGATGGTCCTGAATAGCGGTAACAATTTTGAGAAAGAACAAAATAGGAGGGATCACCATACCTGATATCAAACTATTACAAGGCCAAGGTAATCAAAACAATCTGGTACTGGCATAAGAACAGACACATAAATTGATGGAGCAGAATAGAGAGCCCAGAAATAAATTCAAGTCTCTACAGTGGATTAATATTTGACAAAGGGGACAGCAGCATAAAATGGAGTAAAAATAGCCTCTTTAAAAATAGTGTTGGAATATCTGGGTAGTCACATGCAAAGAAATGAAACTTGGCTACCAACTTACACCATACACAAAAACAAAGCCAAGATGAGTAAAAGACTTAAATGTAAGTTCTGACACCATAAAAGTCCTAGAGGAGAACATAGGAATATTTCAAATATTGCACACAGCAATATTTTCATGGATACAACCCCTACAGCAAGGGAAATAAAGGAATAAACAAATGGGACCTCATAAAAATAAAAAGCGTAGAAATGGCTAAAGAATACAGCATTAAAATGAAAAGGGAACTTAATGTATGGGAAAATATATTTGCTAATGATACCTTGGACAAGGGTTTGATCTCCAAAATATATAAAGAACTCACATGACTCCACTCTGGGAAGACAAACAATCCAATTAAAAATGGTCAAAGGACCTGAACAGGTACTTCTCTAATGAGAACTTCAGAGGGCCCAGGGGTAAATGAAAGTATACTCAGTATCACTAGCCATCAGGGAGAAGGATATTAAAACCACAATGAGATACCACTTCACACAGGTTAGAATAGCCATCATGAACAAATCAGTAAACAAGTGCTGGTGAAGTTGTGGAATAACAGGAACCCTAGTACACTGTTGTTGGGGATGTAGACTGGTGCAGCCACTGTGGAAAACAGTATGGAATTTCCTCAAAAAACTAAAAATGGAACTTCTATTTGATCCAGCAACTCCACTGCTGGGATTATACCTTAAGAATCCCAAATACCAATTCAAAACATCCTATGCACCCCAATGTTCATAACAGTGCAATTTGCAATAACCAAGTGCTGGAAGCAACCTAAGTGCCCATCAGTAAATGAATGGATAAAAAAAAATATGGTACATTTACACAGTAAAATACTACGCAGTGAAAATAAAGGAGGAACTCCTACCCTTCACAACTGAATGGATGGGACTGGAGAGCATTATGCAAAGTTAAATAAACCAGAAAGTGAAAGACAAATACCATATGATCTCACCTATAAGTAGCAACTTATCAACAAAATAAGCGAGCGAGCAAAATATAACCAGAGACATTGAAATAAAGAACAAACACAGTAACCAGAGAGGAGAGGCAGGGAGATAAGAGGAGAAAGAAGGAGAAGGGTTGTCAAGGAACATGGATAAAGCACCCATGGACAAAGCCAAAGGGGGTAAGTGGACATGGTGGGGGATAAATGGAGACTACTGTACTTGAACAACAATAAATAATTATTTCTTAAAAAAGAAGAAATAACAGTACTGGACATTTTGTCCATTGTTTCATTTTAGTTATTATCTAAAAGTTACACATAAAAGGAACTCTGGTTCTACTTTTGACTATGTAATGACATTCTGGTGGGTAGAAATAACTTGGATTTTAACTTCCAATGGAAACTCATTCTTATACTCTATCCTCTAAGTAGGCCAAAATAAAAAGATGCACACAAACTCCTCTCCCCCCAAATTAAAAAAATAAACTAAAAAAAAGTAGTGATTCAGTTCCATACACTGTGAAATAATAGAAAGACTGTTTCAAGCCACTAATGCATAGATTATTAAACAGAGAATACCCATCCAATGGGTATTCAAACTACTGGATGGGGCAGGTATCCATCCAATACAAAAAACAATCAAGATAGTGAGTTATCTCAGAAATTAAAAATTCTTCAGAAAGGATACTTGAACCCATAGAAATATGTAATATAATGAAAGAGAATCCAAGATTGCAGTTCTGAAAATGAGATGCCCAATGAGATGCAAGAAAATAGGGACAGGTAATTTTGAATGCACTCAAAAAACAAGCTAATGACCAAGATGAGTACTTTACCAAGAAGATTAAAACTTAAAAAAGAACCAAACAGAAACTCTAGAGATGAAGAATTAAATTAAAAAGATCTGATATGAACTAGTGATCACAGGAAATAAAGCCAACCAGATGGAGGAAAGAATTAGTGATACCAAGATAGAAACCTAGAAATGAAGCAAATAAAAAAAATAAACAAAAATCAGAGTATAAAAAAAGATTCTACAAGTACTGTCTGATGATATCAGAATAAAACAGTATAAGAATAATAGGTATACCAGAAGATGAAGGGAGGCAGCAGAGAACTAAGAACCTCTTCAAACAAACAGAGAATGAGAGCTTCTCAAACCCTATGGAGATACCTAGGTCCTCCAATCCAAGAAGCAAATGGAACACCTAACTGGGTTAGGAGATTATCTCCATATTATCTCCTAAGTTAAAGAGGGCTTCTCCAAGGCACATTCTATTAAACTATCAAAAATTAATGACAAAGAGAATTCTCAAAGCAGCCAAGGAAAATAAGAAAGTGACTTCCAAAGGAAAGACCATTAGGTTATTATTGGACTTCTCAGTAGAAACTCTATAAACCCGAAGACAGTGGAAGCAAATATTCAAACTACTGAAAGAATTTGCTAGTCAACAATAATATTTCCTGTAAAGTTATCCTTTAAGTATAAAGAAGAAATAAATATTTTCCAGACATATAGAAGCTGAAGGAATATATATCACCAGAAGACCTCCACTGCAGGAAATACTAAAGGGAATTATTCTACCTGAAACAAAGAACAAAAATTATAATATTCTGAGGAAAAACACCAAAAAATTCACAGCATAAACAGGGATAATTTGTGACAACAAAAATATAAAAGAGGAGGGAATAAAGATCTGATTTTACAAAAGAGGATAGAGATCAGAAGCATTCTAAAGAAAAAAAAACTGCATATGTGAAACTCTTTTTCTTATAAAGCTAATGGTAACCACACATAACCACCCCCCCAAACTGAGACACATAGCTTAAAATATAGGAAACAAGAAAGAAGTATTGAATATCTCAAAACAAAAACAACAGACAGAAACATAAAGGAAAAAAGCCAATGGAGTCATACCTATAGCAAGAAATGAAGGATAAAATGTTTATAGGAAATTCTCATTCATCAATAATTACCCTAAAAGTAAATTTACTAAATTCATCTATAGGCACAGAGTGGCATGTTGGATCAAAAAACAAAACCCAACCATATGCTGCCTTCAGAAGACACATGTAAGCTGCAAAGATAATGGTAGGATCTAAGTAAAAGGGTGGAAAATAATCCTCTAAGCAAATAACATCCACAGAAATGAAGGTATAACATTGACAGCTCTAGCTAAAACATCCTAACAGAAAAACAATAAATAAATATCAGCCTTAACTGACAAACAAGACCAAATGGACATAACTTACATTTGCAGAGTTTTTCATCTGAGAACATTAGATTATGCATTCTTCTCCAGTGCACATAAAACAGTCTCAAAGATAGATTATATGTTGAGTCATAAAACTAGCCTGAACAAATTGAAGAAGATTGAAATTATACTAAACATTATCTGACCATAATTCTTTGAAATTAGAAATCAACTTCTCAAAGTAAAGAAACCCACAAATATGTGGAGATTAAACAACATATGACTTAAATATGACTGGGTCAAAGAAGACATAAAAGGTAAGATCAAAAGATATATACAGACAAATGAGAATGATAGTAAGACATATCAAAGCTTCTGAAATGCAGCAAAAGCAGTAATAAAAGAGAAGGTTATGTCATTACAGGCCTATCTCAAGAAATAAGATAAATTCCAAGCAAAAAACCTAACATTACATCCTATGAAGCCAACATCAACCTGATACCAAAACCTGGCAAGAATAATACACACACAAAAAAGTACAAACTAATTATCTTTGATAAATACAGATGCAAAATCCTAAATAAAATACTAGGAAATTGAATATAACAATACATTAAAAATGATATATAACAATCAAGTGGGGTTCATTCCAGGGGCACAAAGATGGTTCTACATACGCAAATTGATCAATGCAATACACCACATTAACAAAAGAAAAGATAAAAATTATATGATCTTATCAATAGATGTTGGGAAAGCATTTAAGATACAACTTACATTTATGATTAAAACACTCAATTAAATGGGTATAAAGAAAACATCTTAATATAATAATGATATATATGGTAAACCCTTAGCCAATATCATACTCAATGGTGAAAAACTGAAAACTTACCTCTTAATGAGGAACAAGGCAAGGAAGCATACTCTCACCACTTTTGTTCAAAATCTATTAAAAACAATAAACAAATACAGTAAAGTTGCAGGATACAAAATCAACATACAAAAATGCACTGCTTTCCTATATACTAACAAGGAAACTTTAGAAAAAGAAATAAAAAGTATTCCTTTTGCATTGCAACCAAAAGAATAAAATACCTAGGAATAAATATAATACTGAAAACTACAGAGCATTATTAAAAGAGATTGATAAAGATACAACAAAATTAAAACACATTCTGTGTTCATGGCTTGAAAGAATCAACATAGTTGATTATGGTTAAAATGTCCATATCACCTGACGTAGTACAGATTTAATGCAATGCTCATCAAAATCCCAAAGTCATTTTTAAAGGAATATAACAAAAAGTATCAGATTTGTTTGGAACCTCAAAACACCCCAAATAACAAAAGCGATTCTGAGAAAAATTAATGAAGCCAGAGGTATCACACTATCTGACTTCAAGTCATACTAGATATACAATATTCAAAACAGCATTGTACTGACATAAAAATAGACATACAGATCAGTAGAACAGACTTGAGAGTTCAGAAATAAAATGACATGTATATGTGCAGATGACCTTCAACAAAGGCTCTAAAAAACACAAAATGGAGAAATCAGTAAATGGGAAAAATGGAAAAGCCTGATACAGAAGAATGAAACATGAAACTAGATTACAGATTTCCCTCTATACAAAAATTCAAAATAGATCAAAGATCTAAATACAACATTTGAAACAATAAATTACATGAAAGAAAACATAGGTACTAAACTTATGGACCTTAGTCATAGAGAATATTTTATGAATTTGACCCCAAAGGCAAGGGAAGTAAAGGCAAAAATAAATCAATGAGACTATATCAAACTAATAAGCATCTGCACAACAAAAGAAACAGTACAGCAAAAAGATAACCAATTGAATGGGAGATAATATTTGCAAACAAAAGCTCCAAGAAAGGGTTAATATCCAAAATATAATGTATAAAGAAATCATACAACTCAACACCAAACAAACAATCCAATGAAAAAATAAGCAGAGAACTTAAACGGGCACTTCTCCCAAGAAGGCATACAAATAGCTAACAGATACATGGAAGATGTTCAACTTCACTTGCTATTAGGGACATGCAAATCAAAACTGCACTGAGATACAACATCACACTTGTTAGAATGGCTATTCTTAACAAAAAAAGTTATAAACAGTCTGGAGAGGTTGTGGAGAAAAGGAAATCCTCATTCATTGCTGGTGGGAATGTAGACTAGTACAGCACTATAAAAAATAGTCTGATGGTTCCTAAAAATTTAAGAACAGAGTTATCATGTGACTCAGGAATTTGTCTCTTGGGTATCTACATCCAAAAATTTGAAAATGTATTTGTAGAGATATTTGCACCCTTATGTTCATTATAACATTATTCGTTGTGGCCCAAACATGGAGACAACCGAAGTGTCCTTTGATAGAGGATTGGATAAAGGAGATGTGGTGCATGTATACAATGGAATACTACTCATCTTTAAGAAAAGACAAGAAACTGCCATTTGTGACAAAATGCATAGACTTTGAGAGTATTATGCTAAGTGAAATAGGTCAGAAAAAGCTAAGAATTATATAACTTCATTTATATGTGGGATATAAAACTGAAACTTGTGGACACAGACATCAGTGTGGTGATTACTTGAGGGAAGAGGTATAAGGGGCCTAATACATGGTGACAGAAGATGGTTTGAATTTGAGTTGCGGACACTCAGGCAATATATGCATCTTATATGATAGAAATGTACACTTTAAGCCTATATAATTATATTAACCAACATCACACCATTAAAAATAAAGTATACTTACTAAAATTAAATACAAATTAAATGTAAAAAATTATAAAATAAACCAAGTTAGAATCTTGAATGAGATATGATTTAAACCTTGATGATATTTAAAATTTGTCAACTTATGACATATCATTAGTTAAAGCAAAGCAGTTATGATTTTTTATTAAGAATCATCTCAAATTTTAAATATTAAAATTTTCTCATATAATAAAACTAATGGAAGGTTCATGTAACAAAAGACTACTTTAAAATATGCATTAGAATTATACCCATACATTTTGCTTCTATAAAGTGATTAGTTTATTAATAATAACTCTGTGGTCTTTAAGGCAGTACTGATTAATTCTCAGTTTTGTGGATTTAGAAGCATGCAGAAAATGTACATCCTTGGAACTCATCAATCAGCTTAGTCACATGATGAGGAGCCTCTCATTTAGTTAATAATCTCACTCCTTATTCATATAGCATTTTATAAATCTGACATCTTTAAATTTGGCAGACATGCATTTTCTGCAACAAAGAAAATCAGAATCAAGAATAAGATTTAATATATGATGCTTTACTATATGAGATAAAAGATAGTTGTCACTATATTCAGGAAGAGGGAAATGTGATTACCAAGCTTAAGTATGCTGTACATTAAATGAAAATTCTGATCATAAAGAAAGGTACTATCTACTCAAAAATATAATTTCTGTACTTTGAAATCATCTCAGCAAGAATTATCTTCCCCTATCAAATTGTAGCACTTGTCAAAATCAACTGTAAAGCATCTCAAGTGCTCTTCTGAATCAACAAAACAGATGTATAGTAATGCCATATTGCAAGAGGAGAGAAATAACAGTGATCTAGATGCCCATCAATGCCCTTCAGCTCTTGAACCAACACTTAACACAGTAGACACTGCAGGTCTTTGGGAAAAATGCAAGGCTGATTCTTAATACTATGTAAAAATATGGAAATTTTTTCTTTTTCCTTTTCTGTTAGACTTTTATTCCTTTTTAATATTTCTAAATAGATCATAGGTATGTAGCATGTCATTTTTCATTTGGTCTACTAATAATTATCAGAAATTTTATTCTAATGCAATTTGAGAAATTAGATATTTACACCTATAGAAAACAAAAAAGAAATAATTATTTTATCACAAGTAAATTTTCACTTCAATCAAATTATTTCTCTGCCTTATTGATCAGCATCTCTTCCTTTTTTACTTGACTATATGTTGTAGCATATAAGGCCTAGAAACTGCCAGCCTTGTAGAAGGGAGGAAACAAAAATCCTGGAATTATCTTCTGAAGGGTGAGCCCCTTGTAGCACAGGTTTTCCTACTTGTTGGGTGTTCTCGGAACCCATCTGTATCTGTGTACAAACCGGCATTATTGTGAAAGCCTGTGTTAGGCTTCTGTGAAAAATTTTGAAGACACTGGCAACAAATTTGTCCATTTCATGATGGGTGATTTATGAACACACCTGCCCACACTGCACAGTCTTCAGAAGTTTTTGAACAAAAATGGCATGACCTCCATGCCCCACCCTCATTATTCACCCAATCTCACCTTGAGGAATCTTTTTTTATTTCCTCAGGTGTAAAATGTCCTCAAAGGGAAATGTTTTTCCATTGTGGAAGATATGAAACAAAAAAATGGCAGAATCAGTAAAATCATCAAAATCAATGAGTTTAAAAAGTGTTTGGAGCAGTGGAAAATCCATCTTGATATCTCTACTACATCAAATGGAGAGTACTTTGAAGGCAACTAAAGTTTAAATATAGAAGAATAAATATACAATTTTTAAAAATAAATTTTGGTTTTAGGGGAATCCCCTCTTGAATTTCTATTATATGAGCTTGATCAAATTAATTAACTTCTCTAAGTCTTATACATAAAATTATAACTACTTCATGCTGTGTTGAAGATTCCATGAGATGCTGCCTGATAAGGCACTGAAAATTCTGCCTGGTACTTAGCACTCAAATTTGATTCTTAGATTTTTCTCTCTTGTTTTTTTTTTTTCATCTCATTAATATTCAGGTGCTGTGTTTATCTCTTTGTTAGTTGACAGTGACCAGATAATATTTAATAATGTGCCGTAGTACACTATAAGAAACTAATATGCACCTGAGTCTTAGAGGTTATTTGTATAATTTGTATGCATATTCTAATAAGTAACAATGGAAATTATCTGATTAGGTGAGTTAAACATAAATTTTCACTTTGTTTTTCTTAAAAAGGGGAGTGTTATCCAAATACAGTACAAGAACTTTTGGTTGATATACACATAAGTCATATGGCTGATGTTTTTATTCTTGTGGTCCCATCTTATGCACACTTAGCTTTTATGTTGACCTTAAAAACTAACCACACCATGTAAGATATAGTATCATGAGACCAATATCTAGTAGAAGGAGACTGGAAGTGTTTTCTTTGGGTCACTACAGAAAACACCAACTTTGAAAGAGAAGAACCATAGCCAGATTCCTCAAATTTTCCCTTCCATTTCTCTGAAGATTTTAGGAGTAGGAGATAAGGATAGAGTGGAAAATACCTCCAGTCTATGATGGCACCACTCAGAAAGTAGTTTTTAAAAAAAATCTGCCATTCAGTTTCTAGGAGGAAGATGGCAGTGAGGTAGAAGGGAGAAGATTCCACTTCTCCCTACACATGGGAAAGAAACCTAGCTGATCTACGGAGGAACAGAGCAAACAGCCAACAGTACCCCAGGATATATGAAAATAAGAGACCAAAAATTGCAGTGGACACTGAAAAACCAGATGGTAAGGAGAGTGCTTCAGGACAATAAGGTTCCAGGGAAGAGCATGTGGAGCAGAATGGCTGTAGCCCCAGGCCCGACACCCACAGCTGGGATTGCCACATAGTCCTTGGGAAAGAGCCGGGTCATCTGCTCCCTCCCTGGCCAAACAAGGTTTGAGCAGCACTGGGAAAGACCTGGTTGATTGAAGTTGCAGAGAGGGGAATAAGGATTAAGTGGCAAACACACAGGGACTATGAGCACCCAAGGAGTCTGTGGATGCTGGTTGGGGAGAGTTAAGAGTCACTCAGTGACAGGCCCTAGGCCCTGACCCCAATAGTCACCTGTCTGGCTGGAGAATTGGACTCTGTGAGAGGCCAGGTCATTTATGGAGTGGCAGGCTTGAGTAGGAGGAATTTCTCAAAACGAAAAAGTGAAAAGAGAAACACTATTTAGGGATTTCTCCTGCAGCAATCACTCTGGTCTACTCCCCACCCAGCCGGGCAGTGATCAGGAGGTTGCGAGGAAGGCCCTGCATGCCTGCATAGTACTGGAGAGTGCACACCAAAGCCTGTAGGACTGAGGCAGTCTGGCTGAGTGTGCGCACCTGCACCCCAGCCCACAGCAGTAACCATGGGGAAAGAGCACTCTGAGGAAGACCTGGATTCCATACCCAAGGTGCCAGGCTAGCTTTAGGGAGAGTGCGCACAAGGCTGACTAAGTGCAGATCAAAAAAGGAGAAAAGCCATACCAATTGCCCCTCAGCCTCCTGCAGCCAGCAAGACCAGAAAAAAACAGTTTGGCCAGTTTGAAACCAAGAAGAGATTTTTTTTAAGTAATCTCTTATTTTTTATTTTTTATTATTGTTTTATATTTCAATTCCTCTTTCCTCTCTTTTCTTCTTTCTTGTTTTATTCCTTTTTCTTTTCTTTCCAATTTTATCTTTCCATTCTTCCTTTTTCTGCTTTTTTTAAATACCAACAAGTGAGACAAAAAAAAACAAAAACAAAACAGGAACTGTGAAAAGACCAGAGTTTGACCCAAAGGTGGGGGGTTTCCAAACAGCTGAGATAGTGAGACAAATTTCACTTTGCTATTACAGAAAACCTGAAAGTTATTGTGTATTTTATTATTATTATTTTATTATTCATACATCTTTCATTTAATAGCATTTTTGTATTCCTCTTCCTTGTGTATAGTCCTCTTGGCTTGGCTGATTATATTGTATCATTTGACGGGTTTCCCCTGTTCTCTCTTTCATAGCCTATTGCTAATTTACTGTCCTTCACATCACTTGCGTTCCATTAGCATACTACTCAAGGTCCTATACTCCCTATTCTTGTTATACAGATCACATAGATTCTGTCATATGATTGTTGCTCTAATATTACTGTAAATAATAGCTGTTCCATACAATTGTAAATACTTTAAAACACCCCTCCCAGATCTTAGCCCACTTCACAGTTTCCTGAACTCTATTACTGTAGTGGTTAATTTTATTCTCTTACACACTACACCTATTTACTATCCTTTACTCTCACCTTACCTCAGAATCTGACTTCCCACAACTTCACTGCTTTCTAGATCCAACTCACAATCGTTCACTCCCCAATAAGAGTCTTATCTTCTTTCCATACTTTCTAAAAAGTGAATAGTTGGGTGAAAAATCACGGTTAACATTATACATAGCCAAAGGATCTCCTTTCTCTTCTCTACAGGATGCTACTGTAAATATCGTAGAATACTCTCTTGCTGCCTTAAAACATTTTGCCTTCCACCTCCAAATGATCAAAAAAAAAGTAGGTAGAAGCGGTGAACAACAGGACACCCACTGGAAGAGGAAACCCAACAACAAAGGAACCACCAACAGATAACAACAGAAGAAGGTCAAGGAGAGAGTGGAAACCACACAAATTTCAATCCAGAACCTATCTGGAAACACAACCAAATAGTGTAGAAACTACCCAATACAAACAACAGAACAAGAGCAAGAGAGAATCCTCAAAACCTTGTATGCACAGAAGAACGAGCTTCAACACAACCTGCACTCACCAGCGCAACAAAATACAAGAGGTAGTGGACAGCCCTGGCTGGTGTGGTTCAGTGGATTGAGCACCAGGCTGTGAACTGAAGGGTCTTGGGTTCAGCTCCCAGTCAGGGCACATGCCTGGGTTGCCAGACAACGTTTCTCTCTCTCTGTCTCTTTCCCTCTCACTTCCCTTCTCTCTAAAAGTAAATAAATATAATCTTAAAAAAAAGAGGTGGTAGACAGAGTGACCCTTAGTTAACCAGCTGGTGGGAAGGACCCACCAAAGAAAGACACAACAACAATCAAAAGTCAAAGACATCCAGAGAGCCAACTTAAACAACAGCCCACAACCAGCAAGCAGAGGAGATCAAGGAGACTGCACCATTGAATCTCACAGGTCTCCTACAATAGAAGTTCACACCATAAACACAGAGAGCCAGAACAGATCAATTTAAGAAGCTGAGTCTAACAAGAAGAGTCTCACAAACAATGGGAAGACAAAGAAACAATCCCCAAATGAAAGGAAAGGTGGAAGCCTCAGAGAGAATGCTAAATGAAATAGAGGCAACTCAACTATCAGATATTGAATTCTAAAGCAATGGTTATCAGGAAGCTCATGGAGCTCACAATGAACTACCAGAAATCACAGGGAAACTACAATGAACTCATTGAAAACTATATCAACATGAAAAAGGAAATATAAATTATCTGCAATGGCCAAGAGGAAATGAAGAATGGAATTTCTGAACTGAAAAACACAGTAGAAGAAATCAAAAGCAAGATTGATGAAGTAGAAGATCGGATCAGTGAGCTACAGGACAAAGTAGGAACAAATACTCAGAAAGAGCAAGGAAAGGAAAACAGGCTCAGAAAGACTGAAGAAGGATTCAGAGAAATGCAAGCCAATATGACATGTAATAACATCTGTATAATATGGACACCAAAAGGAGAAAAGAAGACCAAGAGATAGAAAACCAATTTGAAAAATAATTGGTGGGAAACTTCCCTAATTTGATGAGAGAAAAAAGTCACACAAATCCAGGAAAGTCATAATCAAGAGGAACCCAAAGTGGCCCACTTCAAGACACACCATGATTAAAGTGGCAAAATTTCAAGACAAAGAGATGCCTTAAAGGCAGCAAGGGAGAAACAAAAAGTAACAAGGGATCCCCAATTAGGTTAGCAGCTGACTTCTCAATGGAAACACTCCAAGCCAGAGGAGAATACTAAGAAATAGTCTAAGTAATGAGAACCAGAGGTCTGCAAGCAAGGCTACTTTACTCTGCAAGGCCCTCATCAAGACAGAAGGCCAAATAAGGGACTTCCCAGACAAAAGAAGTCAAAAAAGAATGCACCTCTACCAAACCAGCTCTGCAAGGAGTGCTAAAGGGACTGCTTTAAGGAAAGGAAGGAGAAGAGAGAGACAGAGGAACACAGGTACGAAAATGGCAATGAATAAGTACCTATCAATAATAACCTTAAACATAAGTGGATTAAATGATACATTAAAAAGACACACGATAGCTGAATGGATAAAAAAGCATGACCCACACATATGCTGCCTAGAAAAGATGCACCTCAGGACAAAAGACCTACACAGACTAAAAGGGAAAGGCTGGAAACAAATTTTCCAAGTAAACAGACAGGAAATAAAATGCTGGGGTAGAAATACTCATATCAGACAAAATAGACTTCAAAAAAGGTGCCATAAAGAAAGACCCAGAAGGTCACTTCACAATACTCAAGGGAAAAATCCACCAAGAAAACATAAACATTGTAAATATTTATGCATCCAACATAGGAGCACCCAAATACATAAAAAAAATTTAGAGGACTTCAAGAAAGATATTGACAGCAACACAATTATAGTAAGGGATTTCAACACCCCACTGTCAAAAATGGACAGATCTTCCAAATAAAATATCAACAAAGATATTCTGGCACTGAACAATGCCCTGGATCAAGTAGATTTCACTGATATATGATCCCTCCATCCCAAAGAAGCTAAATGCACATTCTTTTCAAATGCACATGGAACATCTTCAAACATAGACCACATGATAGGACACAAAACAAGTGTCAACAAATTCAGAAAAACTGAAATCATACCAAGCATTTTCTTTGACCTGAAGGGACTGAAACTAGAAACCAACCTCAAGGGAAAAAAACCAAAACATTCAAAATCATGGAGATTGAATAGCATGCTGTTAAACAATGAATGAGTCAAGAATGAGACTAGGGAAGAAATCAAAAAGTTTCTGGAAGCAAATAAAAATGAACTCACAATAACCCAAAACTTATGGGATACAGAAAAGGCAGTCCTGAAAGGGAAGGTCGTAGTGATATAGGCCTACCTAACAAAGATAGAAACATTTCAAGCAAACAACCTAACCCTATGTCTACAAGAACTTGAGGAACAACAACAAAGACAGCCCAGATCAAGTAGAAGGAAGCAAATAACCAAGATAAGAGCAGAATTAAATGACATAGAGACTAAAAGCACAATTGTAAGGATCAATGAATCCAGGAGCTGGTTCTTTGAAAAGATAAACAAAATCGACAAGCCTTTAAGCAGACTCATCAAGAAAAAATGAGAGAAGACCCAAATAAACACAATCAGAAATGAAAGAGGAGAGATTACAACTTACACCACAGAAATACAAAGGATTGTAAGAAATTACTATGAAGAACTGTATGCCAAGAAATTTGCAAACCTAGGTGAAACAGACAAATTTCTAGAAAAATGTAATCTTCCAAAACTCAGTAAAGAAGAAGCAGAAAGCCTGAACAAACCAATAACAGCTGATGAAATTGAAGCAGTAATCAAAAAACTCCCAACACACAAAAGCCCTGGATCAGATGGTTTCACAGGAGAATTCTACAAAGCATTTAAGGAAGAGCTAACCCCTATCCCTCCAGACTATTCCAAGAAATCCAAAATGATGGAAGACTCCCAAACTCTTTTTAGGAGGCCAACATCATCCTAATCCCAAAACCAGATAAAGACATAACAAATAAAACTTCAGGCCAATATTGCTAGTGGACTTAGACGCTAAAATCTTCAACAAAATATTGGCAAACTGCATGCAGCAATACATTAAAAAGATCCTACACCATGACCAAGTGGGATTTATCCCAGCAATGTAAGGATGGCTCAATATTCACAAATCAGGAAATGTAATACACCACATAAACAAAAACAAAGACAAAAAACACATGATCATATCAATAGGTGCAGAAAAAGCATCTGATAAGGTACAGCACCAATTTATGATAAAAACACTCAGCAAAGTGGGAACAGAGAGCGCATTACTCAACATAATAAAGGCCATATATGAGAGATCAACTGCCAACATCAAACTCAGTGGGCAAAAATTAAATCTTTTCCACAAAGATCAGGAACAAGAAAAAGGTATCCATTTTCACCATTTCTATTCAATATAGTATTGGAAGTTTTAGCCACAGCAGTCAGACAAGAAAAGGAAATAAAAGACATCCAAATTGAAAAGGAGGTAACAAAATTGTCATTATTTGCAGATGACACGATGGTGTACATAGAAAATCCTATAGACTTGGCCAAAATACTGCTTGACCTAATAAATGAATTTGGCAATACAGCGGGATACAAAGTCAATATTCAGAAATTAAAGTCATTTTTATATACCAACAATGAAACAGCAGAAGCAGAAATCAAGAAAAAAAATCCCATTTGATATAGCAAAAAGAAAAACAAAATACCTAAGAATAAACCTAACCAAGGTAAAACACCTGTATGCAGAAAACTACACAACACTGAAGAAAGAAATCAAGGAAGACACAAACAAATGGAAACATATACCGTGTTCATGGATGGGAAGAATTAACATCATCAAAATGTCCATACTACCTAAAGCAATTTACAGATTCAATACAAAACCTATTAAAGTACCAGTGGCATAAACAATTTAAAAACTTATATGGAACCATAAACTACCCTGAATAACTGATCATTTTTGAGAAAGAAGAGCAAAGTAGGAGGGATCACTATAAAACTGTATTACAAAGCCACTGTAATCAAAACAGCCTGGTACTGGCATAAAAACAGGCACATAGACCAGTGGAAGAGAACAGAGAGCCCAGAAATAAACCCAAGTCTCTATGGTCAATTAATATTTGACAGAGGGGGAAGCAACATAAAATGGAGTAAAAATAGCCTCTTCAACAAATGGTGTTGGAAGAACTGGACAGCTACATGGAAAAAAAATGAAACTGGAGTACTAACTTACACCACACACAAAAATAAATTCAAGGTGGATAAAATATTTAAATATAAGCTATGGCACCATTAAAGTCCTAGAGGAGAACATAGGCAATGAAATCTCAAATATTTCATGCAGCAACATTTTTACTGATATGTCCCCTAGAGTGAGGGACATAAAGGAAAGAATAAACAAATGGGACCTCATCAAAGTAAAAAAGCTTCTGCAGAGCTAAAGAAAACAGTATCAAAATAAAAAGAGAACCAACTATATGGGAAAACATACTTGCCTATGATACCTCAGACAACGGTTTAATCTCCAAAATATTTAAAGTACTCACATGACTCCATTCTAAGATGACAAGCAACCCAATTAAAAAATGTGCAAAGGACTTGAACAGACGCTTCTCCAAGGAGGACATACAGAAGATACAGAGGCACATGAAAAGATGCTCAGTATTGTTACCTATCAGAGGGATACAAATTAAAACTACAATGAGATACCACTTCACACCAGTCTGAATGGCCATCGTAAACAAAGTAACAAAAAACAAGTGTTGCAGAAGTTGTGGAGAAAAGGGAACCCTAGTGCACTGTTGGTGGGATTGCAAACTGATACAACCACTATGGAAAACAGTATGGAACTTCCTCACAAAACTAAAAATGGATCTGCCTTTTGTCCCAGCAGTTCCACTGCTAAGATTATATCCTAAGAATCCTGAAACACCAATCCAAAAGAACCTATGCACCCCAATGTTCATAGCAGCACAATTTATAATAGCCAAGTGTTGGAAGCAACCTAGGAGGTACCCATCGGTAAATGAATGGATAAAAAATTATGGTATATTTACACAACAGAATTCTGTGCAGCAGAAAGAAAGAAGGAGCTCCTACCCTTTGCCACAGCATGAATGGAACTGGAAAGCATTATGCTAAGTGAAATAAGCCAGGTGGTGAAAGACAAATACCGTATGATCTCACTTTTAACAGGAACTGAAACAACAACACAAACAAGGAAAATATAACCAAAGACACTGAAATAGAGAACAGGCTAACAGTGACCAGAGGGGCAAGGGGAGGGAATTTCAGGGGAAAAGAGGTTTACAGGAACAAGTATAAAGGACACATGAACAAAAACTAGAGGGGTTGCAAGCAGGAGGGAGGTGGGGAGGACTGTGGGGGTAGACTGGGATGGGAGTAAAAGACAGAAAACTCTACTGGAACAACAATTAAAATAAGAAAATATCTGTCACTCAGAAGTAAGAAAACAAATACAAGTCACCATCTGAGGAATCACATACCATTGTTATTATACATAAATTTTATTCTCTCTGAATTACACAATCCTAATCAACATTTAATATGCAAATATGTATTTACTTTGTTGTATTTTTTCCCAATGACTACAGACAGATCTAGTTGTTCACTCCTTTGTGTTTTCAGAATGCTTTATGATGTTTCTACTATGTCATTTAAATTGCCCTGCAATTTATTATGTCTCCTGCTTGATAAGATTTTTAGCTTCTCCTGAAAACCAGCCATGATGTTTAGCATACTAATGTTTAGCATAGAAACTAGTATGTATCAGGCATTCAATAAATGTATACTATACAAGTAGAGGATCATGCTTCTTGAATTTCTTACCACCCCCAATATAGAATATCTCTAATAAACTATGTTACAGAATGAATGTTTGTGTGTCCTTAAAATGTATTGTTGAAGTCCAAATTCCAAGTGTTGGCTTTCTTTGGAGTAAGGGAGTAATAAATTTAAATGAAGGTCATAAGATTTGGGACCCTGATTAAATAGAATTAATGTCCTTGTAAAAACAAACACCATGGCACATTTGTGGGTTCTCTTATGCTCTCTTGCTTGCTCCCCATCTCCCCAGAGCAGAAGTATACAGGGAAGGTTATGTGAGCATACATTGAGAAGGTGACCATCTGCAACCCAAGGAGAGAGGTCTCATCAGACACTAACTCTTGATCTTAAATTTCTAATCTCCAGAACTAGGAGAAAATAGATTTTTATTTTTTTAATTTAATCTTTGTTGTATTTTTTATTACCATTTAGTCTCCTTACAACCCTCACTCCCCTAGCAGTCACCACATTGTTGTCCATGTTTGATTGTTAAGCAGCACAGTCCATGATAGTTTGTTATGGCAACCTGAGCAGATTAATATAAACTATTATATATAAATTCATTTGCTTTTATTGTAATTATCAAAGACTTTCCACTGATAGGGTTCTTGAGACTGGCTTCCTGTTTGTTTTAGCACTAGTGTTGGCCAATGATTTGCTGAATTAATAGTTATTAAATAAATAGATGAGTAGATTGAAGCTTCTATATTAATTGAACTTGTGTAACTACTGCTAACATAATTCACTGAAGTATCTTTTGATAGAAGTAAATTAAAAACACTTTATAGACATCTTAGATCCAATTAAGTTTATCAATAACAGGTTAAAAAGAAAGACACTCTAAGGTTCCATGATGACAGCAGAGTAGCTGGGAACTCAGTCCACTTGCTCCCAGGCTTGGACTGAACTTGAGGCTAAACTACAGAGCAATTAATGTAACACACACACACACACACACACACACACACCAGTTGGAGTATAGATGATCTGAAATATTATAACCAAGGAGTACAGAAGAATCCAGAAGGATACTGGCAGGGAAGGCAGAGATGCAAGGGGTTGGATCCCCTCATGCAGGTGAGGGAGCTTAGAAGCCAGAAGGATGTGCAGCTGCAAAACTCCCTCTCCACACGAGTGTGAGATCTCAACCGCATGCAGGGATCCCTAACCCAGGGTAACAGAGATGGAAAAGGGGGCCCACATAGCATGTGCAGTGGGAATCACTGGGGATTCTGTCTGCCTGGTAGTCTCAGATTACACCTACCCAGAGGGGAAGCGCTCCTATTGTTAAAACACCAAACTGGAAACTACACTATAGTGCATGACTGCTGGAGAGACTATGCTACTGTGATGGGGTTTTGTGAAGGACTCAGCTTGCTATACCTAGCACTGACTTTAAGGGGCCCTTTATTATCCAGAAAGGTTTTGTAAAGAGATTCTTTCAGTAACTAAACTGTATGATTTAGGAATGAGGATTCATGTCACACACCTTGAGTGATCTTCTCCATACCTGTTGAACTGCTTGCTGGTCTGCCCAGTCCTGCTGGGTTCCTTGACACAGAGAAACAGCACAGGGCTTGGATTTTCTGCCCACCCTTCTTGTTTTGATGGCAAGTTTTACTGCATGGGAGAGCTAGACTTTTGGCCTGTTTGGATCCTGGGAGGAACTGGGAATTTTGGCCCAGGCCTGCTGTGTCCAGCTGTGTGGAGAGACTGGAGTGTTAAGCAGGGCTAAATTTTGACCACTCCTGCTCGGTTGGGTGACATGGAAGTGGCAGAGAGCTGCGAAGAGCTGGGTTTTGGGGACTATTTATTCCAGGAAGGCTGCTGCCAGGAGTCAGATGGATGAATGTTGGGTTCTGCAGTTATATTGAGGGGAGGCAGATCTGAGCTCACCTGTAAGTTCAGTCAGCTCTGCCCTGGGAAAGATAAAAAGTCCCCCTCACCTCTCATACAGGTTGTGGGCATCACCTTCAATGAAAAAATATTTGAATCAGCCCCTTTAATTTCCAGATAGCCCTGCTGAGTACAGTTATGTGGAGGAATGGAAAGCAGCTCAGAGAAAGGACAAAGTGTCAGGCCCACAGCAGGTCCAATCTCTGGGTTACAGAAGCCCCACCACTGGACTACTAGTGACTCTGCCCTGTCGAGGTGAGAGAAAAAGTTCAGGACAGATTCAGATGTGTGGTTAAGGGGTGAGGGAACACACCCACCATCTTCTCTGAATTATGAATGGCACCTTCCCCTCAAATAAGATCCAATGGTCTTGCCCTCGTAATTCCACCAGAGGCTCTTTCAGAGACTGAACATTTTCAGTGACTAAACTTAACAGCTAGTCAGCAGGCAGATGCAGGTAGAGGCAGATCCTGAAGTGTCTTGGGGTGTTTTCTGACCTGCCCATGGACACAATGCTGGTAAAAGACAAACTTGGAACACATGTGCATCCAAAGTCATTGGAGGCCACCACAAGCCGTGCATATCTTTTAGTTTCAGGTAGGTTGCTAAGGGCCAGGAGTGGACAACATATAGCATTAACTTGCACAGAGAACCTCCTGGGAGGCCTGGAACCAGCACACAGAGTGGATGGCTTCAGATATCAAAGCAGTATCCAACATGCTTCACAAACAACATATTCAACAGGAGATTGCAGCAGGCACTAAACTCTACTGAGACAAACTCCACTTATTTTTATTTAATTTTTTTCTTTTCCATTTTATTTTTCTCTATTTGATATTTCTTATTTCTTTTTTCCTTATTCTACTTTTTCATATTTCTTTCCCACTTTCTCTGTTTTTCTTTTCCTATTCTTGTTTTTCACTTTTCTTTCATATTATTTTATTCTTTTTTCTTCTCTTATTTTTCTCTTTTATTATTTTCTCTTTTTGCTTTTCTTATTTTTTGGTACTGTTTTTGTTATGTTGTTTTCTTTTCTTATTTTTATTTTTTTTATTTTATTTTAATTTTAGTCATTGTTCAAGTACAGTTTCCTGACTTTTTTTCCCATTATCTTCTTTGTTTTATTTGGTCTGGTTAATTCTGTCTGAACCTGTATAACAGCTTGCATGATGTCGTCAGTGTTGAACCTCATAGCTAGCCACCTGGGAGGCAATCTGACCCATGGATAAGATAATATCATTTATGACCCAATTACAACAAGAAGGTTCACCTTACTCACATAAGGAACATTCCTAGAGCATCCAGCTCAGGAGATCAAGGAGATGTCACCACTGGGTTCCACAAGACACCTATTATATAAGGCCATCCCACTAAAACTGGGAGTTATAGCAGTTCTATCTAATAAATAGGGATAAATACAAAGGGATAGCTAGAATTGGGAGACAAAGAAACAAGCATCTAAGAAAAGAAGAGCAAGAACTTCCAGAAAAAGAGGTAAATAAAATGGAGGCAAGCAATTTATCATATATGAAGTTAAAAATACTGGTTATAAGGATGCTTACGGATGAAAAAGGACATAGAAACCATGAATACTAACCATATCTGACATCAAAAATACACTGGAAGGAGTAAAAATTAGGTTGCTTGAAGCAGTGAGCTGGAAGACAAGGTAGAAAAAATGTAATCAGAAGAAAAAAAATTAAAAAGAATGAGGATAGTTTAAGGGCTTTGGTACAATATGAAATGTAACAACATCCACATTATATGGGTACTAGAAGGAGAATAAAGAATAAGGGATAGAGAACCTGTTTTAAGAAATAATGACAGAAAAGTTACTTAACTTGGTGTATAAAAATGTCATATAAGCTCAGGAAGCACAGACTCCCAATCAAGAAGAACCCAAAGAAGCCAAAACTTAGACACATCATAATTAAATGAAAAAGGTTAAAGGAAAGGAGAGAATCTTAAGGGTAGCAAGAGAGAGGCAATTAGTTACCTACAAGGGAGTTCCCATAAGGTTGTTAGCTGATGTCTCAATTGAAATGCTTTAGACCAGAAGGGTTTTGCACAAAATGCTCAAAATAATGAAAAGCAAGGACAATAAACTGAGACTACTCTAGCCTATCTACTCAGAAAGGCTATCATTTAAAATTGAAGGTGTGACTTCTGGTCCTTGCCAAGGTACTAGGTCCTTACCAAGATATTGGCATAGGTAAACACAGCTCATCTCCCTGCACAACCATATCAAAATTACAACTAAACCATAAGACAGCCATCATTCAGAACCATCAGAAATTGAGCTGAATTGAAGTCCTGCAACTGCAGAATTTTAAAAAAAGAAACTACATTGTGACTGGTAGGGAGGGTGGACACATGGAATGGGCTGGTCCCACACCCAAATATGGTGGATAAAAATTGGCAGGGATACCTCAGGAGCAAAGGGTCCCAGTCTCACAACAGGCCTCCCATCTCAGCATTCCAGTATTGTGAAGATAAGTATCCATCACTTATGGCCATAAAAAACAATGGGAATTTAAGCTTTAGGAGACAGAAACTGCTGGAATCCCTAAAAGTTCTTCTTAAAGGGCCCATGCACAGACTCACTCAGATTCACTTGTTCTGAGCTCCAGCACAGGGGCAACAGATTGAAAGGCACCAGAGGCATATAGGGAGGAATTGAGTTGCCTGGCATGAAGGTGAGAGCTTGGGGGTAACTTTCCCCCAGACAGAAATGCTGGCAGAGGCCACTGTGCTTTTTCAGAGCACTCAATCCACAGAGTCACAGAGCCAGCAGGCAGGTTCCATACTGGGGACTCTAGCCCCTAGCTCACATTGTTTGGCACACCCTGGTGATTCCCCGAGGCCCTGTCCCACCCAACTTGGGGGCCAACTTAACCTGTTTTCAGTTGGTTTTCCACACAAATGTTTTGTCTTGGCCCATGCTTCAGATTTTCCTGAATTTACTCAAACCAACATCTGGCTTTAGCAAGCCTCATACCTCTCACCAAGTTGCCCCAGGTCCAGCACTAGCAGAAGCTGGCCTTGGTTCACAACCTGGCCTTGCTTGGACTCCTCTAAGCCCAGGACAAGTAGCAGCCATCTGCAGATCACTTTGTATTTTATGCTGTGTGGCCACAGACAGAACACAGGCAATGGCTGACCTTTGATGTGCCATAATCAATCAGGGCTCTACAACAATAGGAGGGTGTACACAGCCCATACAGTAGGTACGTCTTGAATATCAGATTGGCTATAAAGGAGGCTATGCTGCTGGGTCCTACAGGTCACCTTGTACATTAGGCCACTCTACCAAGTTTGGTAGATGTAGCAGCTGTATGTAATACATAGAAACAAACACAGGGGGATGTCAAAATAAGGAAACATGGCCTCAGTGAAAGAACAGATCAAAATTCCAGAGAAATAACTGATGGAGACAAGCTATCTACTAGATGTAGAGTTCAAAATACTGGTTGAAAGGATTCTCGATGAACTTAGGGGAAGAGCTGATGAACTCAGAGATAACTTCAACAGCATAAGAAAGGACATGAGAAATGAAATCCATAAGAAATGACCAGTTAGAAATGAAGGATACACTAACTGAAATGAACAATTTACAAGAATCAACAGTAGAGTGGATGAAGCTGATAATCAAATCAGTGATAAGAAATACAAGGAAGCAAAAAGCAACCTATAAGCACAGCAAGAAGAAAAAACAATCCAGAAGATGAGGATAGCGTAAGAAGCTTCTGGGATAGCTTCAAGCACTACACCAACATTCACATCAGGGAAAAGCCAGAAAGAGAGGAGGGAGAGCAAAAAATTGTAAATCTATTTGAAAAAAAAAGAAAGAAAACTTCCCTAATTTGTGAAGGAAATAGACATTCAAATCCAAGAATCACAAATGGTCCCAAACAAGATGAACTCAAAGAGACCTATACAAGACACATCATCATTAAAATGCCAAAGGTTAAAGACAAACAGAGAATCTTAAAGGTAGCAAAAGAAAAGCAGTTGGCTAACTATTGGGGAGCTCCTATAAGACTGTCACCTGATTTCTCAAAAGAAACTTTGCAGGCAAGAAGACAGAAGCAAGAAATATTCAAAATGATGAAAAGCAAAAACCTACAACCAATATTATGTAGCAAAGCTATCATTTAGAATCGAAGGACACATAAAGAGCTTCCTAGGCAGGAAAAAAGAAAAAGGAGCGCATCACCACCTTACCAACATTATGTGAAATTTAAAGGGCCTTCCTTATTAATAAGAAAAAAATCAATTTCTCTGGTTATATTTTGCTTGCTTATTTGTTTTGTTGATTAGGTTCCACTTATAGGTGAGATCATATGTTATTTTTCTTTCACTGCCTGGCTTATTTCACTTAGCATAATGCTCTCCAGTTCCATTCATGCTGTAGTGAAGGGTGGGAGCTTCTTTCTTTCTGCTGCATAGTATTCCATCATGTAAATACACCATAGTTTTTTGATCCGTTCATTTACTGATGACACTTAAGTTGCTTCCAGCACTTGGATATTGTAAATTGTGCTGCTGTGAACATTGGGGTGCATACCTTCTTTTGGGTTGGTGTTTCAGGGACAGTAACCAGAGAGGACATGGGAGGAGATAAGGGGAAGGAAGGGGAAGGGTTTACAGGAACATCTATGAAGGACACATGGACAAAACCAAAGGTGGGTAGGATCAAAGGTGGGAAGTGGGGATAAATGGGGTGGGGAGAGTGGTTGGGGAGAAATGAAGACAACTGTACTTGAACAATAATTAAAAATTTTAAAAATTTAAAAAATAAACAAAATTCACACAAAAAGAAAAAAATCAAGAACATGACTAATAAAATAGCAACAAATATATACAACAATTAAATCTAAAAAATAAAATAAACAAGCAGAATAGAAACATAATCATAGATACAGAAAATATTTTGATGGTTATCAAATAGAAGGGACTTGGGGGGGTGTTTGGCTGAAAAGTGAAGGGATTAAGAAGTACAAATTGGTAGTTACAGAATAGTCATAATGGCATAAAGTACAGCATAGAAAGTAAAGTAGTCAAAGAACATATATGTCTGACCCATGGACATATACAATGGGGTGGGGATTGTGTGAGGGAGTGGGGGTGCTAGGCTGAGGAGTGCAAAGAGAAAAGGTGGGATGACTGTAATAGCAGAAGCAATAAAATATAATTTAAAAAATAATAAAATTGAAAGTGAAATAAAGAGCTTCCTAGACAAAAAAGAAGGTTAAAGCTATCACTAACATCAAACCAGAATTGTTACAAATGTTAAAAGGACTTATTTAAGAAGTAGAAATAATATAGACAGGCATAGGTAAAAATTGCAATAAATAAGTACCTATTAATATTGACTTTATGTCAATGGATTAAATGCTCCAATCAAAAGACATAGCATAATTGACTAGATAAGAAAACATGGCCCATACATATGCTGTCTACAAGAGGCCCACCTCAGAACAAAACAATTCTCAAAGGGATGGGAAAATATATTTCATGCAAATGTAATCAAACAAACAGCTGGAGTAGCAATCAATACCTGTATCTGTCAAAACAGATTTCAAAACAAAGTCTATAAAAAGAGACAAAGAAGATCACTACATAATACTAAATAGATTAATCTATTAACAGGGTATAACCCTGATAAATACATAAGCACACAATATAAAAGCAAATAAATGTCTAAAAAACTCTTGGTGCATTTAAGTTAGACATCAACGGCAATACAGTCACAGTAGGGGACTTGAACACATCATTGACATCACTGGTTAAAACTTCCACACACAAAAAATCAGCAAGTGAACAGTGACCTTACCACACTAGATTGTATGGATTTAATTGATATTTAAACAATATTTCATCTCAAATAGCAGAATACATATTTTTTCAAGTATACATGAAACATTCTCATAGGTAGTCTACTTTTAGGACTCAAAAAAAGTCTTAACAAATCCAAGATTGAAATCATTCCATGCATCTTCTTCGATCACAATGGCTATTAAGCAATGAGTGGATTGAGAATGAGATCAAGGAAGAAATAAAAATTTACCTGAAATTGAATTAAAATGGATGCAAAACAACACCAAATCACTGTGACACAGTGAAAGCAGTACTCAAAGTGAAGTTCACAGCGTTACAGACCTACCACAAGAAACAAGAAAAACCCCAAATAAACAATCTATCCATATATATAAAGAACTAGAAAAAAAAATCCCAGAGTCTCCTAGTGGGTGCAGCTCATTGGCTGGAGTGTTGATTCCTCATCAGGGCTCATACCTCAGTTGTGGGTTAGATCTCTGGTTGGGGTTAATATGGTAGGCAACCAATCTATTTTTCTTTTTCATATTGATGTTTTTCTCTCTCTCTCCCTTCTTCTCTCTTAAAATAAACAATATTGATGAACCTTCAGGCAGATTCATCAAGCAAAAAAGATAGACAGCACAAATAAAATCATAAATGAAAGAGGAAAAGTAACAACTTACAACAAAGATATGCAAAGGATTTTGGAAAATACTATAAATGACTTTATGTCAAAAAATTATATCACCTGGGAAAAATAGACAAATTGAAGAAATGTACAATCTTCCAAAACTGGATCAGGAAGAATCAGAAAACCTGAATAGACTGATAACAAATGAAATTGAAAAAATAATAATAATAATAATAATAATAATAAATCACAGCAAAAATAGAGTCCTAAACTGAATGGTTTCACAGGTACATTTTACTAAACATTTTAAAGGAGAACTAACACCAATATTTCTCAAACTTTTTCAAAAATTTCAAGAGGAGGGGAGATTTCCAAGTTCTTTTTATGAGGCCAACATTATTCTAATTCCAAAATAAGATAAAGACACTACAAAGCAAAACAATTTAGGCCAATATATCTGATGAATACAGATGATAAAATCCTCAACAAAACATATGCAAATCTGATCAAGCAATAACTTAAAAAAATCACACTGGTGGGATTTGTTATGGGATGCAGGCTGGTACAATATTTGCCAGTCAATAATTTTGATGCATCACATTAAAAAATTAAGGATAGATATCACATGATCATATCAATAGAGGCAGAAAAAGCATTCAATAAAATCTAGCATTTATTTATGGTAAAAAAATCTCAGTAGGGTGGGAATAGAGAAATCATACCTCAAGATAATAAAGGCCATATATGAAAACCTACATCCCACATCATATTCAATGGGCAAAAACTACAAGTGTTTCACTTTAAGGTGAGAGAAAAGACTGGGATATCAGATTTCACCACTCTTACTCAACATAGTACTAAAGTCCTATCTACATCCATCATTTGAGAAGAAATAAAAGGTATCCAAATTGGAAAGGAGGAAGTAAAACTGCTTATTCACAGATGACAAAAATAGAGCACATAGAAAACCCCAAAGGCTCCACCAAAAATCTACTAGATCTAATAAGTGAATTTGGTAAACTAGCAGGAGGTAAAGTTAATTATTTAGAAATTGGTGGTATATTTTAATTATTATTATTTTATTTTATTTTTATCATTTATCCTATTACAGTTGTCCCAATTATTCCTCCTTTGCTCCCTCCCCATAGACCCCTTCTTGTCACAGTCATTCCCCACACCATTGTTCATGTTCATGGGTTATGCATATATGTTCTTTGTCTAATCTCTTCACCTTCGTTCAACCCGTCCCAACCTCCCTTGTCCTCTCTTATAGCTATTGGTCTGTACCTTGCTTCTGTGCCTCTGATTCTATTTTGCTTGTTAGTTTATTTCGATCCTTAGATTCCAGTTATAAGTGAGTTCATATGGTATTTGTTTCTCATAACTTGGCTTATTTCACTTAACATTATGTCTACAGTTACACCCATGCTGTTGCAAATGGTAAGAATCCCTTCCTTTTTACTACTGTGTAGTATTTCACTGTGTAAGTGTACCACAGCTTTTTTTATCCACGCATCTACTACTGGGCAGTTAAGCTATTTCCATTTCTTGGCTATTATAGATAACACTGCTATAAACATAGGATGCATATATTACTTTGAATTGGTGTTTTGGGGTTCTTTGGATATATTACCAGAAGTGGAGTCACAGAGTTAAAAGGCAGTTCCATTTTTAATTTTGTGAGGAAACACCATACTGTTTTCCAGAGTGGTTGTAACAGTCTGCATTCCCACCAACAGTGCAGTAGGGTTCCCGTTTCTCCACATCCTTGCCAGAACTTACAGTTCGTGATTTGTTTATGATAGCCACTCTAACCAGTGTGAATTGGTATCTCATTGTGGTTTTAATTTGCATCTCTCTGAGGGCTAGCAATTTTGAGCATTTTTTTCCATATATCTGTAGGCCCTTTGTATTACCTCCTTGGAGAAGTGTCTGATGAGATCCTTTTGCCAATTTTTAAAATGGATTGTTCATCTTCCTGCTGTTGAGTCATATAACTTCTTTATATATTTTGGAGATATCATTGGAAAATATGTTTTCCAATGTATCATTGGAAATGTATCATTGGAAAATATGTTTTCCCATAAAGTGGGTTCCCTTTTCATTTTGCTGATGGTTTCTTTTGCTGTGAATAAGCTTTTTAATTTGATGTAGTCACATTTACATTTTTTTCCTATACTTCACTTGCCATAGGAGGTATATTGACAAAAATATTACTATACTAGTATCCAAAATTTTACTGCCTATGCTTTCCTCTAGAACTTTTTTTGTTGCTACTTATATTTATTTTATTCATTTTGAGTTAATTCTAGTAGTGTATGGTATAAGTCAATGTTCTAGTTTTATTTTTTGAAAGTACTAGTCCAGTTCTCCCAAACTTTATTAAAGAGAGTGTCTTTATTTCATTTTATGATCTTGCCTCCTTTATTAAATATTAATATTAATTGATCATATAGGTGTGGGTTCATTTCTGGACTCTATTCTATTCCATTGCTCCATGTGGCTGTTTTTATGCCCTTACCAGACTGTTTTGATTACAGTGGCCTTATAATATAGTTTGATATCAGATATTGTGATCACTCCAACTTTGCTCTTCTTTCTCAAGATTGCCAAGGCTGTTCAGGGTCTTTTTTTTTTTGTCTATGTAAATGTTTGGAATATTTGCTCTAAATCTGTAAAACATGTCATTGGTATTTCAATAGAAATTGCACTGAATCTGTACATTGCTTTTGGTAGTATGGACATTTTAATGATGTTAATTTTTCCAATCCATGAACATGGTATATTCTTCCACTTATCTGTATCTTTCTCATTTTTTTTTCTTTAATGTCCTATAGCTTTCCAAATACAAGTCTTTCACCTCTTTGGTTTAATTTGTTTCTAGGTACCTCATTTGTTGTTGTTATTGCAATAGAAAATGGGATTGCTTTTTTACTTTCCCTTTCTGATGGTTCATTATTGGTGTATAGAATGCCATTGATTTCAAAGTATGATTTTTTTTTGTAATTCTGCTACTTCACCAAATTCTTTTATTAGGTCTAATAGTGTTTTGGTGGAGCCTATGGGGTCTTATATGTGCAATATCATGTCATCTGCAAATAATGACAGTTTTAGTTCTTCCTTTCCAATTTGGATTCCTCTTATTTCTTCTTCTTGTCTGACCGGTGTGGCTGGGACTTCCAGGAATATGTGAACGAGAATGGTGAATGTGGGTATCCCTGTCTTGTTCCTGATTTTCGAGGAAACACTTGTAGTTTTTACCCCTTGAGTATGATGTTGGCTGTAGGTTTTTCATATATGGCCTTTATTATCTTGAGTGTTGGTTCCTCTATTCCCAATTTTCTGAAAGTTCTTATTACAAATGGGTGCAAGATTATTTCAAAGGCTTTTCTGCATCTATTGTTATTACCATGTGATTTTGATCTTTCATTTTGTTTATGTGAAGTGTTATATTTATTGATTTGCAAATATTGTACCAACCTTGCATCCTGTGAAATAAATTCCACCTGACCATGGTGTATTATCTTTTTAATATATTACTGAATCTGATTTGCTAGTATTCTGTTGAGGATTTTAGCAGCAATGTTCATCAGGGATATAGGCTTATAGTTTTTTTGTTGTTGTTATTGTTATTGTGGTTATTGTGTCTTTACCTGGTTTTGGAATTAGGATAATATTGGCCTCATAAAAAGAACTTTGAAAGCTTCCCTGTTCTTGACTTTTTTGGAATAGTTTGAGAAGGATATTGTTAGTTCTTTTTTGAATGATTGATAAAATTTGCCTGTGAAGCCATCCAGTCCAAGACTTTTGTGTGCTGGTAGTTTTTATATTACTACTTCAATTTCATTCATTGTTAGTCTACTCAGGTGCTCTGCTTCTTCCTGATTCAGTATTTAATAGATAGTATGATTCTAGAAATTTATCCATTTGACCCACATGGCCCAATTTTTGTATATAGTTATTTATAGCATCTTCTTACATTTCTTTATATTTCTGTGATATCCATTATTCTTCCTCTTTTACATGTAATTTTACTGATTTTCCCCCTTTGTCTTGTTTTCTTGATGAGTCTCATTAAATGTTCATCATTTGTTTTTATTTTCAAAGAACCAGCTCTTAAATTCATTGATCTTTTGATTTTTTTTCTTTAGTGTCTGTGTTCTTTACTTTCTCTCTAATCTTAATTATTTCCTTCTTTTTACACCCTTTGGGCTTGATTTGTTTGTGTTTTCTTTTATGTGTAGTGTGAGGTTGTTTGTTTGAGATCTTTCTATCTTCCTGAAGTATGCCTGTAATGCTATAAACTTCCCTCTCAGAACTGTTTTCACTGTGCCCCATGGGTTTTTGTTGTGTGTTCATTTCCATTTGTTTCCAGGTACTTTTTGATTTATTCATTGAGATTATTGATAACCCATCTATTATTTAATAACATGCTATTTAGTACCCATGTTTGAATATTTTTGAGGTTTTTTTTTTTTTTTTACTTAGGTTGATTTTTAGTTTTATGCTGCTGTGATCTACAAAATTGCTTGATATGATTTCAATTTTCTCAAACTTGTTAAGACTCCTTTTTGTTCTACCATGTGGTCTATCTTTGAATATGATCTGTATGCACTTGAGGAGAATGCATTTTCTGATGCTTTGGGATGAAATATTTTATAAATATCAATTAAATATATTTGATATAGTGGGTCATTTAAGGTCACTGTTTCCTTCCTGATTTTGTCTGGAATTGGTTGCATTTTATACATCAATTATAAACTATCAGAAAGAGAAACTAAGAAAACATTCTCATTTAATATCGCAATAAAAATAAAATATCTAGGAATAAATTTAACAAAGGACTTACAAGACCCATACTTGAAAAAACCATAGGACATTGAAGAAAGAAAGTTTAATTCTCAAGCATTCATGAGCTTTCTATGTTGATAGTCTTGCAATTTTTCAGGTCATTCCTAGAAGCAGGAAGTGAGGCAAGTATTTTCATTACTTTCCACAACCTAACATTGCCTGTCCCAGTTTCCCAGCTCTCTCTCAAATCAGAGCACTCTACAGGCTTTCCAAACTTGTAGTCCTCTCTCCAAACATTAGTGTAGCTCTTTACACTCTGGTGGAAAAACATATGTATATATGTACATTTGTATCTATCTATCTATCTATCTATCTATCTATCATCTATCTATCAATCTATCATCATCACCTATCTATCTATCATCATATATATATTTTTCTTGTGCTTTCATGAAGGCCTTTTAGGAAAATGAGATATTTATTTGGTAATTAAATGTCAAAGGTGAACAACTGGAAACCAGTTAACAATAATGACTTCAGAATTTCAGTATAGGCGTGGCTTAAGACTAGCTTCCATCTTATTATATTTGATAACAAGCACACTTTTTACTTAGACTGGATATTCATTTCACTTTCTATGTTTATTTGGAGAAGCTTGTTGTGGAACTTGGGACTGATGGACAATAAAGGAACCCCTTTACTAGCCAGCTCAAACTATTCCTTAGCTCCATCACTGCTGGTACAATTATAGAACTTAAGAAATCTAGTTGGTTAAGATATCCTGAGGCATGTTGTTGTCCAGGAGTGGGTCTTAAAGAAATTGGCAGTTCTTCAGCTAGAGGAAATTTTAATAACTTCATGTTAATCTTCTACTGCTTTGGTTATATATTCAATAAACATATTTTATACCCTTTCTGTGTAAGAAACACTTTTATTTGAAATATGATAAATGAGGTCCTACTTCTCATAGAATTTGCTTCACATTGGAGTTAGAAATTTAGTGACCTACTAAACAATGGAATGATCAAGGTAAATTCAGTTAGTGGTAATAGCCATAACAAATAAGTCAGATAAATGTGATGATGATCTAGAGGTTACTTTAAATTGAGTATAGAGATAAAGCCTTCCTAAAGAAATCAAATCTATGCTAAACTCTAACTAATCAAAGTTTTCAACTTAGATAAAGGTCTGGAGAAAACTCTTTTCAGGTTGGTGGAACTCAGGTGCAATTATCCTGATGCAAAATCAGCCTTGACTTGTTCAAGATATCATCTATATAAACATACAATAAAAAAGAAATATACATATATCTGTATTTTTAATTTTAATTTACTTGCATCCTATGTGTTACATTTTCAAATTAATCCATCTGTATTCTGTAACCTTAAGATAAAGTCACTTAAAATACATTCAATATTTCAGTTTTTCCTACTCAGAAAATCAAGTGTGAAGTCAATAATGTTGTTGTTGTTGTTGTTGTTTTGTACTGGTGACTTCTAAGTCTACTTGTCTTTCTTTGAATATTATGCTAAGTGAAATAAGCCAGGTGGTGAAAGACAAATACCATATGATCTCACCTATAAGTGGAACCTAGTCAACAAAACAAACAAGCAAGCAAAATATAACCAGAGACATTGAAATTAAGAATAAACTGGCAGTAACCAGAGGAGAAGCGGTAGGGGATAATGGGGTGAAAGAAGGGTAAGGGATATCAAGGAACAATTATAACGGACACATGAACAAAACCAAGTTGGTAGGATCAAGGGTGGGAGGTGGGGATGGTTGGGGTCAGGGGGAGTTGTGGAGGGCAGGGGTGTACTTGAACAACAATTAAAAAGTAAAAAAAAATAAATACAAACACCTGTTCTATGTAAACTGAAGTAAAATCATTGAAATATGGAATTAGCTTTTATCACTGATAGATCAATGAGGGAGCTGAAAAAGCAATAGTTGGAATAGAAAGGGACATTTCTGAGTTACCTACTTTTTAAGGGAAGAAGTTAATTGCTTCTTTTATGATTATATTGAACTCATATAATGACAAATGCTTGTATAAATAACTAGCATCTGAGTGTGTGATGTACATCTCTATAACCTCTCAATTTGATATATCAAAGTAGGCTAGCAAAAACTTTGGAAAAAGAATGTTCAATATGTCTTAATAAAAGAATATTGAATGTTCATTATGTCTTAATAAATTTCCATCATTGTGTAATATTAGGGGAAAAAAGATAAGTTAGACCGCATATTTTCCCCAACTCATATTTAATAGTTTATGAATTAGCAGAAGTTGAAAAATGATAAAACTTGTTGAAAATCTAAATAAAAACAATGAACCACACCTAGTATGAGAAGATAACTAGTATTTATGTACTATACAAGTATACCAACATGACACTGTCATCTATATTGTAATCCTATGTCATTTTTCCTGAAGAGTGTTTTTAGTGAGGCTACTGATAGCTTCTGATGACATTTTAGGATTAAAAATGACACAGTGTAACAGAGGTATAAATGGATAATAAAATAGACTAAATTCAGTTGGTGATACAAATAAATGAATTCAATGTTTTTCAGTAAGTGCCTTTGACCATATTGTTAAACTTCTCTGTAGTAAAGGGCCTCACTTTAAATAGACATCATGGACTGATCACTATAAGAACACTCTTACCTGGGCAGTTAAATCTGAACATCAATTTTAAATATATTTAGCTCAATCAAATATTAAATACTCCACCTTATACAGAGCTCAAGTCTTCTCCATTCTCAAGACTCAAGTCTGATTCACTGGCTAGGCCACAAAAAAGGGAAGCATAGTCTGTAACTTCACTCATTCTGTGTTCTATCTCCATCTACTCATCATCAACCTATATTAACTCCTGAGTCTTCCAAAGTTAAAGGAGTGGCAAATGGGGGGGGGGTAGTCATGTGAGGATGGTGTGCAACAAACAAACATAAAATTTCTTTGCTGGTGCTGATTTTGTTCTTGGTTAACCCTGGGTGCCGTCTATATGTGTCACATGCTCAAAGTCTGGACTTTCTGTAAAACACAGATGTCCTTTTTTTATCTCTTAAACTTCTTTACTACACATCCCTCTTGGTGACACCTCAGCTTTTGCCCACATCAGTTCATCTCACCACTTCTTACTGTTTGTGCCCCTTCCCCTGTGTCAGGGAGCCCTCTTAGTCAGGGATCCATCAAGATGGCTTGAACTGGCTACATTTTGCAGTATCTAGTAGTTACTTCAGAAACTAGGACATCTTTTCTATACCACACCCACAAAGGGTGAAATGGATTTTTTCTACTGTCTCTGTAGTCAAAATTCTGCCTTGAGAAGATTCTAGAACAGAAGATCCCAAATTTTAAAGGATCCAAGTTGAAGCTCCTGAGATCATGCTTACCATACTTTACTCAGTGGTGAGTCTGTAAACAAATGCAATTCAGCAAGCAGCCAGCTAGGCTTAACAATGCCAATTCACCTAGTTTGCCATCAGATTTAATTTTTAAATGTTGCTTTTTGAAGCATAACAATCACTTAAAGGAATGGCAGCCCTGTTTTTCCTCTAGATATAGGATGGGGTGGAAAATGGAATGTTGTGTTTTCTGTCAACCTTCCTCTTTAATAAAATGATGTCTTCTCTTTCATAGTCTTGATAAAATGGTGGGAATGTCAAGAGAAAGGAGAATTTGATTATCTCTTAGAAAACTAAGAATGGGGTGTCTGAACAGATTTTTGGCTGTTCTGTTTAGAATATGAAAATATTTATAACATTTTTGTCCTGTGTATGGAGCTTTAACCAAAATTCCAAGACACAGGAAGGGCCCCATTTAACATTTTATGACACATTGTCTTTGACGGTGTATCAGATAAGCACAAAAAAAATGAAAACCAACTGTCCATTCTCCACTGCTAAAGTTTTTGTGTCAATGTCTGTTATCCTTTTTAGCTACTCATAAAATGTATATAAATATATATGATCAGAATAATATTTTATAAATTCATTTAATTCTTGCTTTTCTGTTTAAATATGCTAAAATAGAATTCAGTGCTCTCATAAATGCTAATTTTAGTGCTGCATAATTTTGTATTATTTTGTAAAATTTGCCATCATAAGAACACTTAGATTGTTTTTAGTGTTTCCTTCTGTATGTCATGCTTTAGAGAATATCTTTGCTCATCAATTAATTAATCAATCAAGTGTGCTTTGATTGCCACTATGAGCCAGTAATATTTTGGGGTGGCATGCCCAGAATACATCAGGGAACAAACACATGCAGTATTATGTTGTGAGAAAAATGGGGCAAAAGGAAACTTTCAGGGTGATATATATATGTTCACTATCTTGACTGTGATGATAGTTTTATGGGTGTGAATATACATCAAAACTTATCAAATTTTATACTTTTAATATGTGTGATTTATTATACTTATTTATATTTCTATAAAGCTCTTAAATAAAAAGCAAACAAAATCTAATAAGACAATTTTTCTAAATATGTTTAAACATTAAGAGAATTGAAAAGTCAAAAGACTTATCAGAGCTCCCTTGTATGTTACTTCCTCTTTGTCCTTTGATGCTTTTAAGATTCCCTTTGTTTTTGAAATTTGGCATTTCAATTATGTTGCATCTTAGACTAGGTCTCTTTGGGTTCCTCTTGATTGGAACCCTCTGAGCTTCCTGAACTTGGGTGGCTTTTCCCCTTTCCAGGTTAGGGGAAGTTTTCTGTTATTATTTTTTCAAACAGGTTTTTTATTACTTGCTCCTTTCCTTCTCTTTCTGATAGTCCTATGATTTGAATGTTGATGCATTTCATGTATTCCTGAAGTTCCTTTAATCTATCTTCATATTTTCTGAGTCTTTTTTCATGCTGCTCTTCTACCTGTATATTAACAGATGCTTCTCCAAGGAGGACATGCTAAAGGCCCAGGGACATGTGAAAGGATGCTCAACATCATTAGTCATCAGAGAGATGCAAATTAAAACCACAATGATATACCAATTTACACTGGTCAGAGTGCCTATTCATAAACAAATCAACAAACTATAAGTGCTGGCAAGGATGTGGAGAGAGGGGAACCCTGGTGCACTGTTGGTGGGAATGCAGACTGGTGCAGCCACTATGGAAACAGTATGTAATTTCCTCAAAAACTAAAACTGGAGCTGCCTTTTGACTCAGCAATTCCACTGCTGGAGTTATACCCTAAAAATCCTGAAACAGCAATTCAAAAGAACCTATGCAACCCAATGTTCATAGCAGCACAATAACAATAGCCAAGTGCTGGAAACAGCCTATGTGCCCATGAATAAATGAGTGGATCAAAAAACAATGGTACATTTACACAATGAAATACTATGGAGCAGGAAGAAAGAAGGAGCTCCTACCCATTTCAACAGCATGGATGGAACTGGAGAGCATTGTGCTAAGTGAAATAAGCCAGGCAATAAAAGACACATACCATATGATCTCACCTGTAAGTGGAACCTAAATGACCAAACAACAAGTGAGCAAAATAGAAGCAGAGACATGGAAATAAAGAAACAAACTGACAGTGGCCAGAGGGAAAGGGGGAGGGGAATAAAGGGACAAAGAAGAGGAAGGGTCATTAAGACACATGTATAAAGGACCCATGGACAAAGAATACCAGTGGGAGATTGAATGTTGGAGGTGGGGGTGGGTAGGGCAGAGGAGAGTAATGGGAAGAAAATGGGGACAATTGTAACCTAACAACAATTTTTTAAAAATTATTTTATTGTTCAATTATAGTTATCTATATTTTCTCCCCACCCCGTCCAAACCCACCTCCCTCCCTTATTTCCAACATTCCCGTTGGTTTTGTCCATGTGTCCTTTATAGCAGTCCCTGAAAAGCCTTCTCTCCTCTGTCCCCTCCCTTGTACCCTCTGGCTATTGTTAGGTTGAACAACAATTTTGAAAAAATAAAATAAAGAGAAGAATCAAATGTCTGGAAAAAAAGAATTATATACTTGAAACCTATATAATATTAACCAATGTCACCTCCAAAATTAAAGATACAATAAAAAATAAATTAATGATTACAATGTCAATAGACAAGGTAATATTGGAACATATTTCAAGAGCCTCTTAGTTTTGGAGAGGATGTAAGAGAATAATTCCCTGATATTTGAGATGAGAATGAAACATAAATGAGAATTTGTTAGGCAGTTAGATGAATAAAACAAGTGGATGGTGGGGGGCAAATTCCAGAAACAGAGGAGAGAAAATGTCATGACCCTGAACTGTGAGAGAAAACCTTGAAACCTTTAATGATCTTAAAGAAGAGGACCATGAAAGTGATTTGAGAAGAAAGGATGGGATTGTGAGAAATAATAGTAGAAAATGAGTCAGAGACCAAAATCTAAAAGAAAGATTTGTTGAATCACATTATGTCTTAAAGGAAAAGAGTATTAAGCAAGTGAGTGTTAAGCATGATTTATATGTATGTATGTGTCTATGTGTTTAAATATCACTGTGGCTGTTATGTGGACATTGACTTGTATATGTGGAAGTTGAGTATAATTGAATTATTGCTGTTATATTGCACATTGAGGGGCCTATGCTATAAAGCTATTGTATTAGTTTTGTCATGTACTAGTTTTGTAATTAGTTTTGTCTAATGTTTTGTCATTAGTGTGACTTGAACTAGAGTAGCATCACTGATATTGGCCACAATAGGCATTTAAGAGGCAGACTTGATCAGGTTTAGTGATTGATTGTCTATGGTAGGGGAGAAAGTTTTATAACTCTCAAGCTTTAGGTTAGAAACATTTATAGTTGATAGGTATCTTTTCCTGAGATTGTTAACATTGGAAATAAAGCAAACTTAAATAAAATATATTAATTTAGTTGTGGGAACATTAAATTTTGAGGTGTCTATATGATAAGCAGGTAGACTGCTCAAATAATTATGTGCGTATACTTGAAGCCAATCAGAGATGTGTTGGAGCTTTTGTTTTCAAGAAATAGAATAGACATGACCACTTGGTGAGTGAAAATGTTGTGGTTTTAGACTGAGTCTGAGAAACTCTAACATTTACTATTTTGGTAGAAAGGAAGGAATAAGCAGGTAATCTAATGAAAATAAGTCAAAGATCTAGTAAGAAAACCAGTGGTATCTATGTAGCTAGGGTGCTGCTATTGATAAGTCAGATAGGAGAAAAATTGGAAATTGTCCACTATTTGACTTAGTGCACAGGTCTCTATAATTTAGTTATTACTGTTCTAACAAATTACCGCAAACTTGGTGGCTTAAAGCAACAAAAAATTATTCTTTTACAGTTCTGGAGACCAGAGTCAAAAATCAACTTCACTGGGTTAAAGTGAAGGTGTTAATGGGCCCGATTCCCTCTGAAGGTCTTAGGGGAGAAATTGTCTCTTTTACGTTTTCTAGCATCTGTAGACCAGCTACAGTTACTGGCTCATGACACTTCCTCAAAGCACTCCAGCCTCTTGCTTATGTCATCCTATTTCCTGCTACTCTTGTGTAGTAGTTTCTCTTACTTCCTTTCTGTTATAAGGACATGTGATTATACCATTGTGACTACTTGTACAATCCAGCACATTGTCCTAATCTTACAATAGTTTATATAATCACATTTGCAAAGTTCTTTTGCCATCTAAAGTAACATATTCATAGACTTTTAGGATTAGAACATGAACATCTTGAAGGAATTTTATTATTCATTCTACCACAGGAGTTATCATAGAAATATTAAATAATGTATTTCACTTTAAAGAGGGTTGAGGAAAGAGAGGTGAGAACAATGGAGAAAGCACATATAAATAATTTTGTAACAATTTTGTGGTAAGTGTAGAAGAGAGGGAAATTGGAAGACAGAAGATAAATGGGTCAGTGAAAGGGTTTTGACTATAGTGGGAAATATGGAACATGTTTAAATGCTGTTGAGAAAAGTCTAAAGGGAAGCAGAGGGTGAAGATAGAGGAACAGAAGAGATAACAAATGTTCAAGTTTTCTGAGAAAGCCAAGGGACTGCAATGAGGAGCCACGAAGCACTGAAAATCTCCATTCACTCAGAAACATTTTTGAAAAGGCTTGAGGATAAAATACTGTAACTGTGGAGGACAGTTTCTTTTCTTTTATCCAATTAATTATTGATTATTTTTAAAGGATATTATATAGCTATTTCTTTAGTTCTGATTTATTTAAAATTTTTTACATTATTTTCCATTCCTATCTGTCTCTTAAAAATATTAATTCCAAACTATATTTCCTATAACTCTAAAATGAGCAAAAGATTTGTTGCAGGAATAAAAGCTGTAGTGTTGTAGAGTGGCCTGATTGGTTTCCTTCATATTTTAAATTTCAACTTTTTTCTAACTTTGCATTGGTTTGAATTTTTTGTCAGATTTTACTAAAATGTATTATGAAGTGAACTACAATGAATTATTGTTCTCAAAGGTTTACCCCTCACATTTTGCATCACTAATGTGTTTCTCTTTTCTCATTGTCATTTCTCTACATCCTGAATACAGAGATCATAGCTTCCACTGGGAAATCCAGGTAGAGCATTTCCAGGGTTTCTTATAACTGAGGCCTGCAATGTCTGCTCACTGAACATTACATAAATCATATCAGGGACAGAGAACCCAAGGGTGTGTGTATATGTCTGTGTGTGAGTATGTATGAATGGATATGTGTAAAAGCATTTGAGAGAATGTGAGTGTTCAGTGAACGATCTCTATGTGTATGCTGATATGGAAGAGATAACAGATTTTAGTAACAATTTTCAAATGAGCATCTTCTTCACCAGGTGTAGTGTAATGCTACACTTTTCAGAGTTTGTAATACAATTTTACACATTTATTGGGTTTTCATTGTTTAAAAGACATAGTATTAACTGTGGCTAAGAAAAATATTTCTGTTTAGGGAAGCAAAAAATCTACCAAAGAGTGGTCAGAAAAAGAAGGGGTAAAAGCTATATAAGTAAATAGAAATATAAGGAAATGTGATAGAGGCTTATTGGGTGGTCAGGCACAACCCCTCTAAGGAGGTTGCTTTGTATGCTATGCCCTTAATATTAGAGTTTTCCCACCAAGATGCTGAACTAAAGGTTGTATGTCATGAGGGATATTAGATAATGCTATGGAGTTTCAGAGAAGATGGCAATCTACTATAATGTGGAGTTCAGAAAATTTTCAGGTAAGATAAGGCATTTCAGAAAAATGAGACACAGCTGAAAGGTACAGAGTGTAAAGGAATAAATGGAACTAAGTGTGCCCAAATAGAACAAAGAGATGAGTCCAGGAAACAGGAATTAGCCCAACTTTGTTAAAGCTAAGGGTAAAATTTTGTGAAATAAAATGGAAAAAGTGTTCAAGATCACATTATATAGGGCCTTATGTGGTTGTGTGGGGAATCTGTATTTAAAATTTCACAGTGAAGCAGTGTTAAAAGTGAACAAAAGAAATGCACAATTGAAATTATAATACAATGAGGACCACCATTAGCTGAAAACTTATGATATGCCAAGTGCTTCATATTTATTACTCCTTTTTATATATTCCCCAGAAAACTGTAAAATGTATTATTACAAATTACTTAATCTGTTGCTCAGCTATGGTTAATAATCTGCCAGTAAATCACAACATTAGAAATGATTTGAACTGAGATTAGAGAAATGCCTCAAATCATGAAGGACAATTAAAAATCTGGTACAATGGTTGAGTATAAGAGGACAGAGATTAGATTAGCAGTCAAGGGTCCAGAAAAGACAAAGTCAGAGATGCTTGGGATAAAAAGTCTATAAGATTTAGGGTTACAGTTAATGTGCAAAACCGAAAGAAAGAAATAGTTTATATTTTCCAAAGCAAAATATGTGATGGATATTATTTTTAATTTTAACGTTTTCCACATCTCTCTATTGTTTTTAGCATTTTTATTTTATTTATTTTCTTTTTATACTCATCCAAGTATTGCTTATTGATTTTAGAGAGGGGAAGGGAAGGAGAGAGGGAGAGAAACATGGATTGGCCACCACCTGCATGTGCCCTGGCAGGGAACTGAACCCTCAACCTAGCCATGTGCCATAACTAGGAATCAAACCCACAACTTATTGATCTACTGGAATGTGCTCCAACAAACTGAGCCATACATGCCAGGGCTATTTCTAGTATTTTAAATGCAATGCATACTCAGTATGTGAAATTTTAAAATTATATGATTTTTAGAGATAGAAAAAATTTTCCTAATGTCCTAACATCCATTGACAGTTACTGTCATGCTTTAGTATATTCCTGATCTTTCAAAAACATATCCGCAGATATATGAAGGAACATTATAACATGGTTATAATTATATTATAAGTAGAGTTTTATAGCCTTGCTTATACATTTTCTCCATTGAATTATCACTGTTTTTTGTATTATTGTATAAACTTAAAAAACATTTCACTGCTGTATAACATTCTATTATATAGGTTTCCATTACCTTATTTTATCACTTATTGCTTCTACTTAGGTTGTTTCTCATATATTTTTAAAGACAGACTTTATGTACAGATCTTTTTTTTTGCATTCAAGAATATACACCTAGAATAGGTTCTCAGAAATGGAATTATGAATTCAAAGAATATGGCCATTAGAAAATGAATGATACACATTGCCAAATGCTTTTCAAAGAGTTTGGCGAATTTAAATTAATGTCAATATTTTTTGAGAAGCACATTTCACTATACTTGCAAAAGCAGAAATATTATATTTGTAACAAGATATTAAGCATTGGAAAATTTAGGCTTAAAATAATAAATGCCAATAAGATATGTCAGATCATTCTCAGGATTAGAAAAATGTAGGTTGCCAAGACCTGATAAGATGATTCGAAATGTCTTACCACATAGAAACAAAAAAAAACAATGAAAAGCTTAGCAGGTAGAGGAAAGAAAGATCATTAAAAGGATTTTGCTTTTGAGAGGTTATCTGCTGGTTTACTGTATATTAGACATATTTTCCAAGTGAACTGAGGCTGCTTCTCACTTCAAATCTTGTAAAATAAGCTACTACAGTACAAATAGGAACCCCTGAGGTGTTTTCAGGGTTGTTTTTTTTTAAAACTGAATGGATGGGAGCCTGATTCCTTCATGAGAAATCTCAAGATTGAGAAGTTGGATGGGTGGCTCTGTTCTCCATGTTTGTTTTGGAAGATATGCAGGAGCCATGTGAGAAAGCAAAATGAGATGGTTTTAGGCCAGAAACCCCGAGCAAGTGTACAGACTTCATTAGAGACAACCTGGAGGCAAGGTTATAGTCTTGGGCCGGTAGGAGGACAAAGCCCTCAATTGCAAAGAGATATATTATTGAAGGCAATGATTTTTCAGGGGAGGGAAGCCCTTGTGGACACAGATCTTTAAAGCATCCAAAAGCACTGCCAAAAGAAAGGTCAAGCTTTAATTATTTGCCAGAACCAGAGAGCCAGCCTAATAAAGAGAACATTTTTGATAACTTCTTACCTTTTTTTCCCCTCCAACCAAGATTCTGGGGTCTGTCCTTTACATTCAGAGCAAAAGATCACTCCACTGAATAAATTCACAGGGACAATGAGAGATGAAATAAAGGATAAAGAGGGCCTGCACTATTGTTTTCATTTGCATTCTTTAACAATTTGTGAACTTTAAAGTTTGGGCAGTTTGGTTAACTATTCATATTCTCTTTTAAAGTATCAATAAGAACAAACATTTTTGAATAGTCTAAATGTTTATCATTTTACTTTTAAAAGACCTTATTTATTTATTTTTAAACAGATGGGAAGGGAGGGAGGAAGAAAGGGAGAGAAACATCAATATGTGGTTGCTTCTTGCATGTCCCCTGCTGGGGACCTAGCCTGTAACCCATGTGCCCTGAGTGGGAATTGAACCGGTGACCCTTTGATTCTCAGGTTGGCCTTTAATCCACTGAGCCACACCAGCCAGGGCTGAAGAGTCTAAATGTTTAAATGTAAAAAGTGAATATGGCTTCTATGACTTGAGTTGGATCATACAGTAAATCAACACAACCACCTTATTCTTGAATACCTTCTTGCAATAAGCAAAACTTATAACAAACATAATTATAAATTTGAATGGTAAGTCCTTGTCTGTATTGTAATCTAAAATAACTTAAAATATTCGTTTTATGCTATTTGAGGAACATGTAGTTTCTGTATGTATATTAAAGTTAAAACTCATCCTAAGTATAACAAAAATTAAAAAATGCTATTTAGACGTGTATGTGGCAGTATAGGAGTTAGGTGGAGCTGTGTGATCTATAGTACCTCAATTTTCAATAACAAAATACCATTGTTCAGCCCCAAATTTCCCTCTTACTAGTTAAATGACATTGGAAAAATAATTTAACCTCAGTCTCAGGTTTAAAATACATGAAAACAAGCCCTGGCTGGCGTAGCTCAGTGGATTGAGCATGGGCTGCGAACCAAAGTGTCGCAGGTTCAATTCCCAGAGCATGGCCTGGGTTGCAGGCCATGACCCCCAGCAACTGCACATTGATGTTTCTCTCTCTCTCTTTCTCCCTCCCTTCCTTCTCTAAAAGTAAATAAATAAAATCTTAAAAAAATGTTGAATTGCTATGTTGTACACCTGAAACTACACACTACTATATGCCAACTATACTTTCATAATTAAAAAATATACATGAAAGCATAGAAAACTCTTTTGTATAGTATAAATGAAGAGGAATTGGAGCAGAGAGGAAGGCTGGGGAGCAAATGAATGAGGGAGAATTGGGCCAGGGAATCCCCTAGTTTTCCAGGTAGTTAGTGGCACTTCAAAAGAAGCCCCATAATCACACAGCACCCACTTCTCCCCAGGCCTACCCTCATGGTCAAGATGACCATTCTCCTGTGCCTCAGATGATGTGGATGAGGGGTTACTTATACTAAAGGTTGATGCTCCAGGACTACAGTTACTTTGACCCTGAAACCAATCATGTTGACTCTGAATTCTGTCAGGCCTTAGTAAAGCAGCCCAAAGTGATCCTTGGTGCGGAAAGTGCTGCATGTTTTGAGATCCTCCCCTCAGTATTTCTAGTTTGTAACATCCTCTCTACTGTTGGAGGAGGGATAAAACCACTGAGAAAGGGGAAAACCTAGTGCAAAGCAGGTGATTGCTTGTCACTTCCAGGAGAGAATGACTCACCTGTTTGGCTTTTAAAATTTTTTATTTTCTTAGTTTTTTTTTTATTTTGAGAATATTTAAAAATATATATAAGTTTAGATCCCCACAGCTAATTGAATCTCACTTCTATTTAGACAGCAGCCTCCTCTTTTAATTCTGTTGGCACCCTGATTTTCTTGTCACTGACAACTTAAAAAAATAACATAAAAAACATGAGATGGCATATGTGAGGCAAAATAGACTTTTTGTCTCTTGGCCTCTCATTCCTCTTCTCTCACGACTCTCCCATCTTACACTCTCATTTGTAGAGAGAATGTCTTTGCTAAGACATACACAGAATTTATTTACATGCTAGCATCAAAGCTATTGTAAAATAGGCAGTCAATATGAGCAACAGAAAAAGCTGTTGATGTTTCTTTCTGAAGCACCTTAATTTAATCTCTGGAGAAATCTTTCAAATTTTAGAAAACTTTATATGTTATTAACAACAACAACAAAAACCCAGTGCTTTCCTTATCTCAAGCTCACACTGCTCTCCTCCACCTATCACATGGAAGGCAATATAGGACTAATAATTATTTCCTCAGCAGTGCAAATAACCTCTACCTTTTATTCCCACACTATCTTAAACACTGGGTGCCCTTTCATGTCATAGCCAGAAGGGTTAGCTTGTTAAAAACTTGTGCCACCATTCTCCAAAGTGATACTCATGTGACTCTCATTAATGACAAAGACTCGTGTCAAAGTAGTGTGCAAAACCCCAGAGCATGTAAAAATTCAAAATGCTATTGAGGCCAAACCACCTTATATATATGTGAGCCTTTTGGGTCATGGTAGATACACCTGATGAAATAAAGGGTAGAATTTTCAGGGTGCCTGGGCCTCCTCTGTAATTACTAAATGCAAAGCTTTAGATCACCTCCTATACTGAATACAAATTACCCAATAAAAGCTCTCCAAGGCTGTATCATACATCATATAAATAATTTGGTTTCATTTGAAAAACAAGTATTATTCCAGTACTATAGCAAAGTTAAATATCTGTGTTTACAATAATTAGAAATAATTGCTTAAAATTAAATTGCAAATTAATCCCTTCACATATTTCTTCAAAAGCTATTTCTTGAATTAAAATCATACCTTAAAAAGCCAAAAAATATAGCCTACTTATTTTTATAACTTTAATATGCACAGAGCTTTTATTAGTGTAGTTTTACAAGAGTAAGTTTTCTAAGAAAACATTTATATTAACTTAGATATTACAGAAGTCTGAGGGACTGCCTATGCAAACCCAGGATTACAACAATACTTCTATGTTTGAATATTTTTGTACTCTACTGGAGAACTGAAAAAAATCCCTGTAATTTAGTTATGCAACATTACTCAGTTTAACTGGCACTTTATGTTCTCCGTGTTCAAACACGAATGAGGAAGGAATATTCCTCATCCATTGGAGGACACGGACTGTATTTTTGTTAGGTTAGTCGTCTTGTTATGCCCCATTCAGCTCAGCCCCATTAAGCTTTTGGACATAGAATCCCTGCCTGCTGCCAGGATTAATATCTCAGTATTTTTCCTCCCTGAGTTTATGGTTACTTTTCAAGAATTAAATGATCATTCAGAAAGTTGACTTCAGTTTATGAGCTGTTAAACCTGTGGTAGACATGATACAGCAAGAAGCATAAAAGTTATTAGTAGCAACTTTCCTTTGCAAACATTTGCTGGTCACATTTTTTTTATCCTGAATATCCATATTTCCTTCTAAACCTTCCTCTGTATGATTGCAGGACTTACATCAATACTGATTTCTCCCTAGGCAGTCAAGTATGCTTATCAAGTAACTATCAACAGTTTCTTCTTTAATAGGGTAGTTTTCCATATATTAAATATGTTAATTTTCTCTTCTCCCACCATTACATTTATTCTACAAGTGAGGTAAAATGCTATATGCCATAGTAATGAGTTCTAGATAACTGAACAAATGGAATAGAATGAAAACATGTTTTTGTGATACTCAGGATTCTCTATATGATTGTTGATGAAACATCAGGTTGACAGCTCTGTAAATTAAAAGTTTGTAGTCTCCAGAATGGATCAACAATTGTTGGGAGCATGAGTCATCATCTTCAACAAATAGTATTTGTTGAATTGACTTTAATTATTTCAACTAGTTGAGATGTAAATCGCCAGTAATTAACTCTTTACAAGCAGAGTACTGTTGCATTTTTATAAATGAATGCAAATTTATAAATGAATGAATGTTTGAATTATTATAGATGCCCAAAGTGTTTGATTCATTTGCTTTATTATTGAGCATGTGTTTTGCCAGTTTCTAACTCCTAGTAGACTTAGCAAACTCCACTATCAGTATTTTCTCAGGGAACTATTTACTCTGGCAGTACTAGGCTTCTGTGTCATTAATAGATACACATAGATACTAAAAAACAAACACCTTCTTGTCTATATTTGAATCCTAAAACAAAAAGAATAAGAGTGAAGCACACAGCAATTCTCAATGGATAGATTCATCATGTGTTTATTATGTGTAAATAAGTTGCATAATTTGTCTTTTGACTCTTCTCTACATGACTTACACTTAGTTCCTTAAAATTTCCCTCTCCCTCTCTAAAATTTCAAATTAATTTGATTCAAGGCCTGCAAATTGAACAAGAGCTTGAGAATATTTAAAAAAGTATAAAAGTAACCATTTAGGTATGAATTCTGCTAAAATCTAAGGGCCTCATTAACCATCACATTTGTTTTTACTCACTGCCAGGCTCCGGCTTACTGATTTTTTAAAAAACATTCTGTAATACAGTGTCTCATACTACACCTTCATGTCAGCAAATGTCTGTTTCTGAGGCAGGTGACTTTGTTCTATTTTGTTGCTACTGCTCTTACTTATTTATATAGTCCACAGTATGAAAACAAGTTGTTTGCATCTGTATCCTCTAGATGGAGAGTTCATAGAAAAAAGGGTCTCAATTGGAGGCGTCTTTGTAAACTCATCTTTGTCAGCTTGCATGGGACCTGACACATTCTGGACATGCAGTCAATATGCATAGAGTACACATGTGCATCTTATGACAACATCTATCTCTTCCAATCATTACTATCATTTATATTTCATCCTGTGTGTCCTTGCTGGACAAACTATAAAACTTTGGATTGTTTTGATGAATAACTTGTATGTTTTCTCTGAACTAACATTTTTAGGTCTTGAGTATACTGGATCTAGATCCTCTAAATAAACAAACAGTTTTTAGGGGAGTAGGCTACTATCCAGTTCTTATTGGCAGAGTCTAAATGTCTCTAATGAGGGCTGCCTGCTATTCTGAGCCAAGAGCTCTGTCTGCTTCCATTTAACAGCAAAGTCCTTAATCTTCATCATTTTCAATCCCTGATTTGTATTCCAATTTTTCTCACATTCTTGCCATAAGCCAAATAAAGTAGTTCCATTTCCTGTTCATTTTAATAACATATTTTTACAGGATACTCATGATTATCAGATTTTTCTGCATCTTCCCTAGTAGCTAAACTGCTTTCTTCTTTCAATCTGTAGAGAAAAGTTCCTCTTCACTGTTTTTTTTTTTTGAAAAGTTATTTTTATTGTTGACACCATCAGAGATGCCCCCATTTTCCCCTTCTTTGCCCACTTCCACCCACCCTGACTCCACCTCCTTCCTTCTGGCCATCACCACACTGTTGTCTGTGTTTATGAGTCATGCATGTATGTTCTTTGGCTAATCCCTTCACCTTCTTTCATTCAATCCCTCTCCCCTACGCCCCTGACAGCTAGCTGTCAGTCTGTTCCATGTATCTATATCTTTATTTTTATTTTGTTTATTAGACTCCATGTAAAAGTGTGATTATATAGTATTTGTCTTTCTCTGACTAATTTATTTCACTTAGGTTAATAATAATCTCCAGATCCACCCATGCCGTTGCAAAAGGTAAGAGTAGCTTTTTCTATCACAGAGAATTGATAATGTAGAACAGTAGATGGGTATGATGTACATATATGATTATACTTCAATTTTGATAAACACAGATATGAACTATGTCAGAAGGTCAAGGAATACAAAAGAGAGAGATGATCTCTGCCTAAGTGTATCAAGGACTGACTCCAGAATTTATCATGCAAACCCAGGACAAAGGCATTCCCAAAAAGTCCAAAACATGTGTAAAAATACAGACATGAAAAAGCATGATATGGGGACTGAAAGAAGTTCTGTATCTCTAAAGCATGTGATGTAACATTGGAAGTTATTGGAGATATGCTTTCAGAGTTGAAAGGGGTTTGATAATTAGAGGGGTGCTGTTGGATATCTGTTTCAGAAAGTTAACCTTAGTATTAAGGTGGAAACTAAATTAAAAAAGATGAGAGTCATCAGAAAGCCATTAAGTGGCTTGAAGTGAACATCAAGTCACTTAAAGAAGAAGCAATATAATTGCAGGTTTAAGAGATTAGCCATATTTTTTATCCTGGAAAAATGAGAACATTTAAAAGGCCACATGTTGGGAGAAAGGGTAAGAACTCCAGGGAATTACTGTGCATAAATGCAACATAGGATTTTCCTTTTACAGTCTTCTCGAATCTAAACACAACTTTTGATTATTGTTATATTTTGTTAAAGGTTCCTTTTGATTCATTGCTTATTTATTCTTGGTGGACAATGTGAGCACAGGAGTTTCTTGCTATTACATATAAAGATCCTGCTACTACATGTAAAACATCTTGCTAATGGTTTCTCCTGAATTGACTTAAAATGTTTTACTTTCTTGCTGCCTTGCTAAACTTATGTTGAAAAAAAAAAGAAATCAGGAACTGCATAGTACAGAGCACCTTGTAAGCACACAGTACATATTATAGTACATATAATATGTAAAGATAAATTTATAAATGGTTAACAAAACCTTATCATGGAGCCTGAAACTTTTTTTTTCTGGACATTTAACTAACTCTTCTGGCAGATGAAGTAAATCCTGCTATCTTACTGTTTTAATGCATATTGTAACTATAAAAAACTGAGATTGACTTCAACAGTGCACCAGGCAAGTCAGGGCTGTCTCTGAGTTCTGCCTTTGTAACACTTGGCTTTTATATAACAATTTTTCAAGCTTTATTTACTTGGTATTCTAGAGCCCATGGTTGTTATACCATGTATGGAAAAATGATTCTAGTCAGACATACTGAGTTCACTGAGTAAGTATGTACAGTGGAAAGAAGCGACATATTAGGTCTGGTCCTCGTTTGAGGCCTGGTAAACAAAATATTCTATATATTTTTGGTTTTAAAAGAGTGAATTCAGTTCTGGAAATCCAAACTTTGTTGTAGCATTAACATGACCAGCTGCTACTGGGGAACTGAATAACAGTTCTGATAACACTATGTTCATGTGTACCAAATCTGGGAATTTAGGAAGGAAAAAGCTGGAACAAATTCAAAGAGGAAATTACTACCAATTATACCCCAAAAGCATGGAGCTATATATGGAACACCTTAATAAAGCTCTGAAGACTAAGAAGCTGGGAAACTACCATTTAAATGGAAAACTTATTGTATTTCAGAAGTAGAAAAAAAAGCAGCAGGTAGTCTGAATCTGGCTTGGACATGTGTTTTGTTTGGCTTTGGTGTTTAAAAAAAAAACAAACCTGTTTGCCTTTGTATAGGATATGTATTCTCTACCTCTTCATTTTTTCCACCACTGTAGTCTTATACACATCACTCAGTTAATTTATGCACCTTATGTTATTTGATTTTGTGACACTGTAAATATTTTTTAATTAAAAATAATTATATTTTTTCATTACCATTTAGTTCCCTTATATCATCTTGCCCCAATACTTCACTGTTGTTCATGTTCATGAGTCCTTTTTCTTCCCCCAGCTTAATTATCCTGCTGTCTATCTATGAGTCTTTCTCTACTTTGCTTGTTAGTTCAGTTTGTTCATTAGATTCCAAATATGAGTGAAATTATATGGTATTTATCTTTCTCTTACTGGCTTATTTCACTAAGGATAATGTTCTCCAGGTCTAACCATACTGTGGCAAAGGGTAAAATTTTCTTCTTTTTTATGGTCCAGTAGTTCCATTGTGTAAATGTCTCATAGTTGTTCTATTCACTCATCTATTGATGGACACTTGGGCTGCTTTGACATCTTTCTGATTGTAAATACTGCTGCAATGAACACAGCAGTTTTTATGTTATTTTGAATTAGTGTTTTGGATTCAGATATATTCCCAGAAGTGGGATTGCTGGGTCAAAACGTAGATCTGTTTTTAATTTTATAAGGTACCACCATACTATCTTCCACAGTGGCTGCACCAGTCTGTATTCCCACCAACAGTGTGGAAGTGTTCCCATTTTTCTATACCCTCACTAGCACTTGCTGTTTGTTGAATTATTGATGATAGACATTCTTACAGGTGTGAGGTAATATCTCATTGTAGTTTTAATTTGCATTTCTCTGATGGTTAGTGGTATTGGGCATCTTTTCATATGTCTATTGGCCATCTATATGTCCTCTTTGGGGAAGTGTCTATTCAGGTCTTTTGTCCATATTTAATTGGGCTGTTTGTTATTTTGGTGTCAAATTTTGTAAGTACTTTATACATTTTGGATATTAACCCCATATGTGATGTATTGGTGAATGTTCTCCCATTTTGTGGGTTGTCTTTTTATTTTGTTGATGATTGCCTTTGCTGTGCAAAATTTTTTGTTTTGTAAATTCAACAAAGTAGCAGGATACAAATTAATATCCAGAAATCAGTTGTATTTATATATGCCCATAATGAACTAACAGAAAAGGAAATTAAGAAAACAATTCCTATTTACAATAGCCAAGTGTTGGAAATAGTCTAAATGTCCATCAGTAAATGAATGGATCAAAAAACTATAGTACATTTACACAATGGAATACTATGTAGTAGAAAGAAAGAAGTAACCCTTACCCTTTGCAACAACATGGACAGAACCTGAGAGCATTATGTAAGTGAAATAAGCCAGGTGGTGGAAATACCATATGATCTGATCTCACCTATAATTGATACCTAATGAACAACAACAAAAAATGCTAGCAAAATAGAAGCAGAGACATGGAAATAAAGAACAAACTGACAGTGACCAGAGGAAAGGGCAGAGGGGTCAATGGAGGAGTGAAGGGGAAGAGTCAAGGAACATGTATTAAAGAGCACATGGGCAAAGACAACTGGGGGTGGGGGGAGGACTGAATGTGGAAGATGGAGGAGGGTAGGGAGGGGAAAAAGTAATGGGGACAACTGAGGAAACTGTTAACTGAACAACAATTAATAAAAAAAATATAAAAAGGAAAAAATAAAGGTAAGATAAACTAAAACAAAGAAAAAGAACAAAGAAATAAAACAATCCATTTCACAATTGCTTCAAAAAGAATAATACCTAGAGATAAACCAATTTAAGGATGTAAGAGACATATACTCAGTCAATTATAACATACTGAAGAAAGAAATTGAAGAAGATACAAAATAAGGGGAAAAGCATACTGTGTTCATGAATAAGAATTAACATCTTTAAAATGCCCATACTACCTAAAGCAATCTATAGATTCAAGCAATTCCTATCAAGATTCTAATGACTTATTTCACAGAACTAGAACAATATTTTCAAAGTTTTATGTGGAACCACAAAAGGACCTGCATGGTAACCACAATCCTGAAGAAGAACAAAGTTGGAAGAATCATACTCCTTAATATCAAACTATACTATATTACTAGGGTAACCAAACAGCATGATACTGGCATAAAAAGAGATGCATATGCCAATGGAACAGAAGAGAGAGCCCAGAAATAAACCCACATCTTTATAGTCAATTAATATTTGACAGCAGAAGCAAGCACATACAGTGGGCTAAAGATAGTTTCTTCGATAAATGGTGTTGGGAAGATTGGATAGATAGCATGTAAAAAAATCAAACTAGACCACCTTATTACAGCACACACACAAATAAATTCAAAATATATTAAAGACTTATATGTTAGACCTGAAACCATAAAAATCTTAGAAGAAAACATAGGCAGTAAAATCTTGGACATTGCTCATAGCAATATTTTATGAGCTCTATCTCCCCAGGCAAGGGGAAGAAAACAAAAACCTAAACAAATGAGACTACATCAATACAAAAAGTTTTTGAATTTTTATAGCAGTATAGTATATAATAGAAAGTCTTTTTGGGAGGGGCAGGATTTGTGATGAAATTTAAATTAATTGATTTTTTAAAAAAAATGTGCAAAGTCAACTTCCCGAACTCGTGTCTCGCCTGTTAAAGAGGAGACCAAAAATGTTACTACCTGTTATGCTTATCACATAGGCTAAACACAGGCTAATGTGGCACAAGAGTGTGTGAGAACATCTTTTTGAGTCTGAGTGCTGTATAGTTGCTATAATTTTCTTTAAAAATTAGGACCTTGTTTCTTGAAATTCTTTAATTTTACATACATTACATAATTATAACTGACTAGGAATCCTAGACCTGAGTCCTTTAAGTTTCTGCTCTGTATGTATAGGTCAGTAGATATCAAACCTGACTGCACAATGGAATTAATGGTGGAGCTTTAAAAAATACTGATGAATGAATCACATCCTCAATAATTCTAAGCTTATGGATCTGGGAATGGGTTGGGCTTTGTATTTGAAGTTGTTGTGTTTGTTATATTCTCCAGTTGCTTTGAATGAGCATAGTTCAAGGAACATGGCTTACATTAATTCAGTAGAAACATCCCTGAATTGCAAAGTTTAGCCAAAACTGATTTAGTGTTCTCAGACTATTTTGTATTTAAACAGATATAGCAAATATTGCTGGTTAGTTTTTTCCATCTTTTTTTTAATCCTCCCATAATATGTTTATAGATTTTAGAGAGAAAGAAAGGGAGAGATAGAGATAGAGATGATAGAGATAGAGATAGCTAGATAGATAGTTAGATAGATAGATAGATAGACAGACAGAGAGAGAGAAACATTGATGTGAGAGAAAAACATTGATCAGTTGCCTCTAGTATGCACACCAACCAGGGATACAAACAACAGCCTAGGCATGTTCCCTGATCAGGAATTGAACCCTCATCCTTTCGGTGTATGGGGCAGTGCTCCAACTGAGCCACCAGCCAGGCAGTTTTTCTATTTTAATTCAGTTATTAATGAAGTGTGGCAGTATTAGTACCTGTGGTGTGATAAACCAATTAACGTCTTCCCCTCACAAGATGTCCTAATCCCAATAATTTGTGGATGTTGCTTTACATGGCAAGGAAAGAAAATGTAGCTGTGATTGAGTTAACAATCTTAAAATGAGGACAGTAGCCTGGATTATCCAGGTAGGTCCAATGTAATTATAAGGGTCCTTATAAGAAGAGATGATGGAGTTCCACTCAAGAAAGATGTAAGGACTCAAGCAGAAGTCAGAGAGGAAGGAAGAGACCACTGCTAGAAGTATTGTTGGCTTTGAAGATAAAAGAAAAGCAACCATAAGCCAAGAATATAGGTGGATACTAGGAGCTGGAAAAGGGAAGGAAATGCATTCTCCTGAAATCAACTCTGCCAATAATAGTGAAAGAGGAAGACTTGTAACCTTGAATAGAGAGAAGAACCAACTTCAGCACAACCTGTCTGGTAAGGAGTGTGGTGGAGACTCAAGAGGGTTGGCTGGGTGCCCAATGGTGGCAGTGCCTAAGGGATAATTAATTGGCAGGTTGGACCCCCCCTAAGAAGAATGAGGTCCAAACCCTAAGCAGGAATCACCAGCCTAGAACATCAGAGCCCAAAAAGTACACACATAACAACCAGTGGTAAAAAGTGGGAGGAACTGCTCTCCTCCAGAAATGGATGGGAGAGGTAAAGAGCCATTTTAAAGGGCCAACACACAAATTTTCATTTGAAATTTTCATTTTCAAATTGTGACTTACCAGGGTTTCAGCAAGGGGGAGCAGAATGGGCTAGAGACACCTGTAGAGAGACTGGGGGTGGAAGCTTTGGGGAGAGAATGGAGAGAGAAGCCGCAGGGAACCTGACTGTGAGTCATCTCCCAAATGTGTTTATGCAGACCACCTCTCCTTCACGCCTGCAGCAGCCTGAGGGGAAACAACATCCTCACCCCCAAGAAAGACTCTGCCCCAGCCCTGTTGTGCTTAAGCCTGACTGCTGAGTGCAGAGTCACTAAATTAACAACCAAGGAGACAGCCACAAACATAGATCCCTGGCAAAGAGGGGACAGAGTGGACTAGAGGATGCTTGGAGAGAGGACTGCAGAACGGAGGTTTGGAGGAGGAACTGAAAGAGTGGGCTACCGGGATCCTGGTGCTGAGTCATCACACATGTGCAGCAGCCATCCTGCTCAGGCAGACCACTCAGGCAGAGCAACAGAGGCTGAGGGGAAACATAACCTCAACCCCAGGAGGAATTCTGCCCCACCCTATGGGAATTAAACTGGACTGCAGAGTGCAAAGGGACTAATTAACAAGTGAAGGAGACAACTATAGAGAGTGGATCTTTGGCAGTCTCAGAGCAGGCTGCCTACGGTCAGAAAGGGGCAATATCTAACCACCAGAGGCACATCCAGAAAGAAAATACAGTGGAAAATACTAAAGGCTACTGACATGAAATCCACTGTGGTCTTCTCCATGATTGGTGATATTTTATTTCTTGCATAGTTTTTAACATTCATTACTTGTCCAGCAAAATTGTGCACACTAAGTCACTAGAATATATACTATACTTTATTTCTCTCCTTTGTTATAATAGTCTTAATTTCTTTACACTCTTATTAATACTGCTCCACTGCTGTTGATACTGAGATTGTGGAGGGGGGGGGATATATTTTGCTGATGTGGATTTGTTTCCTGGGTTTTGTGGTTTTCTTCTGCCAGAAACTGCAAAACATCATAGAAGATTGGTAGGTGGAGAGAGACCCTCATTCAAACAGCTGGAAGGAAAGACCACCAAAGATGACCAACAAAAATCAAAACCCAAATATATCCAGAGAGCCATCATAAGTGGCATCCCGAGAGCAACAAGTTCAAGAGATCAAAGAGATTGCAACACTGAATCTCACAGGCTATTTCTACCATAGAAGTTCACACCGTGAACTCAAGGAATCAGAACAGATCAATTAAAGAAGCAGAGGCTAACAAGAAGAGTCTCACAACATTGGGAAGACAAAGAAACAATCCACAAATGAAAGGAAAGGAGGAAACCTCAGAAAGAATACTAAATAAATAGAGGCAAGTCAACTATCAGCTATTGAGTTCAAAAGCAATGGTTATAAGGGAGCTCAATGAGCTCTGTGAGATTTAACAAAACCAACAAGGAAGTTACTGCAAACTATATCAACATGAAAAAGGAAATAGCAACTACCAACAAGAGCCAAGAGGAAATGAAGAATACAATGTCTCAATTGAAGAACACAGTATAAGGAATCAAAAGGAGGCTTGATGAAGCAGAAGATCAAATCAGTGAGCTAGAGGACAAGATAGAATAACTCCAAGAAAGAGTAAGAAGAGGAAAAAAGGCTCAGAAAAAATGAAGAGGTGTTTAAGAGAACTGCGGTACAACATGAAATGTAATAATATCTGTATCATACAGATACCAGAAGGAGGAGAAGACCAAGGGGTAGAAAACCTGTTTGAAAAAGTAATGATGGAAAACTTCCCCAATTTGACAGGAGAAAAACTCATACAAATCCAGGAAACACAGAGAGTCCCAATCAAGAGGAACCCAAAGATGCCTACTTCAAGACACATCATAATTAAAATGGCAAAATTCCAAGACAGACAGACAATATTAAAGGCAGCAAGGGAGAAACAGGAAGTAACATACAAAGGAGCCCAATAAGACTAGCAGCTGAATTCTCAATGGAAATACTCCAAGCCAAAAGAGAATGGCAATGAATATTCCAAGTAGTGAAAAACAAAGGTCTAGCAACCAAGACTACTGTATCAAGCAAGGCTGTTTAATAAAAATGGAAGGCCTAATAAAGAATTTCCCAAACAAAAGAAGTCCAAACAATACATATCCACGAGGCCAACACTGTAAGATATGCTAAAGGGACTGCTTTAAGAGAGGAAGAGGAAGAGTGGCAAGGACAGAACACAGGTATGAAGAAAGTAAAATGGACAATGAATAAATACTTATCAATAATAACCTTAAATGTAAATGGATTAAATGCTCCAATGAAAGACCATAGAATAGCTGAATGGATAAGAAATTATGACTACACATATGTTACTTACAGAGACTCACCTCAGAACAAAATACCTACATGGATAAAAGTGAATGGTTGAAAAAAAATTCCAGACAATATTAAAGGAAAAAAAAAAAAACTGGTGTAGCAACACTCATATCAGAAAAAATAGAATTCAAAAAAAGGGCCATAAATGGAGACCCAGAAGGACACTTCATAATATTCAAGGGGAAGAATCCATCAAGACATAATATTGTAAATATATGTGCACCCAAGATAGGAGCACCCAAATATATAAGGAAAATCTTGGAGGACTTCCAAGGAAGATACCAATAGCAATACCATGAGATTTTAGCACCCCACTGTTAAAAATGGATAGATCTTCCAAACAAAATATCAACAAAGGTTATCGCAGCATTGGACAATGCCCTAGATCAAAAGACCTTAACTAATATACAGAGAGAGACTTTCATCCCAAAGAAAACACATTCTTTGCAAAAATCACATGTAAAATTTTAAAAAGATAGACCACATGATAGGACACAAAACAATCCTCAACAAATTCAAGAAAACTGAAACCATATCAAGGATTTTCTACAATCAAAAGGGATGGAAACTGGAAACTGACCTCAGGGAGAAAACTAAAAAAAAAAACACTCAAAATTCAGGAAACTGCATAGCATGCTTATAAACAATGAATGGGTTAAGAATGATATCAAGGAGGAAATCCAAAAGTTTGTGGACATAAATGAAAATGAATTCACAACAATCCAAAACTTATGGGACACGGTAAAGGCAGTCTTGAGAGAGAAGTTCATAGTGATACAGGCTTACTTTAAAAAGATAGAAACATATCAAATAAACATCCTAACCCTACACCTATAAGAATTAGAGGAATAAAAACAAAGAAAGCCCAGAGCTAGTAGAAGGAAGGGAATAACCAACATCAGAGCAGAATTAAATGACATAGAGACTAAAAGAATTCTAAGGATCAATAAATCCAGGAGCTGATTCTTTGAAAAGATTCTTTGAAAAAATCTTTTAACAAAAAGATTTTTTTTAAACAAGGCTGTAGCAGAATAATAAAAAAAAAAAGGGAGAGGACCCAAACAAACACAATCAGAAATGAAAGGAGAGATTGGAAGTGATACCACAGAAATACAAAGGATTGTAAGAAATTACTACAAAAAACTATATGCCAAGAAATTTGGAAACCTAGATGAAATGGACAAATTTCTAGAAGAATGTAATCTTCCAAAACTGAATGAAGAAGAAGCAGATGCCTTAACAGACCAATAACAGCTGACAAAATTGAAGCAGTAATAAAATACTTCCAGTACAGAAAAGTCCTGGACTAGACAGTTTCACAGGAGAATTTTAAAAATATTTAAGGAAGGGCTGACCTTTATCCTTCACAGACTACTCCAAAAAATCCAAGAAGATGAAAGACTCCCAAACTCTTTTTATGAAGCCATTATCATCCTAATTCAAAAACAGATAAAGAAACAACAAAGAAAAAAACCTACAGGCTGATATGGCTAATTACATAGATGCTAAAATCCTCAACAAAATATTGGTAAACCACATAAACCAATACACTGAAAAGATCATATACCGTGATCAAGTGGGATTCATATCAGGGATACAAGGATGATACATATTTGCAAATCAGTAAGTGTAACACATCATGTAAACAAAAGGAAAGACAAAAATATGTGATCATATCAACAGGTGCAGAAAAAGCATTTGATAAGCTACACAACCCATTTATGATAAAAACACTTAGCACAGTGGGTATAGAGGGAGCATTCCTCAACCTAATTAAGGCCATATATGAAAGACCTACAGCCAACATCATACTCCATGGGCAATAACTTAGAGCTTTCCCACTAAGATCAGGAACAGGACAAAGATGCTTGCTTTCACCACTTCTATTCAACATATTGGAAGGCCTAGCCACAACAAGAAAAGATAAAGAAATAAGCCCTGGCTGGCATAGCTCAGTGGATTGAGCGCAGGCTGGGAACCAAAGTGTCCCAGGTTCGATTCCCAGCCAGGGTACATTCCTGGGTTGCAGGCCATAACCCCCAGCAACCGCACTTGATGTATCTCTCTCTCTCTCTCTCTCTCTCTCTCCCCCTCCCTCCCTCCCTAAAAAATAAATAAAAATCTTAAAAAAAAAGATAAAGAAATAAAAGGCATCCAAATTGGAAAGGAGGAAGCAACACTGTCTCTATTTGCAGATGACATGATAGTGTACATAGAAAATCCTATAAACACCACCAAAAAAAATGCTCAACCTAATAAGTGAATTTGGCAAAACAGTGAGATAAAGAGTCAATATTCAGACATTAAAGGCATCTTTGTACACCAACAATGAAATATCAGAAACAGAAAAAAAAGTACCTAAGAATAAGCTTAACCAAGGAGGTAAAAGGCCTATACTCAGAAAACTACATGACACTGAAGAAGAAATTAAGATACAAAGAAATGGAAGAAGTAAGTACCATGTTCATGGATTGGAAGAATCAACATCATCAATATGTCCATACTACCCAAAACAATGTATAGATTCAGCACAATCCCTATTAAAGTATCAATGACACATTTCACAGATATAGAACAAACATTTCAAAAATTTATATGGAATCATAAATGACCCCAAATAGCTGCAACAATTTTGAGGATTACAAAGTGGGATGGATCACCATACCTGATATCAAACTGTATTACAAGGCCACAGTAATCAAAACAGGCTAGTATTGGCATAAGAATAGACACATAACCAATGGAACAGATCAGAAACTCTAGAAATAAACCCAAGACTTTATAGTCACTTAATATTTGGCAAAGTGGACAGAAGTATAAAATGGAGTAAAAGTAGCCTCTTCAAAAATGTTGTTGGGACATATGGACAACTACATGAAAAAAAAAAAGAAAATTGAGCACCAAATCTCATTATACAAAAATAAATTCAAGGTGGATAATAGACTTAGATAAAATTCATGACACCATAAGAGTCCTAGAGGAGAAGATAAGCAGGAAAATCTCAGATATTTAATGCAGCTGTATTTTCACTTTTATGTCCCCAGGAGCAAAGGATATAGAAAGGATAAACAAATGGATCTCATCAAATAAAAAGCTTTGCATAGCTAAAGAAAACAGCTTTAACATGAAAAGAAAACCAACCATATGGGAAGACATATTTGCCAATGATAGCTCAGACAAGGGTTTGATCTCCAAAATATACAAAGAAGTCACACAACTCTGCTCTAGATAGACAACCCAATTAAAAAATGGGCAAAAGACTTCAACAGACACTTCTCCAAGGAGGATATACAGAGGCCCCAGAGACATATGAAAGAATATTCAGCATTACTAGCCATCAGAAATGCAAAATAAAACCACAATGACATAACAGTTCATACCAGTGAGAATGGCCATCAAACAAATCAACAAACAGTAAGTGCTAGCTTGGTTGTGGAGAAAAAGGAACCCTAGGGCAGTGTTGGTGGGAATGCAGACTGGTGCCGGCACTGTGGAGAACAGTATGGAATTTCCTCAGGAAACTAAAAATACAACTGCTTTTTGATCCAGCAATTCCACTGCTAAAATTATACCCTAAGAACCCTGAAATACCAGTCCAAAGAACTAATGCATTCCTATGTTCATAGCAACACAATTTATATAGCCAAGTTCTGGAAGCAACCTAAGTGCCTATTGATAAATGAATGGATGAAAAACTATAGTATATTTGCAATATGGAATTCTACACGACGGAAAGAAGGAAGTCAGCTCCTACCTTTTTTTTTTTTTGAAAGGTAGGAGAGAAAGATGTCACACCACCTTTTTGACAGCATGGGTGAATTGGAAAGCATTATGCTGAGTGCAATAAGCCAGGTGGTGAAACACAAATACCATATGATCTTACCTATTAGTTGAACCTAATCAATAAAACAAACAAGCAAGCAAAATATAAACAGATGTTGAAATTACAAACAAACTGACAGTAACTAGATGGGAGGTGGGAGGGGATAATGAAGAGAAAATGGGGAAAGGTTTTCAAGAACATCTATAATGGACACATGAGAAAACCAAAGAGGGGTAGGATAAAGGGTGGGAACTGTGGATAGCTGGGGTGCAGGGGATTGGTGAGAAATGAAGACAACTGTCTTTAATAAAAAGTGAAAAATTAAAAATGAAATCCAGAGTTTTGACCTCCAAAACTATAAGATAACAAGTTCATGTTGTTTGAAACTTCTATGTTTATGATAATTTGTTATAGTAGCAATAAGAAAGTAACTTACCTGGAAATTTACTAAAATGAAAATTATCAAAGCCTCTCCCAGATCTACAATCTCAGGATGTCTAGGGCCCAGAAATTTGTGCTTTCATGACCTATCCTGGTAATTTAGATGCACAGTAAAATTTGAGAACCACTGCATTAGATTATGATGCTTAATTAGGGTCTTATTTATCCCCAAAATTTATGATTCAATGGCTTTGAAGTGGAGATATGTGCACGCATTTCATCCTGATTACAGGAACTTCTATATTATGAAAGATTAGAAATAATCCTATGAAGAAAATGTTTAAAGACAGTGATGAGAAGGTTCTCAAGGTCGAGCATGATTGCCAGGCTTGTAAAAGTGTGTTTTTGAGAGAGTTCTGATCTTCAGTACAGAAATTACAGACTCCAATTTAACATATTCTTATTTGGTGAGCATGCAATGCTAATATCACTAAACATCCCCTGTTGTTATAGAGAGCACTGAGGGAGAGGCAAAGGTATCCTAAGTATCCAAATCATATCTTCTTTTTAGCTTCAGTGCTTTCTCACAAGAAGTTGAATTCGAACATGAAGTGGAACAGGTAGCATGTATTCACATGCTTTCAATGTCCATGCATTATCAGGGGTGGGAGTATTTACACTTTAACAAAATATTTGTAATTTAAAAATACATTGCTTGAATACTGCCCAATGAGTAAAAATCATATGCAACCAGTAAATATGGAAAATTCTCTCCTACTTTGATTCTCATAATGAAAACTTCAAGCAGCCTAAATCTGTTTCCTTAGGTATATCTAATCCCATTTTGTCTATTTAAACTATCAGCAAGTATGCACATTGTTTCGAAGAGTAGGTGTCTCTATGGGGAACACCATAAAGACTACTGATTCATATCCTCAAGGTTTCTAATGTTTTGAAAACTAAATTTTTCCACTTTGACATTGACTGGTGACTAGTTTAGCTACTGTATTACCAGTCCAGCAGCCCTTTAAACTGTGTGTATAAACTCTTCATGTGAGCCAACTGGGTACTCTACATTTATCATTTGAACCTAAGAACTATCTTCCAAAAACATTAAAGTCACTTCTGTTATTTATAGCATGGTCAGTAATTTCTTTGTCAAACTACTTAACTGCATTTTATCATATTTTAAAAATATGGTATAAGGATCTAAAGTTCAAGGAAGTATGACAATCTGTTGAAAAATACTCACCAGACAAGTAATCACATATGCTTGTGCCACCTGACATGCAGTGAACATGCTGATAAATGAGTGAAAATTTAAATGGTAATTATCATTCATCATTATAACAGACTTATTAATTCATAAATTCTTGGTAAGCCAATTTTCTATAAAAAGGTTAATAATAAAAGTAGAAAAGAAAAAATGGCCCCAATGTCATAAAAATGTAAGAACTAAAATATTTTTACTACCACATATCTCTTCTAGTTATCTAGTAGTTTTATATTAAAAATATTTCTTAATACAGAACTACATTTTCTCAGCATTTTGAAAGAACAAAAAGTACAATTCTTTTTTTACTTGCTCCTTCACACTTCCCATATGAACCAGAATAAATATAAAAGGCAAACTGAGATAATATTTGAATGCTCTAAATTAACATAATCTCAAACTGAGATGGCTTTAAACAGTGATTCTTATTATTAGTACATGTCAAAATATCACATTGTAAGTTGTTTACTGTACTAAATCTCCCATTCTATACACTATCAGTTTACACATATTAAGACTTATGCAGATTAAAATGTCAAATCATGCTCAACATGGTCATGGTCATCTTTTTTTTTAAGTTTGAAATACACTTTAATTGTTCTTTGTATCCCTTAATGCACTACAAAATGAAATGTAACAATAAGAAGCAAATTAAAAACAATAGTTTTCAGAGCTGCTAAAATATAACAACTGTTAAAAATTTAAAGATATAAATTTTGAAATTTACTTTTTAAATCTGCTTAAATAGTCAAGTAAAATTTTAATTATATTCAAGGAAATAGCACAAATATTTTTAAACTTTTTTAATTATATTCAAGGAAATAGCACAAATATTTTTAAACTTGTTACTCTTGATTATATCCAGCAAAATAGGAAATATCTTCATTTACATAAAATTTGCTCTCAATTTGCAACATGAACTAGAAAATACCATGATTAACTATTTTTACTTTTTGTTTTGCTGGGGATAGTCAACATAAAAATGGACTTTTATCCATGTCAACTGAAGTATTGGATATGAAATGAAACAAAGAAGGAAAACTTACTTTTTCAACAGTATACATGAAATTGGAGAGTATTATGCTAAGTGAAATAAGCCAATCAGAAAAAAAAAAAACAAATACCATATTATTTCACTTACATGTGAAATCTAATGAACAAAATAAATTGACAAAGTAGAAACATACTCATGGATGCAAAGAAAAGACTGACAGCTGTCTAAGAGAAATGGGATTGGGACTTTGTGAGAGGGGTGAAGGGATTAAGCAAAGAAAAAAAGAAAGAGTCATGGACACAGAAAAAAGTCCGATGATTGCTAGAGAAAGGATGGGTGGGGAGAAGTGGAAGTAATTAAGGTGGGGATAAATGGTAATGAAAGGAACTTGACTTAGGGTTGTAAACACACAATATAATATACAGATAACTTATTGTAGAATTGTATACCAGACACATATAATTTTATCAACCAATGTCATGCCAATAAATTCAATAAAAATTTTAAAAGTTAAAAAAAAGCCAAGTAGAGACAGTCTCTGAGGACCTTTTTTCCTCTCTGCTGTCTCCCTGTGCTCAAGAATAAGCTCAATAAAATCTGTCTGAAATTTTTAAAAAAATATATAGAAAGATAAAATGGCAACATGATGTAATCAGCACACAAAAAATCTTTAAGTTTAGTTGACTACAGAGCTAGAATATCGGATTCCTCTCAAATGTATGTCTAAGATTTTAGAAAAACTTTAGTCATACATGAAAATAGTGTATTTCCAATTAAGTTGATTATAGAGTTTGGAGGAGAAAGATCACATTGATTACTGTGATCATTCCTATTAAGATAGAAATTAAATGAAATCACATGATAGATACAAATATCTATCATATGTATCCTATAATTACTATATACATTTTCAATTTCTCTTTATATGTGAATAAAAGTTAGCATTATGGTTCAGATTCAAATATCTAGGCCACAGATAGATAACCTGCTGCTAACATTAGTGATTGGGGTTTTATTTAAATAATGGTTCTGTAATTAGAATCACATTACCTGACAAATGTTTGACCATATAGTTTCCATAGTTTCATTAACACACTTGGAAGGAAAAAAAGAGGAACATATGACAAAAATGAATAATAGCCAAAACAACATGGAAGAATAATATTCTCCCTCCCCTCTTTCTTCCACTGATTATTTTCTGTTTGTCTGTGTTGGAGAATATATGTGTTAGGTGAGTGCCCTCATCTTTCATGTTTATGCTTCTGAAACAGAATAATGGAATGGCACATCAAGATAATTTTCCTTTGTAATCAGAGTTCTGAGGAGAACTCTAGAACTCAGAACTATATCATATTAGAAAAAAAATGATAGACCATCCATACCTTTTCTGACTCCCCTGATTCTCCCTTAGTGGCCAACAGAAGGATTTCTTGAGTAAGGACAATCACTTTCAGCAACAAAACTCTAAATACATAAATAGATTAAAAATTAATTAAAATTAAATCACATGATCAATTTTGCTACTTTATCACAAACTATTTCAACATTAACAACAGGCTGTTAATGTTGAGGTTCTCAATCCTCTTTTGGTGATTTTCCCAAGAGCATCTTCCTTTACAATGGGCCTGGCTTTAAATATTATATGGCTAGTTAGAGCTAGAAAGGCCATTGAGCTGTGAAAGTCAATGTTATTGCTGAGACTCTAGAGAAGTAAGCAAGCAGTGTTCTATAGTAAACTCAAGTTCTATGACATTGTTTACAAAGTATTGAGGTTCCTAATTTACAAATCAACACATATATGATTATCAGCAAAATAACTTCTATTATGTGTTATTTTGCTTCTATGAGCACTTCATGCACCTGAGGAACCATTCTTATGTAAAAAGTTTATTGTTTGTGGTGGTATTAGAAATGTTTAACATGTTACTTATTTTCATCATATGTTTCATATACTTTTTTCAAACATAAATGCAAAGTTCATGTACTCTCAAAAACTGTTAAAATATACGATTTTTATTTCTCCATAAAACTCCCTATTTCAGGTAAGGTTTTAAAAAAATACATGGCACTTAATTATTTATTTATTCAACTCAGTCTCTGAAAAGATCTGAATGATCTTTTTGTGCATGCATGTGTATGGACAATAACAGAAGTGCTGATCAAAACAGAGAAATGCATTTGCACTGTAAGCACAATTCCCAGGATTGGCCTCCATCTAGAGTCCAAAGTAATCATCATGACTGACATGATGAGATGCAAAGTGTAAAGATGGCTGGCATGATCACCTACAGAAACTGTTATATTTATCCCAATTGTAACTCATGCATTGTTGCTCCAAATTTCCTATTCACTCACCTTTTAAAAACTGGCAGAAGATTCCTATGTGTTTATTTTTATGACCTTGTGGTTTCACTAATATTCAGTATTTGGGGGGATGGCAAATACTAACTCTCATACTGATTTTTTCATTAAATATTTTTTAAATATACATGCTCTGAAAATGAGAGTTCTATATTTATCTAACTAGTCTGCTTAGTGCATAGGATACCTGATCTCCTAGCACTTAATAGCCAGGTACCCCATCAGGCTGTTTGAAAAAGGGAGCATACTTATTATGAAAACAATGAAATACTGTTTTATAATAGATTCCCTCTCATCTGCTAGCACAGCACATGAAATCCAAAACTTAACTTCTGGGATACTTAACTTCCAAGTTCCCTCTGACAAAGTAAATTTTCTATGCTATCTTTTTTAGGGCTCCTGAAAGAGTAGAACCAGAATGCCCACTCTCCTGCCTGGGTTGCGACTATCTACCTGGAAAAATCAAAGTGATATAGTTCTTTCTACTACCAAACCAAGTTCTGAGCCCTAGGAGAAAGTAAGTCTCAAGATGGAGAGGAATGGACAAATATGTTTATTTTTTCCACAATCAGCTTCCCTTTGCCTTAAATTTGTTAGTATATAGTATTAAATACCATAGAATTATTAGGAATTTACAACATTGCTTTCATATCTAATTTTATTTAATATGTACTTTATTGATTTATGTTGTAAACATGTAATGTTTGTCTTTCTTTCATACAAACTTATACACATGCACACTCTTGTATAACATACTCAGTGAAGCAAACTTTCGCATGTAAAACTTGTCCCTAAAAAAGCATAGCATGCACAATTAAATGCTCATATCATGAGAAGTTATTTTATTTTTTAGACCTTATTTTTTTAATATTTTATTATTTATATTTATTTTTAGAGAGGGAAGGGAGAGATGAGAGAGAGAGAGAGAGAGGAGAGAGAGAGAGAGAGAGAGAGAGAGAGAGAGAGAGAGAGAGAGAGAGAGAGGGAGATACATCAATGTGCGGTTGCTGGGAGTTATGGCCTGCAACCCAGGAGTGTACCCTGACTGGGAATTGAACCTGGGACAAGTTCCCAGCCCTTTAGTTCCCAGCCCACGCTCAATCCACTGAGCTAAGCCAGCCAGGGCTGAGAAGTTATTTTATAATGTACAATTCCAACATTTAAAATTTACTTTAATAATCCCAGGTTGGAATGTCTACCCCTTGCAGGCAAGAGTCTATCTTTCACATTCATTGCCTAGGCACACATTAAGTATTTGTTGAATAAACTGAAAAAAATACATTTAATCCTGAAGCTTCATTATATAGAAAAAGATGATTAGTATAAAATGCAATGATATGATTTGTGGTTAGTAACTCATAAAAACTAAATAATGTTGAGTCAAAGGAAATACATTTTTTATGTGGGCTTCTGACAGCCTTTAAACCTGGAAAATTTTTTAAAACAGGCAGTTACTTTAAAGGTGAGAAACAGGAATCAATATAGAGTTTCTGTTTGCCAGGAGATAGTCTTATAGATCTGATATGAAGCTGGTACACACAGATACAGTTATATCAGTTGTATAAATATTGAAATGTTTTCATACTGGTTGATAAGTGCTAAGTGTTCAAGTACCCTCTGTAGCCCAAGTGTTTCAGTGTCTTTAAGAATTCTTCTGGACCTTTCTGCAATCCCTCAAAGAAAGGGTTAGAGCCAAGCATAGTAGGTGACCTCCAGTACTGTGATCCAAGATCATTCTGATTGGTCAGTGACTCTGCTGTCCTTGTTGCTAAGTATTTTGAAAAACATCTCTGTCTTATTATTAGTTATGACAGGAAGCCACTTCTTTCCCTCCCCAAAGGGAAGACAGGTGAAAAGTTCCAGAAGAGGTAAAAGTTGTCCTACCCGCTGTGTAGAAGGTCATTTAAAGGTTTTAAGAAAATGAATGAAAGAATGTGCAATTTTAATAGATGTTAACAGCACAGAACAAAGGAGAGTGAGATGGGTAGCACTTAAGACGGATGCGTATGGATTTAGAGTAGAAATCAGAAAACAGAAATAGGGAATAATGCCTAGTCTTGGGCTACATTGCTTAGGCACGGGTGTATGGGGAACATAAAAGCTTGACTGCATAATGATGAGAAGAAACTGGAAGAGGGAGGTCATAGACACAAGAAATGAATATAACTACTGTGAGTTGCCTCTGTGGTCATCCAGACAGGTAAATTCAGGTATCAAAGTATGTGTGCACCTATGTGTGCACACACATGTGAAAGACATAAATGTGAAATGCAACAATCTAATGAATCAGAAGGGGTAGCAAAAGCCTAGGCAATGAGAACTCACTAAGGTGGGACAAAGAGTAGAATACCAGTCCTGGTTGGTCAACTTCATGGTTTCATCTGGAATAAGAGTTGATTCCAGAACCTGAGAAATAAAGGTAATTGAAGAAAAAACTTCTTGGTGTAAGGGTTGTATGAGTTTCTTGATCCACTGAGTTAGCTAGAATTAGTTAAACACCTTGCAGTTTTCTGCTTTTAAAATTTTCATATGAGACAATATCTTGAGACCACTCCCTTCTTTTCAGAATGGATTTATTGGTTGTGAGGAGGAAGATGGCAGAGGAGTGAATGGAAGTCACAATAACCTCCTCCCAGGACCAATCTGTCATTGCAAGTAAATTGTGGGGAAATCACATGGAACAAACAACTGAGCAATAGTGAGAAAGAAGCCTTATTACCTCAGACAGACAGAAGAATTAGCTTCTGCACAACCTGACTAGTAAGAAAGAGTGCAGTAGAGACTCAAGAGGGATGGCTGGGTGCCCACAGGCAGCAGTGCTGAGGAATAATTAAGTGGCTAGTGGGATCCCACAGAGGAGAATGGGTCTAAACCCTAAACTAGGATTCCCAGCCTAGAGCACCAGAGCCGATAAAGTACACAAATAACAAGCAGCAGCAAAAAGTGGCAGGGTTCCTTTCTTCTAGAGATGGACTGGACAGCTTGAGACCCAAAGAGCAATTTAAAGGGCTAACACACAAATTTTCATTTTCAGCCACTTACCCTGGGTTCTTCCAAGGGGGGGGCAGAGTGGGCTGGAGATACCTGAGAAGGGACTGGGGACAGAAGCTTTGGGAAGTTAGCTGAGAGAGTACACACTGAGATCCTGGGGATGAATCATATCCCATACTGCAGCAGCCATCATGCTCAGCCAGAACACTCCCCTGAGTGGTAGCAGCCTGAGGGGAAACAATAGCCCTGATCACAGGAGAAACTCTGACCAGGCCCTGTGATGCTAAATCCTGACCTCTGAGTGCAGAGTGATTAGATAAACATCCAAAAGGGACAGCCACAAACAGTAGATCCCTGGCAAAGGGGTGGGTGCTGAGTGGACTGGAGACACTTGAGGAAAGACTGGGAACAGAGGCTTTGGGGAAAGAACTGAGAGAGTAGCCTCTGGAATCCTGGTGCTGAGTCAACCCCCATACAGCAATAGACACCCTCTGAGCAGCATCCTGTAGGAAATTAATAGCCCAGACCTCAGGAGAGATTCTGTCCTGCTCTACATTGCTTAAACTTGACTGATGAGTCCAGAGTGACTAGATTAACAACTGAAGGAGACAGGCACAGACAATAGATCCCTGGAAGTCTTGAACTGGCTGCTTAAGGTCAGAGGGGTCCAACATCTGATGTCACCAGAGGCTCATACATAAAGAAAAAAAAAACAGTGGTAATTACTAGAAGTTACTGAGAGGAAATCCAGTGTGGTCTTATCCATGATTTGTGATATTTTCTTTCCTGCATAGCTTTTTAACATTCTTTTTTTTGTCCAGCAAGTTTGTACATATTAAGTCACTAGGTTTATACTATAGTTTATTTCAATTCATATTTTTTGCCCTCCTTTTTGCTTCCTCAGTATACCTTCTCGTTTCCTCCCATTATATGAATTTTAAATTTTGTTTTCTCTCTTGCTATGACTTCTTTCCATTCCCCACTCTTACTATTTCTCCCCCATCCAGACATGTAAAACCAATCTTCTTGTCAATGACCATCTCACATCCTTTCTCCCTTCTTAAAATACCTGCATTCTCTCTCTACCTTTAGCACTCTTTGCTAGTTGGTTGTGGGTAGGGTAGTTGTTGTTGCATTTTTTTCAATGTTATCTCTAGATCTTCACTAATTTTGTATTTCAAATATCAAATTTTACTGTTCCCCACTCCTACTCTTTTTTCATCTCAAATTTTTAATTTTGCCCTGTCTTAGCCTGTTATTTTTTTCTTCTACTTTCTTTTCATCAGGTCCTTTTATTTTTCCTTATTCTCCTTTTTTCGTTTTCTTTTCCTCTTCATCTCAAATTTTAATTTCTCCCTGTCTTTGTGTGGGTTTTGTTCATCACTTTTAGTATTCCCTCTCCCTATATCATTTCAAAATCACTTCAGTTCCTCCACAATATTCTTAAGCTTTTTTTCTCTTTTTTCCCTCTTGTTCCCATCACTATATATTCATTTAGCTCATTTGTTGCTGACAGATGCTGTGGTGGATCTTTTCTCCAATTTATCTCCTATATTTTAATTATTTATTCACATTTTTCCCATCCTTTTTTATTTTTCTAACTTATTTTATTTTTAAATCTAATACTATAGCCTTCCCTCCTATACTCCATTCTCCATTCCTCATTCCCTTTTTTATTCATGATGTAAATTTAACGTTCTCTCTGTGCATTGGGTCTGACTCCCAACTTTTAAAAGTACTCTTCCCTATACCCTCTCAAAATATTTTTCTTTCAGGAGGTCATCTCATATCCTCTCTCTTTTCTTATAATAGTCTTAAACTCTTTGCACCCTTATTAATACTAGTTAATTAGCTGTTAATAATAGGATTGCATAAGGGAGTTATTTTTTGCATGTATGGGTTTGTTTCATGGGCCTTTGTGGTTTTGTTCTAGCAGCACCTGCCACAATAGCACACAAGAGTGATGAGCAGAGTGACCCACAGTCAAACAGGTAGAGGATACACCAAAAAAGACTCAACAACAATCAAAACCCAATTACATCCAGATAACCAACATAAAAGGTGTAAAGGACATCCCAAGAGCATCAAGTTCAGGAGATAAAGGAGGCTGCACCATTGAACCTCATTAGGATCTAACCATAGAAGTTCACACATGAAGTCAGGAAGTTAAACCAGATCAACTAAAAAGCAGAAGCAGGGGATGGAAGATGGCGGCTTTACTCTAGGCAGCGTTTTTCTCAGCTTCTGTGAAGAGGGGGAAACTCGCGGATCGGTGGAGAAACAGAGCAAGTGGACTAGGTTACCGAATCACTTTTTAAAGCAGGACATCAGAAATTATTGCACTCACTGAAAAACCAGACGGTGCCTCCTGAGATCATAGAGCTGGAAGCCTGCAGGACCCCGGAGTCCGGAAGAACGTGGAAGTGAGATCCAGAGAGCCATTGTGTTTGGGAGCGCCTAGGGTACCTGACAGGCTTGCTGAGATCTGGCTGGGAGAGAGAGAAGCATTTCAAAGGTCCCTCAGCCAGCTGAAGCCAGCAAGATCAGAAAAAACTGGTCTGGCCAATTAGAAACAACAAGAGGTTTTCTTTTTGTTGTTGTTTGATTGTTTGTTTTGTTGTTGTTGTTGTTTTGTTTGTTTGGTTGGTTGGTTTTGTTTGGTTTTGTTTGGTTTTTTGTGGCTGTTGTTGGTTGATTGATTTTATCTTGTGTTTTATGTGACATTTTGTTTTTCAGTTCTTATTATTTTTATCTTGCAATCCCTTATATTTCTCTTCCATTCATCCTAATATTATTCTTTCCACTCCAAAATTATCTCTCCTGCACTACATCTTCTGCTTTTCTTTCCTTTTTTAATCTTGCAAGTTACTGTGAATTTGTATTATCTTTTTCTCACTTTTCCGACATTTTTTATTTTAATAATACTTTGGTATTCTTTTTCTTTCTGTATAATCTTCTTTGCTTGGCTGGTTATACTGTCATTTGATAGGTTCCCCCTGGTATCTCAGTCACAAGGTGTTGATAATTTACTATCCTTCATCGGTGTTCCATTAATACACCTTTCAAGGTTCTATACTCTTTATCTTGTTTTCTAGACCTCATCGATTCTGCCACAACTGTCACTTTACTATTACTGCTAGTAAGACCGAGTCTATACAATTGTAAATGCTTCTCAATACCCCTACCTGATCTAAGCCCACTTTCAATTTTCTGAACTATACTATTGTGGGGGTTGTCTCTATTCTTTTACTCACTACTCCTGTATACTAATCTTTAGTCCAGCCCTACCCTAGAATCTGACCTCCCACAGCCTCACAGCTTTCTATATCCAACTAACAATCCTCTTGTCCCTAATAAGAGTCTTACCTTCTTTCCATCCTTTCTAACGTGGATAGTGGGGTGGAGGATCACGGTTAACACTATAAGGAGCCAAAGGATAACCCATCTCTTCTCTACTGGCTGCTAATGTAAATATCATAGTATATTGTCTTGCTGTTTTAAACCATTTTGCCTTACTCCTCCAAATGATCACAGAAAAAGAGTAGGGGGAAGCTGTGAACACCAGGATACACGAAGGAGATTGCACCACTGAATCTCACAAATATTCTACCACAGAAGTTCACACCGTAATTACAGGGAATAAGAACAGATCAAATTAACAACAATAAGAAAAAAGAAGAAACCCATGAACAATGAGAAAACAAAGAAGCAACCCCCAATTGAAGGGAAACGAGGAAGCCTCAGGAAAAATGCTAAATCAAATAGAGGCAACTCAACTATCAGATAGTTCAAAACAATGATTACCAGGAAGTTCAATGAACTTACAATGAGCTTTCAGAAATTAGAGGGAAACTACATCAATCTCACTGCAAACTATATAAACATGAAAAAGGAAATAGAAACTCTCAACAAAGGTCAAGAGGAAATGAAGAATACAATTTCTGAACTGAAGAACACAGTAGAAGGAATGAAAAGCAGGATTGATGAAGCCGAAGATGGGATTAGTGAGCTGGAGGACAAAGTAGAAAACAGCATCCAGAAACAGCAAGAAAAGGAAAAGAGGCTCAGAAAGAATGAAGATGGATTAAGAGAAATGCAAGACAATATAAAACATAATAATATCTGTATAATAGGGATACCAGAAAGAGAAGAAGAGCAAGGGATCGAAAACCTAGTTGAACAAGTAATGAAGGAGAACTTCCCTATTTTGATGAGAGAAAAAGTCACACAAATCCAGGAAACACAGAGAGTCCCAATCAAGAGGACCCCAAAGAGACCCACCCCAAGGCACATCATAATTAAAATGGCAAAATTTCAAGAAAAAGAGAGAATCTTAAAGGCAGCAAAGGAGAAAAGGGAAGTAACATACAAGGGAGACCCAATAAGGCTAACAGCTGACTTCTCAATGGAAACACTTCAAGCCAGAAGAGAATGGCAAGAAATACTCCAGGTAATGAGAACCAGAGGTCTGCAACCAAGGCTACTACTATATGGAGCAAGGCTCTCGATCAAGATAGAAGGCCAAATAAGAAGCTTCCCAGACAAATGAAGTCTAAAAGAATACACCTCGACCAAACCAGCTCTGCAAGAGATTCTAAAAGGACTGCTTTAAGGAAGGGAGGGAAAAGAGAGAGAAAGAGAGAGAGAGAGAGACAGAGAGAGAGAGAGACAGAGAGAGAGAGGAACACATGTACATAAAAGACAATGAATAAGTACCTGTCAATAATAACCGTAAATGTAAATGGATTAAATGCTCCAATCAAAAGACATAGAATAGCTGAATGAATAAGAAAAAAATGACCCACATATCTGCTGTCTACAAGAGACCCACCTCAGGATAAAAGACCTACATAGGCTGAAAGTGAAGGGCTGGAAACAAATCTTCTAAGCAAATGGACAGGAAAAAAAAAAAGCCGGGGTAGCAATACTCATATCAGACAAAATAGACTTCCAAAAAAGGTCCATAAAGAGAGACCCAGAAGGTCACTTCATAATACTCAAGGGAAGAATCCATCAAGAAGACATAAATATTGTAAATATATATGCACCCAACATAGGAACGCCAAAATACATAAAGAAAATCTTAAAGGACTTCAAGAAAGATATGGACAGCAACACAATTATAGTGGGAGATTTTAACACCCCAATATCAAAAATGGACAGATCTTCTAAACAAAATATCAACAAAGATATTGTGGCATTGAACAATACCCTTGATGAAATGGACTTTACTGATATATACAGAGCCCTCCATCCAAAAGAAGCTAAATATACATTCTTTTCAAATGTACACGGAACATTCTCAAAGATAGACCACATGATAGGTCACAAAACAAGCCTCAAGAATTTCAAGAAAATTGAAATCATACCAAGCATTTTCTCAGACCACAAGGGACTGAAGCTAGAAACCAACCCCAAGGAAAAAAGCCAAAAACACTCAAAATCATGGAGATTAAATAGCTTGCTATTAAACAATGAATGGGTCAAGAATGATATTAAGGAAGAAATGAAGAGGTGTCTGGAAACAAATGAAAATGAAGTCACAACAACCCAAAACTTATGGGACACAGCCAAGGCAGTCCTGAGAGGGAAGTTCATAGTGATGCAGGCCCCCCTAAAAAGGTTAGAAACATTCCAAACAAACAACCTAGCCCTACATCTACAAGAACTCAAGGAACAACAACAAAGGCAGCCCAGAGCAAGCAGAAGGAAGGAAATAACCAAGATCAGAGCAGAATTAAATGACATAGAGACTAAAAGCACAATTCTAAGGATCAATGAATCCAAGAGCTGGTTCTTTGAAAAGATAAAATCGACAAGCCTTTAAGCAGGCTCATCAAGAAAAACAGAGAGGACCCAAATAAACACAATCAGAAATGAAAAAGGGGAGATTACAACAGATACCACAGAAATACAAAGGATTGTAAGACATTAGTACAAAGAGCTGTATGCCAAGAAATTTGAAAACCTAGGTGAAATGGACAACTTTCTAGAAAAATATAATCTTCCAAAACTCAATGAAAAAGGAGCAGAAAGCCTAAACAGACCAATAACAACAAAAGAAATTGAAGTAGTAATCAAAAACTCCCAACACACAAAAGCCCAGGACCAGATGGTTGCACAGGAGAATTCTACAAAGCATTTAAGGAAGAGCTAACCCCTATCCTTCACAGACCATTCCAAAAAATCCCAAAAGATGGGAGTCTCCCAAAGTCTTTGTATGAGGCCAACATCATCCTAATCCCAAAACCAAATAAAGACACAACAAGGAAAGAAAACTTCAGGCCAATATCACTGATGAACATTGATGCTAAAATCCTCAACAAAATACTGGCAAACCGCATCCAACAATACATTAAAAAGATCATACACCATGACCAAGTAGGATTCATTCCAGGGATGCAAGGATGGTTGAATATTCACAAGTCAGTAAATGTAATACATCACATAAACAAAAGCAAAGACAAAAACCACATGATTATATCAATTGATGCAGAAAAAGCATTTGATAACGTACAGCACCCATTCATGATAAAAACACTTGGCAAAGTGGGAATAGAGGGAGCATTCCTCAATGTAATAAAGGCCATATATGAGAGACCTACAGCCAACATCATACTCAATGGGCAAAAATTAAAATCTTTTCCACTAAGATCAGGAACAAGACAAGGCTGTCCACTTTCACCACTTCTATTCAATATAGTACTGGAAGTTTTAGCCACAGCGATCAGACAAGAAAAGAAATAAAAGGCATCCAAATCAGAAAGGAGGAAACAAAACTGTCACTGTTTGCAGATGACATGATAGTATACATAGAAAATCCTATACACTCTACTAAAAAACTGCTTTACCTAATAAACGAATTTGGCAAAACAGCGGGATACAAAGTCAATATCCAGCAATCAAAGGCATTTCTGTACACCATCTATGAAACAGCAGAAGCAGAGATCAAGGAAAGAATTCCATTTGAAATAGCAACAAGAAAAATAAAATATCTAGGAATAAACCTAATCAAAGAGGTAAAAGACCTGTATTAAGAAAACTATATAACACTCAGGAAAGAAATCAAGGAAGACACAAACAAATGGAAACATATACCATGCTCATGGATTGGAAGAAGTAATATCATCAAAATGTCCATACTACCCAAAGCAATTTACACATTCAATGCAATTCCCATTAAAGTACCAATGGCATATTTCACAGACATAGAACAAACTTTTCAAAAGTTTATATGGAATTATAAACGACCCCGAATAGCTGCTGCAATTTTGAGAAAGAAGAGTAAAGGAGGAGGGATCACAATACCCGACACTAAACTATACTACAAGGCCACTGTAATCAAAACAGCCTGGTACTGGCATAAAAACAGGCACATAGACCAACGGAACAGAACAGAGAACCCAGAAATAAACCCAAGTCTCTATGGTCAATTAATATTTGACAAAGGAGGCAGCAACATAAAATGGAGTAAAATAGCCTCTTCAACAAATGGTGTTGGGAGAACTGGACAGCCACGTGCAAAAAAATGAAACTTGAGCACCAAACTTACACCATATACAAAAATAAATTCAAGGTGGATAAAAGACTTAAATATAAAACGTGACACTATTAAAGTCCTAGAGGAGAACGTAGGTAGGAAAATCTCAGATATTTCACGCAGAAACTTTTTCAATGACTTGTCCCCTAAAGCAAGGGACATAATGGAAAGAATAAAGAAATGGGACCTCATCAAAATTAAAAGCTTCTGCACAGCTAAAGAAAACAGTATCAAAATTAAAAGACAACCAACTGTATGGGAGAACATATTTGCCAATGACACCTCAGACAAGGGTTTAATCTCCAAAATATATAAAGAACTTACAAGTCTGCACTCTAAGAAGACAAGGAATCCAATTAAAAAGTGGGCAAAGGACTTGAACAGACACTTCTCCAAGGTGGACATCCAGAAAATCCAAAGACACATGAAACAATGTTCAATATCGCTAGCTATCAGAGAGATGCAAATTAAAAGCACAATGAGATACCACTTCACACCAGACAGAATGGCCATCATAAACAAAGCAACAAACAACAAGTGTTGGAGAGGTTGTGGAGAAAAGGGGACCCTAGTGCACTGCTGGTGGGACTGCAGACTGATACAACCACTATGTAACTATGGAAAGCAGTATGGAACTTCCTCAGAAAACTAAAAATGGATCTGCCTTTTGACCCTGCAATTCCACTGCTGGGACTATGTCCTAAGAATACTAAAACACCAATTCAAAAGAACCCATGCACCCCAATGTTCATAGCAGCACAATTTACAATAGCTATATGCTGGAAGCAACCAAGATGCCCATCAGTAAATGAATGAATCAAAAAACTATGGTACATTTACACAATGAAATTCTATGCAGCAGAAAGAAAGAAGGAGCTCCTACCCTTTGCAACAGCGTGGATGGAGCTGGAAAACATTATGCTTAGTGAAACAAGCCAGGCAGTGAAAGACAAATACCATATGATCTCACCTTTAACAGGAATCTAAATAACAAAACAAAGAAACAAGCAAAATATAACCAAAGACACTGAAATAGAGGGCAAGCTGACAGTGCCCACAGAAGATAGTAGAGGGAATTTAAGGGGACAGTGGGAAGGGTTCACAGGAACATACTTAAAGGACACACGGTCATAAACTAAGGGGAGGGTGGTAATGGGAGGGAATTGGGGAGGGGTGGGTAGGGGGACTGGACTGGGAGTAAAAAGGAGAAAACTGTATTTGAACAATGATTAAAATAAAAAAAAGCAGAAGCAAACAAGAAGAGTCTCACAAATAATGGGAAGACAAAAAAAACAACCCCCAATTGAAAGGAACGAAGAAACCCTCAGAAAGAGTGCTAAATGAAATAGAGGCAGTAAACATTCAGATATTGAGCTCAGAACAATGGTTATAAGGAAGCACAATGAGACCAGTGAAAATTGTAAGGAAATACAGGGAAGCTACAAAGAAATTACTGCAAACTATATCAGCATGAAAAAGGAAGTAGAAACTATCAAGAGCTGAGAGGAAATAAAGAATACAATTTCTGAATTGAAGAACACAGTATAAGGAATCAAAAGCAGGCTAGATGAAGGAGAGGATTGAATCAGGAGGTGGAGGACAAGGTAGAAAAAAACTCCCAGAAAGAGCAAGAAAAGGAAAAAAAAGACTAAAAAAGAATGAAGAAGTGTTAAGGGAACTACAGGACAACATGAAACATAATAATATCCATAAAATAGGGATACCAGAAGGAGATGAAGAAGATCAAGGAATAGAAAACCTGTTTGAAAAAGTAATGATGGAAAACAGCCCTAATTTGATGAAAAGAAAAGTCACAAAAGTCCAGGAGGCACAAAACTCTATTAAAATAGCAATGACATATTTCACAGAAATAGAACAAACATTTCAAAAATTTATATGGAACTGTAAATTACCCCCTATAGCCATAGCAATTTTGAGGAAGAAGAACAAAGTAGGAGAGATCACCATATTTGAAATCAAACTATATTACAAGGCCACTGTAATCAAAACAGTCTGGTACTAGCATAAGAACAGACACATAGATCAATGGAATAGAGTAGAGAGCCCAAAAATAAACCCAGGATTCTATGGTCAATTAATATTTAACATAGGGGTCAGAAACATAAAATGGAGTGAAAATAACATCTTCAACACATGGTATTGGGAGATCTGGGCAGTGACATGCAAAAAAAATGAACCTCAACCACCAACTTACACCATACACAAAAAGATAACAAAAATGGATAAAAGACTCAAATATAAGTTGCAACAGCATAGAAGTCCTGTTGGGGAATATAGGCAGGAAAACCTCAGACATTTCAAGCAGCAGTAGTTTCACTGATATATCCTCTAGAGCAAAGGACATAAAGGAAAGAATAAACAAATGGGACTTCATCAAAATAAGTAGCTTCTGCAAGGGTAAAGAAAATATCACCAAATAAAAAATGAACCAACTGTATGGGAAAATATTTTTGCCAATGATTACTTGGACAATGGCTTGATCTTCAAAATATATAAAGAATTCACATGACTACTCCAGGAAGGCAGCAATCCAATTCAAAAAATGGGCACAGAACATGAACATACACTTCTCCAAGGAGGACATACAGAAGGCCAAGAGACATATGAAAAGCTGCTCAGCATCACTAGCCATCAGAGAGATTCAAATTAAAACCACAATGAGATACCACTTTCCACCAGTCAGAATGGCCATCATAAACAAATCAACAAACAATAAATGCTGGCTTGGTTGTAGAGAAAAGGAAACCCTAGTGCACTGTTACTGTGAATGCAGACTGGTGCAGCCACTGTTGAAAACAGTATGGAATTTCTTCAGAAAACTAAAAATGGAACTGCCTTTTGACCTAGCAATTCCACTGCTGGGGTTATATGCTAATAACCCCCGAAACACCAATACAAAAGAACCTATGCACTCCAATGTTCATAGCAGCATATTTTAAAATAGCCAAATGTTGGAAGCAACCTAGGTGCCCATCAGTAAGTAAGTAGATCAAAAAACTTTGGTACATTTACACAATGGAGTATTAGGTAGCAGAATGGAAGAAAGAGCTCCTACCTTTTGCAGCAGCATGGGTGGATCTGGAGAGCATTATGCTAAGTGAAGTAAGCCAGGTGGGTGAAGACATGATCAATAATATATGACCTCACCTCTAAGTGGAACCTAACCAACAAAACAAACAAGCAAATACAATATAACCCAAGACATTGAAATAAAGAACAACCTGACAGTAACCAGAGGGTAGGGGGCAGGGGGATAACAGGGGAATAACAAAGGGATCATTAAGGAACATGTATAAAGGACCCATGGACAAAATGAAATGAGGAAGGTTGGGAAGTCGGGGTGGGTGGAAGAAAAAAATAAAATGGATTTCTTCTTTCTCTTATCTTTGACTCCATAATGTTGTCTTCCATTTTGCAACTACATTTTTTTTTCCTAATGCTTGGATCTTGGCTCTACAAGATATAGTATGAATATATGTATACAGATACACACACACTATGGTTTTCTCCATCCCTCTCTGTCACACACAGTCTCTAGTAGTACTGCTGGTGATTGTGTCTAGAGTTCTGATAAATTTCTTGTTACAAGTCAGCAGACCTTTTGTAACTGGAAAAGACACTGGTGTTCAGGCTGCCTGTCACTACCAAATCCAATAAGCAATGACAGTGAATCTTTTATGGGCACTTTATTCGGATGGCCAGTGATCTGAGAAGATGGTGGGTTCATACCCTCACACACCATTTTCCCTTCTCTTTTCTGGCCAGATATTTTATAAGGGGGTGGGGGAGGACAAAAAAGGTGATGTGAGGGCTTTGAAATTCAGGGAGGATGAGGTGAGCGAAGCTTCAGCCTTCCTGTTCTCTGCAGTTAGGTGTTCCCAAGTAGGGAGGGGATATCACACAAAAGGCCTGGATGCTTCCTACTTGTCCCCAGGCAGTAATCTCTAGCCAGTGCCCCAGGAGGTCGGCTGCTTTTCCCAGGAACCAGGATGGGCCTTATCTGTAGTTTCTGAAACAAAAGCTTAACATACACATTACTTGCCAGATTTATAACTTTTTACCTTAAGCTAAAATTTTCCAAGTCTTGAGTCCCCTATCACTTTCTATTCTCAAACTTAATAAAGATAGTCTTCACTCTTGCCACAAAGCTAGCAAAGAGGAACACCAGTTCCCCCACTAGGCAAAGGTGCAGGAATTCTTTTATGAGCTGGCCAAGGTGAGAAAGAGGACAGAGTGTTAGTACCAGTATAAAACTAACTGATGTAAAAGACAAATAAACTGAGGCAGAAATCTCGATTTTTATTGCCTGGGTCAATTTAGAATGCATGTAATTGATGCTGCCACCCAGAGTGCTCTTATTTGGTACTGTTTTTATAAACAATATGATAACTTCTAGATCACATTGACAGGTAATATTGTGAGTTCTTATCAGATTCCTACATGTTTCAGCTGGACTGCAGCTATATATAATCAATCAGCGACTCTGTGTGTAGCATGGTAGAGAATGTAAAGTCACCTGATTTCTCAGATGAGGGACACATACAAACATAGATGAGAGCATAGTGAATAAAAAGTAAAATAATATACAATGTTGAAGAAAAGAATGACATATATAGCAAGAAGGAACAGATAGGGTTAGATATAATACAGAGAGTCAGTGAACCTCCTACCACAACATAAATCCTGTATTGGGATTACAGGAGTAAAATATTGACTCAGCCAACTTCTGGCAAAAGAATTATTACTAACTCTCTACTGAGGAGAAATTGGTAATAAATACTAAACTCGTACACCTGTATTGTAAATTTAACTCACAATTCACACATAATTTAATCTAGTTAATATTCCATAAATTTATCCACACAATGATTGAATTATTATTAAACAACTTTCTTGGAATTAAAAGTCCAATTAAATCTTCCCATCTTGGTGTTGATAGAAGTTTTCCATTAAACTAAGGCCTCAAAAAATCTGAGCTGTTCTTAATTGGCCTTTTTACATTCATTTCTTCTCAGAAAAAAAAAAAAGTGATGGAGACAATGAGAAGAGGACTACATGATCAGTATGCTGGGAAATTTTAATAACATAAGAGGAGGTCATTTTTTAAAAGTAATAATTAATAGTTAATACCCAATTTGACACATGAATGCCAGAGTAAGTTTTCATAGTTCTACTTATAAGAGGTTTGGTTTTATTTTAACCTAATTTTTTGGATACCAAGGAATGCTTTAAGTAGCAATATTATTCATTTATGAAATATGGATTCAATAATAAACTATATGCTCAGTCTGTCAAATTCCAGCCTTGAAACAATTGGGTTCACTGAGCAAGCTGATTTAATGCCTTACTAAAAAGAAAAAAGGAATGGACATTCTCTCTAGTCAAAGATACATATGGATAAAATTTGAGAAAGCAAGCCTTTTCTCTATGGGATACAATAATATAACTGAGTATATATTTTAAACATATACACACAATGGAAGAAATCAAAGTAAATGAGTGTGTTTAACCTCTTCAACTTTCAGAATACTGGATGTGGGAAGATTGAGTATGACAGTCAAGTAGCTACACTGAAAGTGTTTTTCTTTGTATATGTTATTTTTTTCCCTTCTCTGGAATCTAAATGAAAACAGATGAATTTTTTCAGATGCATTTAGCCATTTAAAAAATCTGTCGATTTCAGCTCTGGCTGGTGTGGCTCAGTGTATTTATTGAGTGCCAGCAAGCAAACCAAAGGGTAGCTGGTTAGATTCCCATTCAGGGCACATTCCTGAGTTGCTGGCCAGGTCCCCAGTAGGGGGTGTGAGAGAGGCAACCACACATTCATGTTTCTCTCCTCCTCTTTCTTCCTCCCTTGCCCTCTGTCTAAATAACAATAAAAATAAATAAATAAATAAATGAAGTCTTTAAAAAAATTTTAAAAGTAAAAAAAAATCTGTCAATTTCATAAAGGTGAATAAAGTGATTGGTTATTTTAATAATTGATAATTAAACAATAACACTGGGAAAATTAACTCATGTTTGGCATAGATTTGGTTACATCTGCTTCTCATATTTGTATCACATATGACCATTCTTTGGAAAATAACCGTATACCCAAAGAAATGAGTAGTAAAATAGGAATAAATTTTTATTTTCTATTGTACACATTTTTTCTGCCATAAAACAGCTTACCAAGATTTTTCTAAAAACAGAGACTCATACATATGCAATGTTATCATCTTTTTTGTCACACAGCCAAAGAAAATTAAGTTTAAATCTAATTACCTTGATTCTTAATAAATGTTTGTGAGAATTAATGTTGTTGTAGGCAATTGTACAATATTATTATTTCACTTTTATCCATATCAAGTAGGATAAAAACAATGAACACATTGTATCTTCTCATTTGGCATCTCTTCTTCATTATTACCACTGGTGCTCATAAATCGCTTTAAGCAAAGTTGTAAAGTAAAGAGTTAAGCCCAGGCCTTCTACCTCTTTTGCCTACTCTTTTGACACTTTCTTTTCCTTTGGATTCAATTCTTAATAAATGGGTTCACTCTTTTACTTTTTCTTATTTTTTATTGTTATTTCAAACATCTAAGTCAATTAAACATTAGAGGTTTATCAGCCTATCACATTCAAGAATTAATTGCATTCACACTTGTTTTGATGCGAACAAAATTAATTTCATAGGATAACTTATATAGTAAAAATGCATGCAAGGATAATGCAAATGAAATATCCTTAGCAAAGAGGTACCCTTAACATCATTGTAAAAATATGATTCATGATTCTTGATTCACCTTTAAGACATCTCTTTTTTTTCTTTTATATTTTTTATTGTTGTTCAAGTACAGTTGGCTCCATTTTTTCCCACCACTTACCCCCGGCCATCCATTCACATATCCACCTTCAATCCAAGCCACTTTTGGTTTTGTCCATGTGTTCCTATACATGTTCCTTGATAACCCTCCCCCTCCTTTCCCCATTATCCCCCTAACCCCTCCCTTCTGGTTACTGTCATTTAGTTCTTTACTTCAATGTCTCTGGTTATCTTTTGCTTGCTTGTTTGTTTTGTTGATTAGATTCCACTTATTGGTGAGATCATATGGCATTTTTCTTTCACTGCCTGATTTATTTCACTCAGCATAATCCTCTCCAGATCCATCCATGCTGTCTCGAATGCTGTGAACTCCTCCTTTCTTTCCACTTCATAGTATTCCATTATGTAAATATACCATAGTTTTTTGATCTACTCATTTACTGATGAGCACTTAGGTTGCTTCCAACCCTTGGCTATTGTAAATTGTGCTGCTATGAACACTGGGGTGCATAAGTTCCTTTGAACTGTTGTTTCAGAATTCTTAGGGTATAATCCAGCAGTGGATTGTTAGGTCAAAAGGCAGTTCCACTTTTAGTTTTTGTAGGAAATTGCATACTGTTTTCCATAGTAGCTGCACCAGTCTGTATTCCCACCAACAGTGTACTAGGGCTTCCTTTTCTCTACAACCGAGCCAGCATTTGTTGTTTGTTGATTTAGTTATGATGGCCATTCTCACCAGTGTGAGGTGGTATCTGTCTGATGGGTAGTGATGCTGAGCATCCTTTCATATGCCTCTGGGCCCTCTGTATGTCCTTGGAGAAGTGTATGTTCAGGTCCTTTGACCATTATCTAGTTAAATTGTTTGTCTTCCTGGTGTGGAGTCATATGAGTTTTTTATATGTTTTGAAGATTAAACCCTTGTCAAAGGTATCATTGGCAAAAATATTTTCTCATACATTTGGTTCCCTTTTCATTTTGCAGGTTTTTTCCAAATATAGAGAAACTTTTTAATTTAATGAAGTCCCATTTGTTTACAATTTCCTTTATATCCCTTGCTCTAGGGGACATAAAAGTTAAAATATTGGAGCCTGGAATATCTGAAATTTTCCTGCCTATATTTTCCTGTAGGATTTTTATGGTGTCACAACTTATTTTTAAGTCTTTTATATATCTTGATTTTATTTTGGTGCATGGTGTAAGTTGGTGGTCAAGTTTTATTTAATTACTTGTAGCTATCCAGATCTCCCAAAAACATTTGTTGAAGAGGCAATGTTTACTTCTTTTTGTACTTCTGCCCTTTTGTCAAATATTAATTAATTGAGCATAGAGACTTCGGCTTATTTCTGGGCTTTCAATTCTGTTCCATTGATCTATGTGTCTGTTCTTCTGCCAGTACTTTTGAATAGAGTGGCCATGTAACATAGTCTGATATCAAGTATTGTGATCCCTCATACTTTGTTCTTCTATCTCAAAATTTTTCATAGTATTCTGGCTCACTTGTGGCTCCATATAAATTTTTGTAATGTTTATTCCATATCTGAAAAATATTTCTTTGATATTTTAATAGGAATCACATTGATTCTATAAATCACTTTGGGTAGTATGGACATTTTGATGACGTTAATGGTTCCAATCCATTAACATGATATAGGCTTCCATTTATGTGTGTCTTCCTTAATTTCTTTCTTCAGTGTTGTGTAGTTTTCTGAGCACAAGTATTTTATTTCTCAGGTTAGATTTATTCCTAGAGACTTTATTTTTCTTCTTGCTATAGCAAATAGTTTTTTTTTCCTAATTTCTGTTTCTGGTATCTTGTTGTTGCTTTACAAAAATGCCTTTCATTTCTAAATGTTGACTTTGTGTCCCATTGCTTTGCCAAATTCACTTATTAGGTCAATTAGTTTTTTTGTGGAGTTTATAGGGTTCTTTATGTACACTATCATGTCATCTGCAAACAGTGACTGTTTTACTTCCTCCTTTTCATCTTAATGCCTTTTATTTCTTTTTCTTTTCTAATTACTGTGGTAGGACCTCCAATACTATGTTGAATAGGAGTGGTGAAAGTGAACAACCTTGTCATGTGGAAAAGATCTTAATGGAAAAGATTTTAGTTTTTACATGTTGAGTACAATTTTGGCTATAGGTTTCTTATATATGGTCTTTATTATGTTGAGGTATGCTCCCTTTACTCCCATTTTTCTGAGTTTTTTTTTTATCATAAATGGGTGGTGTGCCTAATCAAATGCTTTTTCTGCATTTATTGATATGGTCATGTAATTTTTGTCTTTCCTTTTCTTTATGTGATATACTATGTTTATTGATCAGCATACATTGTACCATCCTTGCATCCCTGGGGTGAATCCCACTTGATCATAGTATCATATTTTAAAGTATTGCTGGATGTGGTTTGCCAATTTTTTTTGAGGATTTTAACATTTATGTTCTTCAGTGACATTGGCCTGCAGTTTTCTTTCCTTGTGTATTTATCTGGTTTTGGAATTAGGATGAAAAGGTTTTGGGAGTCTTCACTATTCTTAGATTTTTTGGAATAATCTGAGAAGGTTAAAGGTTAACTCTTACACAAATGTTTTGTAAAATTCTCCTGTAAAACTATCCAGTCCAGGGCTATTGTGTGCCAAGTGCTTTTTGATTATGCTTCAATTTCACCAGCTGTTTTCAGCCTGTTCAGGCTTCCTGCTTCTTCATTAGGATTTGAAAGATTATATTTTTCTAGAAATGTGTTCATTTGAACCAGGCTTTCAAATTTCTTAGCATATATTTTTTAGTACTAATTTCTTGCAATCCTTTGTATTTCTGTGGTATCAGTTGTAATTTCTTCACTTTTATTTCTGATTTTATATATTTGGGTCTTCTCTCTTTTTTTCTTATTTTTTTGATGAGTCTGCTTGAAGACTTGTCAGTTTTGCCCTGGCTGGTGTAGCTCAGTGGATTGAATGCAGACTGTGGACCAAACAGTCACTGGTTTGATTCCCAGTGTAGGCACATGCCTGGGTTGTACGACAGGTCTCCAATGGAGGCCACACAAGAGGCAACCACACATTGATATTTCTCTCCCTCTCTTTCTCCATCCATTCCTCTCTCTCTAAAAATAAATAAATAAAATTTTTTAGAAGATTTGTCAATTTTGTCTATCTTTTCAAAGAACCAGTTTCTGGATTTATTAATCCTTTAATTATTCTTTTAGTCTCTATGTTTAATTCTGCTCTGATCTTGGTTATTTCCTTTTTTCTACTTGTTCTGGACTTTGTTTGTTGTTGTTCCTCCAGGTCTTATAGATGTAGGGATCAGTTGTTTATTTGAAATGTTTTTATCTTTTTAGCTATGCCTGCATTGCTATGTATGTCTCTCTCAGGACTGCCTTCACTGTGTGCCACAAATTTTCTGTTGTTGTGTGTTCATTTTGTTTCTTCTGTGATCTCATTATTAATCCATTCATTGTTTAATAACATAGTATTTAATCTCAATGAATTTTAGTGTATTTGAGTTTTTCCTTTGAAGTTGGTGTCTAGTTTCCAGCCCTGTTGTCTGAGAAAATGCTTGATAGATTTCAATTTTCTTGAATTAGTTGAGGTTTGTTTTGTGTCCTATTATGTGATCTATATTTGAAAATGTCCCATGTGCATTTGAAAAGAATGTGTACATTGCTGCTTTGGGATGAAAGATTTTGTATATAACAGTTAAGCCCCTTTGATCTAGCTTTTCATTTAGAGACACAAAATCCTTGTTGATATTTGGTTTTGAAGAGCTATCCTTTGTTGACAGTGGGGTGTTAAAATCCCCTAATATAAATTTTTTGCTGTCTATATCTTTCTTGAAGTCCTCCACAATTTTCCTTATATACTTTGGTGATCCTATGTTGGGTGCATATATGTTTACAATATTTATGACTTCTTAATATATTTTTCCTTTTATATTATGAATTTCCCTTTGTCTCTTTTTATAGCCTTTGTTTTGAAGTCAGTTTTGTCTGATGTAAGTATTGTTACCCAGACTTTTATTTCCTGTCCATTTGCTTGGAATATTCTTTTCCAACCCTTCACTTTCAGGCTGTGTAGGTCTCTTGTTATGAGGTCTGTCTCTTGTGTCTGCATTTGTGTGCATCAGGTTTTCCCATCCATTCAACTGCTTTATGTCTTTTGATTGGAGCATTTAATCCATTTCCATTTAAGGTTATTATTGATAGGTACTTATTCATTTTCATTTTCCCCCTTTGTACCTGTGGTCCTTTCACACACTCTTTTTCATCGTGTTCTTAAATCAGTGCCTTCAGCATCTCTTGCAGTGCTGTTTTGTGTAGGTGTATACTTTTATCATTTGTTTGTCTGGGAAACTCCTTATTTCACCTTTCATTTTAAATAAGAGACTTGCTGGGTAGAATATTCTTGGTTTCGAGCCTTTGCTTTTCATTACTTATAATATTTCTTAACCATTCCCTTCTGGCCTGTAGTGTTTGTGTGAGTTATCACCTGATAGCCTTATCAGGACTCCCTTTTATGTTACTTCCCATTTCTCCCCTACTGCCTTTAAGATTCTCTCTTTGTCTTTGAATTTTACCATTTTAATTATGATGTATCTCAGAGTAGGCTTCTTTAGGTTCCTCTTGATTCAGACCCTCTGTTCCTCCCAGACTTGTCTTACTTTTTCTGTCATCAAATTAGGGAAGTTTTCTATAATTTCTTTGTCTAACAAGTTTCTATCCCTGGTTTCTCTTCTTGTCTTTTTAGTTTCCCTATTGTATGGATATTATTATGTTTCATGCTGTCTTGCAGTTCCATTAACCTATATTCATTCTTTTTTAGTCTTTTTACCTTTTCTTGCTCTTTCTGGGAATTTTTTCCTACCTTGTCCTCCAGTTCACTGATTTGATCCTCTGTTTTATCTAGTCTGCTTTTGATTCCTTCTACTTTGCTATTCAATTCAGAAATTGTATTCTTTATTTCCTCTTGGTTCTTATTTTTAGTTTCTGTGTCCTTTTGCATATTTCTGTAGTTCTCAGTAAGTTCTTTGTAGCTTCCATTTCCTTATAATTCTCAATGAAATCATTGTGCTTCATTATAACCATTGTTCTGAGCTCAGTATCTGATAGTTTACTGTCTCTATTTCATTTAGCACCCTTTCTGAGGATTCTCCTTCCCTTTTGATTGAGGGTTGTTTTTTCTCTTCCCTTTATTTGTGGGACTTTTCTTGTTTTTTTTTTTTTTTTCTGTTTCTTAAATTGATCTGTTTGATACCCTGAATTTGTGTTGTGTACTTCCATGGTAGAAGACCTATGACTTTCATTGGTGCAGTCTTCTTGAACTGCTGAACTTGATTCTCTTAGGATGCCCTTTATGCTATTTATGTTGGTTATCTGGATGTAATTGGTTTTGGTTATTGTTGGGGCATTCTTTGGTAGGCACTTTCTTCCAGCTGGTTGACTAAAAGTCATTCCTACCACCACGTCTTGTGTGCTGTTGTGCAGGTGCTGCAAGAACAAAACCACAAAGACCAGGAAACAAGCCAATACCTGCTAAAATAACTTCCACCTGCAATCCGCTATCAACAATGAATGAGCCTGTATTAATAAAAGTGTAGAGAGATTAAGGCTATTATAAGAATGAAGATAAAATATGAGATGACCTACTGAAAGAAAAATGACTTTGAGGGGGTAAATAGAGGAGCACTAATAAGAATAGGAAGTTGGAGCAATGCAAAGAATGAAAGTAAATTTTAAATCTCAAATAAAAAGAGGAATAAAGAGGTGGAATAGAGTAAGAGAAGGAAAGCATATAGACCTAGGTTTAAACAAAAATTATAATACATTAGAATAAAGTGAGAGAGAGAGAAAGAAGAAGGAAAGAAAAATGTTTATAATGAATTAAAAAGTAGGAAGCAAATTGGAGCAAAGGATCCACTGTAGCAAGGTCAACAGCAAATAAGCTAAAATTAATATAGGTGGGATGGAAATAATAGAGGGGAAAAAAAGAAAATCTTAAGAGATGTCTGGAGGAAAGGGAAGGAATTTTGAAATGATAGACACAGAGGGAATAGTAAGAGCGAGGAAGGAAAACCAGACTAAGACAGGGAAAAATTAAAATTTGAGGCAAATAGGAAATGAGAAAAAATGAAAGGGAATGATGAATAATAAAAAAGAAAAAAGAACAGGCTAAGATGAAAAAATTGAAATCTAAGATGAAAAAAAAGAGTAGGAGAAGGGAGATACATAATTTGAGATCTGATATATAAAAATAGTGAAGATCTAGAGATAAAATTGAAAAAATGCAACAACAGCTACTCTATCCACAACAAATGAGCAAAAATTGCTAAATAAAGATGGAGAGAAAAGGGAGGTATTTTAAGAGTGGGATAAAAATGTGAGGTGGCCATTGATAATAAATCAGTTTTGAGAGGCTGGATGAAGAACAAATAGTAAGAGTGCAGAACGGAAATAAGTTGTAGCGAGAGAGAAAACAAAATTTAAAACTAAAATAATAAGAGGAAAGGATCAGATAAAATGGGCTAAGATAAGAGATGAGTTAAACATGTGAATTGAAATAAACTATAATATAAAATCTAGTGATTTAATATGCACAAACTTGAAGGACAAGAAATGAATGTTAAAAAGCTATGCAGGAAAGAAAATATTGCAAATCATGGAGAAGACCATGGTGAATTTTGTCTTAGTAGCATCTAGTATTTGCCACTGTTTTTTTATTCCTGATCCACCTCTGATGATGTCTGATTGTGACCCTGTCTGACCTTAGACAGCCTGTTCAAGATTACCATGGTTCTACTGTCTGTGGCTGACTCCTTTACTTGTTGATCTATTCCCTCTGCACTCAGCAGTCAGGTTTAAGCACCACAGGGTGGAACAGTGTCCCTCCTGGGGTTTGGACTACTGTTTACCCTCAGGCTAATGTTATTTGGGGGGGGTACTGGTCTGCCTGAGCAAGATGGTTTCTTCAGTATGGGGGATGACTCAGAACCTGGATCCCAGTGGGTACTCTCTCAATTCTCTTCCAAAAGCCTTGTCCACAGTTTCTCCTTAAACTTTTCTAGTCAGCGTTCCCCTCACCCTTTTTGCTGGAGCCCAGAGTAAGTGGCTGTAAATGAAATTTTATGCATTGGCCCTTGAAATGGCTCTTTGCTTCTCCCAGAGTCCTGGGAGAAGTCCAGAAGCAGCTCTGGCAGAGAGCAACCCTGTCACTTTTTGCAGTTGCATGTTTTCTGCACTTTTCTGGCTCTGGTGCTTTAGGCTGGGGATCCCAGCTTCAGGTTTAGACCCCAAAATTCTTAGGGGGCTCCAAATGGTTACTTAAATGTCCCTCCTTTGTTCACCCAGCCAGCCTTCTCGTGTCTCCACCTCACTCCCTACCCATCACGTTATGCTGAAGCTGTTTCTTTTATCAATGCTTAGTTATAAGGATTCTCTCTTACCATTGTCTCTTCTTTGTTCTGAATGATTTCTCTGCAACTTAGTTGTCATTGCAGATTGGTCCTGGGAGGAGGTTAATGTAGCTTCCCCTCACTCCTCTGCTATCTTGGATCTCCTAAAGTGCTCAAAAGGTAGTTTTAATGAAATGAGTTTTAGGTACTCAGTGAGAGTTAAGAGGTAGTTTATGTATGGTTAATAACATGAAAGAGACAGGACCTTATGTTATAGATGCATGAGTTGGCTCATTCAATATTATTTTCATAAAAATACAACACCATTTCTAAGTAAATGTAATAACTGTTAAATGCTAAAATTATTTAATTACTCTGGAATATGAACATATATTTATACTGTAAATACTATAATGGTAAAGTCAGCTTTCCATTTTGAAAATTGAGTCTCAATCATAAAGTGAAGTCATTCCCATAACTAGTCACTGCTTTAAGGGTGAAGCAAAGGAACATCCAAAGATAAAGAGCAATGGTTCTCAAACAGAGGTGATTTTGTTCTTGAGGTAACATTTGAAAATGCCTTAAGACATTTTGGTTTTCACAACTTACAGAAGTGATACCAGGATTTGGAGATCAGAGGTGTGGGTAAATCTACTACACTACACAGGATAGCCCTCACAAAAAAGATTTATCCAGCCTCAAATGTCAGTAGTGCTGAACTTGAGGAACCCTCATGTAAAGGGTATTGTTGCACATTTTTCTAAAATTATTATTATCTTTTTTCTATCCTGAGATTCCTTCCAGAGTGGGCTAGGATAAAATCCACTATGATAGGATTAAAAATGTGATATTATCACAACCCCATGTAAAAGCATTCAATGCACTTCTTAAACTTGAGTAAGCATTAAAATATCTACCATATGATCTCACCTATAAGTGAAACCTAATCAACAAAACACACAAGCAAGCAAAATAGAACCAGAGACTTGGAAATAAAGAACAAACTGGCAGTGGTCAGAGTGGTGAGGGGAGGGGGATAACTGGGAAAAGAAGGTGAAAGATCAAGGAACATGTATAAATGACCCATGGACAAGGACAATGTGAAGATTGGGATTGAATGTGGAAGAGGGAGGTTGGGCAGGACAGGGTAGAGTAGAGTAAAAGGGGAAAAAGAGGGACAACTATAATTTAACAATAATAAAAATTTCAAAAATCTGTGATGCTTCTTTAAAATACATATTCCTGAGTGTGGTCCCAGAGATTCTTATTTAATAAGTTTAGAATAAAAGTCAGGAATTTTTTATTTTTCAGTTAATTCCGATGTGAAAGATCGACGGACCATACAATAGGGAACATTGATCTGCCAGATAAAACCCAAGTTCTTCAATATTCATACAGGTCTCCACTTTGATCCAATTCCACCATGTTTTCTTTTGATGCATACAAATATTGTCCCTCTCCCTTCACTTTAATTTCCAACAATATCGATATACTTGAAGTTCACTGAAAGTTTTGTGCTATTTCATGATTTTTTCACCATTCATATATTTCTTCCACATGAGTCTCCTTTTCTTTGTCCTATTGGTGAATTACCAGTAAATTAGTGTGATGGTAAACATTTAGTGGAGTTCCAAAAACAAACAAACAAAAAAATCTCTGATTTTGTCAGTATCTGTGGTATCCCACCACGGGTAATTTTAGGCTACCAATGTGATATTTCTGAACACAGAGAAAGAAATATGCACTATTGAGAATTAAAAGCAGCTACTGAGAATTGGAATGAGTAGCTCTGACAGAACATTGCAAGAAATCATTCTTTTCTCTTCCTCTGAAATGTTTCTCATTAACTCCAGACTAGCATTTTTTTTTTATTTTTCCAAATGTAATATTGCAATCATTACATTTTCTCATTCATTTTTCTTAACAGGAACATTACATTACTGGGCTGTGAGTTCTTTGAGACAAAGGTCTATTGCAATAAAAAATGTGTTCAGAGAAATTACATTTTAATCCTACTGTTTGTGTATTTATGGTGATTTTTGGTATTTTTAAAATAAATATTAAATTATTTAATAGAGTCAAACTCTTTAAAGTGTTTTCTGTTTTAGCTTCAGTCATATTAAAATGTATCAAGCCAAATGGTTTCTTGTTCATGCGTCAGCCAAAATATTAAATAAGGTAAATGTATCTTCTGGAAGCCAGACTAAGCTCTAATAAAAGTGAGGTATGTGACCTTGGGAAATTAACTTCAGGCTACTCTTTTTTTTATTGTTGTTCAAATACAGTTGTCTCCATTTTCCCCTACCACTCCTCCCACCCCAGCCATCTCCATCTCCCACCCTCAATCTTTCCCCACTTTGGTTTTGTCCATGTGTCCTTTATAGATGTTCCACTTCAGGCTACTTTTCACTGATAGGGATTCTCTTCCAAAGAATTTAGGTTCTGGGTTATTTCAGTCTGAGGAAGTTGTATTTACATATGCAGTACTTTACTATAGTCAACTTTGTTGAATTGAGTTATTTCCACCCTTAAGTAATCAGGAACTCTTAATCTGGACCAGTTTTTCTCAAAAAGAAATTTGTTTCACTCCTAAGTAATTACTTTCCTGAATTAGACCATATTTTTTAAGGGCAGAATTGTTTGATAACTGTGTTAGTACTCAGAAAAGATAAAGACTTCTCATGCTGCCATAAGAAAGAATAAACCTTAAATATGTAGGGAGATTGTTTCATTTCATTTGAAAAGATATATTGTTAACTTTTTGAACCCTCAAAAATTCATTGTGGGTATATAATATACCATTCATTTGCCTTTTTAAATCATATACATATTAGACAGTATATTGTTTGATTCAAAGACCAATTCTAAAAACTTGCAGACTAGTGAATGTTCTCTCTCTCTTTCTGTGTCTCTCTGTCTTCATATGGTGTGTGCATGTGTGTGTAATCATAGATTCAAATAGATATAAGAAAATACAGTTTAAACAGAGGAACTAATCTTCCCATAAGGGCATATGCATAAAGATAAACTAAACTATAGCATGCTATGGTATAATATGTTCTTCCAGTATTGTATGGAATTATAAGCTATAACTCAAAGAGAAATGTCTCTTCTGGGAGGTAATGGTAATCATGAATAAAATGCATGGGAATTCCTTTGTTAAAATCCTTGGTTAGAAAATGCATTTATTTGGTGCCCACACCACATTTTGCTTATTTGTCTTTCAATGGTTTATGGAAAGATGTAAGAACTTAAGTAGATCTTCTAGATGTGATCCAATAGGAGCAGAATTATGTATTTATTTATTTATTTATTTATCTATCACTTAGCCAACTCAAACTATTTCCAAACCAAAAGCAAATCCAAATAATGTTTAACTTTTCTGGCTTAAATTACTTATTTAAAAATTAAGTTTAAATTGGCAGTGGGAACAATTCTATAAGCTGCTAGGGCAGACACTTCAGATCAATGGTATTTAAACTGAGATGATCAAATATTTGATAAGATTGAAGATCATTTAAAAAGGTCCTTTTCATGTGATCATTTGTCATTTCGAGATTATTTATTTATTTGCCATTGCATAATGCCTTCCAAGCTTGCATCTCAAAGAACTAGAAATGATTTTGAAAGACTAATATTATACTAGGCAGACATCCCAAAAGTTGATAGGATAACACTGCACAGTCAAACTTGGTGATGTAAATGACATATGTTTCTTAAGAAACTGACTTTACAACTTTCTTAAAGCTTTACTCCCTTTGAGTGATGGGCCTTTTTGCCTGAGGGCAAAATAATTACATGCAGTACTGTACCAAAACACTCTCTTAAAAATATATTGCATAAGGGTCATGATGTTGTAATTTAGAATTTTAAAGGTAAAAAAATGAGCCTTTAAGTTTAATAGCTCAGGGACTTTTTGGATCTTTTCCACCCAAAACTTGGCTTGCAATTTGTCTCCACAGATTTTCTAATGGTTTAAACTGGTTACAGTTTTTCAAATTGTGAAGTAGCCAATAATTTAGCTTTGCCCAAAGTTTAAATAATTAATTCCAACCAGCTCCAGTTATTTTTTAAAAATGGGCTTTAGAAGAAAATAAGTAAACATGGTTAGTTAATTTCTCATTTCTTAAAGATTAATATATTTAAAAATAAAATTCCAGGGATTTCAGTATGAGGGGGATCTCCCTATTTCTGTTAATATTTCCCCAGCATATCATTATGTGTGAGTGAAATGGAGATAAATATTTTCAAGACATAAGCCCCTTCTATCCTCTCTCTCTCTATATATATATGAATATTATTCATATTGCCTAAGTTTCACAGTTTGTAACTGAAATTTGAAGTGAGATATCATTTGCAAATTGTAGAAAAGAAGGGAGAGCACAAATGATAGCATAGATTTCCCTACTTTATCACATCGCAAAGTTTAGAGTTTTTGTTTTAATTGTCTTGATCGACACTGTAAAAGTCTTCAGTGGCTTGTTTCCAGTTTCAGTTAAACATACACAATATTAGTCTTAATTGAGGGTTTTCAGATCACTATTAAATAACTCAGCAGACAGAAGGACATAATAATGTCCATCTTGCATTATCTGGAACAAGTGCACTTAAAAGTTGTTAACAGAAAAGATGAAAAAGAAACTGCATATCGAGATGCAGCATCCTAAGTACCTTTTTATGGCTAACTTGTATGGTATGTACTTGTGTTCTATTGTGGGTAGTTATGCCATGATCTTCTATTATTCTTATTTATTTATAAAATGATACAGATTAACATAACATCAACTCAGGCAGAAATGGTGGCTTTGGTAGGACACAGGTAACAAAATACTTTCCAAGTATTCTTTTCTTGCTTAGGAGTTCCCACATTTTAATAAACATAGTAAAAACCATGAAAAATTACCTGCTTTATCTAGAATTAACTGTTAATCTGTGTCCCCCTACCCACCATTCTAAGTATGTGTTTTAAGAAATAGAATTACAAGCTATTCAAGTTCTCCTAGCTTTTCTGGAATTTCCCATAACAAAACCTGGTTTGGCTCCACAGCAGGACTATATCCCTCTACAAAATTTTAACATTAATAAACATCAGAGTTGAAGTAGATGAATACTATATTTTTGTAGTAATTTGGAAAGAAGTAAAAATATCGGACAGGAGCTGAGTGGTTTTCTACTGTTCTTGTGATCTAAACTAGTCACAACTTTTAACTTCAGGTGTTGTGTCTGTCAAATGGGGAGAGGTTGATTAGTCATTTTCTAAATTCCCTCCCTTCCATAAAACTAATGTTACTATGACAGTACTTTAAAGACTATGATCAAGGTAGAATAAAAACTGAAAGAAAAAGGGCATTAATATTTGTCTAGGGACAATTAAATCAACATAATTTTGCAACTAAACTTAATAATGAAAGTGGAAAACATAGCAAAAGAAGGAAACACAGTGTTGGCATCCCTTCATAATAATGTGACCCTCACCCTCATGGATTCCACAGCCATACAAAACATACAGGTACAATAAAATGAAAACAGCCACTTCATGTATCAATTTAGAGAATGCCAAAGCATGTCAATTAATAAGTGCAAACTGCTGGTAAGGAAGCTCGATTCAAACCTTTGCAGATTTTCTATGTTCTTCCCTTCTTTCCATGCAATCTTGGTGGTAGCAGTAAATGACTCACAGAGCTGGAATGAAAGTAGTCATGTCAACATAGCCTAAGAAATGGGGCACAATGAAGAGGAGGCTGGACTGAACTGGAATTGAATCTGTGCCGTTGTTAGGAACATAGTGCCTTACTTTGTTCTGTGCACATTTTGAAAGATGCACCAGAATAACCTCCAAACAGGGTAAATTAAAATGCAATAATGAAATACTATTAGAAATTTTGAATTAAGTTAAATGTAATCTTATTGATGTAGAAGCACCTAATACTGATTTACTAGGTAAGTGGAGAAAATAGAATGTGGTAGAGTGTGCTCTGAAAAATGCATAATTTTCCTTGCTCTTAATACAAAAACCATTGTGTTAATCTGTTTAGGCTTTTTGCACACAATGTGATTTATTTAAAGTATTATTTTGCATGTTAATTTATTAATGTATGCATTCAAATAGTGATTGAGTGCAAGCTATGTGCCAGGCACCAAGTCTGCGCTAAGATACATGATGAATAAGACCCAGTCATTGTCTCTCAAGATCCTTCCATATAGTTTAATAATGCCAGATTTCATGTCCTTTGTTACACTGCCAAGTGTCAGCATCCTATTACATGATTATAATCTGACAAAAAATAAGTATTCTATAATCAAGCAACATCTTTCAGTGCATATCCATTCCATGGTGCTCTCCAATTATGTAAAATTATTTTCACAAATACCATTAGAAACATTTTTTTAATGAAAAAAGTGTCCTGGCTGGTGTAGCTCAGTGGATTGAATACAAGCCTGTGAACCAAAGGGTTGCATGTTCAATTCTCAGTCAGGGCACATGTCTGGGTTGTGACCAGGTTCCCCCATTCCCTGTAAGAGGCATGCAAGAGGCAACCACACATTGATGTTTCTATCACTCTCTTTCTCCCTCCCTTCCCCTCACTCTAAAAATAAATAAATGCATTCTTTAAAAAAATGAAAAAAGTGTCTATACACTAAAAATTAATCCTAATTCACTCTAGATATTACTTTATATAGAATTAGAATATGAAGATATTAGCCAAGAGAATAAAAAAATGAGTATACAAGCATGCAACTGTGTGTTTTATTTTTCAGACTTAATAGCTTATCAGTAACATTTGTATATTAGCTAAATAACATTTCAAAGGGAGCTGGAAATAGAATCTTGATGTCTACTGATCGTACATGTGTGAGTCTGTGCTCTTAAAGGGTGGTCCTTAAAAAAAAAATCCCTGCTGGAAAATATTGTGCATATTGTAAAAGGACCATTGCTAAGTGCCAATTCAACTAGTACCATATCCTGGCCACTTAAAAATAAGATCCCATACCACTTGGTTATGTTGAATAGAAATATTAGAAATTTTTACAGAATTACATAAAAATGGCACAGTAGTTATATGTATAAAGACTGAGACTACCATGCACATAACTGATGTCAATACTTCTGTTAGATGGTTTAATATAAGACTGTCACAGAATGATTTACAAGAGAAACATAGAAAATCTTAGAATAATGAAGCCATAAATATATGTTGTAATAAAACCTTAACCCATGTTTGCACTGAAATAAACCTATATGTATATTATATATTAGTGCGTGTTTGATATATATATCAAAGAGTACAAATGAAATTCTGAATTTTTAAGTTTGTAAGAGTTATAAATTAAGTATTTTTGTGCACTTAATAGAATCAAAGTATCATGCTTGGTGCTGTGCAGCATTATTGTGGATAAAAATATGTTGCACTCCTTTTGACAAATTCTGTAAATATCATCTGTTTGGAGACTGATAATTTGCCCTCCAAAAAGGGGAGAATAAAATTCTTACAACCCTGTAAGTAAATTCCTTTTATCAACCAATTTTATTTCAGTGGATATGTGTTCTATGTCCCTTATTAGTAAAGTATACATGACATAAGTGCAATAATGACCATACGTCATAAAAATATACAAATTAAACTGAGAAGGACGTAGACTAAATCTCATGACTTTACTTCTTTTTCCTTAAAAAACTCCCATGGAAATAACAAAACCAGAAACATTTTTTAAAGATTTTATTATATTTGTTTTGAGAGAGAGGAGAAAGGAAGGAGAAAGATAGGGAGAGAAACACCAATGTGTGGTTGCCTCTTGCACATTCCCAATGGGGACCTGGCTTGCAACCCAGGCATGAGCCCTGACTGGAAATTGAACCAGCAACTTTTTGGTTTGCAACCCACATTCAATCCACTGTGCTATACTAGTCAGGGCAAAAATAGAAACATTTTTAAAGAAAGAAATTATGCTGTGAGTAGAAAAAAAATTTAAAGGAGGAAGCTGTGAGCCAGAAAACTTAAGAAAATCTTTGTCAATAGAATAGAGGTAATAGGGAAAAAAATAGGGAGGAAGGGAAAAACATCTCTCAAATCCCCAGGGTTAATTAAGTGTAGACTTCCCAAGACCAAGATAAATGCTAGAGTCAGCAAAAGGGTTTTATGTTATGTGAACTGTACCTCACAAAACTGTTTTAAAGAAAAAAATACAGCATTATGACATGGGCCCAGCAGGATCCCTTCCTACAAGGTGGTTACAGTTTAAAAGAAACTATAGTTGCATAAGTACTTTTAAAACAAACAAACAAAAAATGTGGCAAACAGCTTCTTGTGCAGACATAAAGGTGAAAAAAGAAGTGAGCAGAGCAGCTTTTCACTTAGATTTTTACTATCACCAACAAGAATTGAGAGGGGAAAGCAAGAGGCACCTATCTGCCCAAGAAGCAAAAGTGTTAAAAAATGTTCCCTTTTCAAGAGAAAGAGTCCCTAATAATGTAGGCTTTCAGAGGGGTCCTACCCTTGCCTACTCCTCACTAATTTCAAGCAATGCCTGTTGTTTGGCTTGGTCTATCCATAACACAGATACTGCTGATGGCATCCATTCTCCCTTTCCTGCCCCCCTCCCCCACTCACATTATAAGAAGGGCTCTTTAAATAACTACTTATCATTGGGGGAATTCATGCCTGCTAAATATTCCACTTGACTTGGTCTTTTATTTACAAATATGAACCTGCAAACATGTATCATTGGATATTTGATGAAAACACAATGATTTGAAAAGGAGGGATCTATCAGTAAATGAGTGGATCAAAAAACTATGGTACATTTACACAATGGAATGCTATGCAGCAGAAAGAAAGAAGAAGCTCCTACCCTTTGTGACAAATTGGATGGAACTGGAGAGCATTATGCTAAGTGAAATAAGCCAGGTGGTGAATGACAAATGTCATATGATCTCACTTTTAACTCAAACCTAATCAACAAAACAAACAAGCAAACAAAACATACCCAGAGACATTGAAATTAAGAACAATCTGACAGTACCCAGAGGGGAGGTGGGAAGGAATAATGCAGGGGGAAAGAGAAAAGAGTTTTCAGGAACAACCATAAAGGACACATGGACAAAATCAAGGGATGGGGAGGAAGCAAGGTAGGAAAATGGGAATGGCTGGGGTGGGGGGCAGTAGTAGGGGGCAAATGCAGATAACTGTAATTGAACAAAAATAAAATAATTTTTAAAAAAAGAAAATATGAAAGGGAGGGATCGATACAAACAAATGGAAGTGGTCCTAAAAATATTTTTAAATTTGAGAAAGTGTCATAAGTCACTAAAGTAAAAGTGCTAATCAGAGAACAAAATGAATCCTTTGGAATTTAAAATATAATTACCAAGATTTAAAAAATTATCTGAAAGCCTGAAAAATCAATTTAATCAATTTCTAAACAAGTGATTTGAAAAAAAAGATGAAATGATTTAGAATTTAGAGCAAAAGACAAAGAAATGGAAAACTATGAAACAAAAGTGAAAACATGGGAGATTGATCTGGAAAATCCAACTTCATCATATTGTTTTACAAGCAGAGAAGAGAAACAATGAAGGAGTGTGAAATAGGAGATGGAAGTAAATTATATATATATATTTATTTATATTTATATATCATATTTTATACATTTAGATATTATATTTTAATAATGGTATATCATATAATATTTATTTATACATAATAATAGCTCTGCATCAATTATATAACAAATATATATTATTATATATTATATATCACCATCATCACCATCATCGTCATCATGACATCTCACAATTACCAGAATGACAAAAATTTAATTTGATAATAGTCGGTGTTCACAAGGATATAGGAAGAAGGTAACCTCATGAACTGCTTAGAGCAAATATAATCTGTGCAACTTCTTTGAGGACACATTACTTGATTTTCAATTCAACATTTTGCTTTCCAGAATTTTTCCTATAGATAGTTTACCCAAGTGAGTAAGCACATACATTACAGTGTTAATTTTAGCATGATTTTAATAAGTAAAACTTGAAACATGTATCTGTCTATTGTGACAATACATCTATACATTATCTAAAATTTAAAAATATTAATATACAGAAATATTAGATATTGAAGAACTTAAATGTCATCAAAAATTAAGGAATATTTTTGTATGTTACAAAAATATTTCTGACAGTAGAACACAGATACAGCTACAAATTCTCATATGTGCCAAAATATTTTTTATAAAAAAACTAAATTGCATAATTCAAATTTTAATTTTGCTTTTAATTAGTTATGTTTATCAAAGATATGAGAAAAATGATTGTCACAGAGTAAAAGTAAATTTATAAAAACCTGGGTCACTTGGTGAAAATCAAGAGTACTAATTCCATGTGTAAGTAATTTTTAATGAAGATGGTGAAAAAATAGAGCATTAAAGTGGATCAAAAGAGAAAAGTCATGCATTCCTTTTCAGAGCAGACAGTGCATATTCCTGGCTTATTCATAACTCTGTATCAATTATAGTCAGCATATGAAATATTTCTATTTTCTGATTTCACCATGTGTGAATTGAGAAAGACTCATCTAGTAAAAGAATAAAGAGCCATTATTTTAACTCATTTGAGAAAAATCTTAAATGGATAAAAATGTCATATTCATCTAAAAATGCTAGAAACTATTTTATGCATTATTCAAGCTATTGGTAACTATCTCTTGTCTTTTCTTTTTTTTTAAGATTTTATTTATTTATTTTTAGAGAGGGAAGGGAGGGAGATAGAGAGAGAGAGAAACATCAATGTGCGGTTGCTGGGGGTTATGGCCTGCAACCCAGGCATGTACCCTGGCTGGGAATCGAACCTGGGACACTTTGGTTCCCAGCCCGCGCTCAACCCACTGAGCTACGCCAGCCAGGGTGGGTATCTCTTATCTTTTCAACTACCAATATTTGATCACATTATTTTTAATCATCAGTGAAAATTATATGGATTTTGAATTTAAACATGTACTTTTTCTAGTTGCTATTCATTTAAAACAAAATGACTGACAGAAGAGAATATTGAGTTTAAGAGATAAAATATATGTGCTCTCTCTCTCTATATATATATCTATATATCTATATGAGTCCATATAGAATGAGAGAAAAATCATATTAGAAGAGTGGTAAAAGGGTTATAACCTAAGTCCTCTGAAACGTAACGTAGTATTTTGGACATTTTATGTGTTCCAAAGCTATGTGCCTTGAGGAACGAGTGTCCTAAAAATGTTAATGCATGCTACTACTGAAAAGGTTTCTGTACTTTTACTGCCAGCATTCTGTCTCATTAGACACTCCAATGGACCCTATTACTATAAAGAAGGTCTATTATGACATTATTCTTTAGGTGTTGTTAGTTTACTAAGCTGCAGGGAATGTCTTCAAAACCTCCCAACAATGCCCTCAGTGCATATATACACATTGATAGTGAACTGGAACCTATCAATGGAGTGGAGTTGTGGCAAAAAAGTTGAGAGACCAACATGCCAGTAGCAGCATTGTTACCATGACCCTGAAACCCCTCAGGTAAGGTGCAGACACTGGACGGGGATTCCCTTGGAAAATCAAGAAAGGTATTGAAATGACTTCAGATTGGAATCCCTCACAGACACCTAGAAAAAAACAACACTTTTTTTATTTTTATTTATTTATTACATTCTCTTTTAAAACATTTTCCCTAAAGGTAAACTGCATTAAACCTGGGATCCATCACAGTTAAGAGATCATTACTGAGGCTTTAGTCAGGAATAAAGTCTTAGCCTTAGGTAATAGACTCATTATGCATTCAGGACTATGGAAGACAAAAAACCCAATTAAAAAACAGGCAAAGGAACTGAACAGACACGTCTCCAGTGAGGACATACAGAGGGCCCAGAGACATATGAAAGGATGTTCAGAATCACTACTCATCAGAAAGATGCAAATTAAAATTACAATGAGATTCCACTTCATATTGATAATATTGGCCATCATAACCAAATCAATAAACAACAAGTACTGGCGAGGTTGTGGAGAAAAGGTAACTCTCATACATTGTTGGTGGGAATGCAGACTGGTGCAGCCACTATGGAAAACAGTATGGAACCTCCACAAAAAGTTAAATATGGAACTGCCTTTTGACAAGAAAACAATACTTTTTAAAGAAAGTTTTCTGAATTTATGTCAGTGGGACAGATAAAAATAAGATAAAACATATACAAATGATGGTTATCAAATACATAAGAAGGCCACTCATGACTTTTAAAAAATAGTTAAAAGAACCAATAAGTGTACAGATGATGCATTGTGGAATTGCATATCCAAAACCTGTATAATTTTGTTAACAAGTGTCACCCTGATAAATTCTATAACAAGAAAATAAAGGAAACAAAAATCCAAAGAATTAGACAGGAAGGAATACTGATATTGAAATTACCAAACAATTTATAAAATTTAACATGAAACATTAAAGAAACAAAAGATGCATTAACTAAGATAAGCATGAAACAAGAACTGCTAGGAATTAAATGATAAAAATATTTCCATAGAAAAACAATGCAAGTGTAAGGGCAAATGATATCAATGGATACTTTAAATAGTAGATGAGGCACAAAGAAATGAGATGAAGACCAAAATGAGATTTTGTCTTATACTTGTTAGAATGACTATTGTCAAAAAACAAGATAAAGCCAAAGTACAAAACTTTAGTAGCTATCTTTTCTTCTATGTAATTTATTGTTTCAGGTCTTATATTTAGGTCTTTAATCCATTTTGAGTTAATTTTTATATACGGAGAAAAACATCAGTCTAGTATTAACATTTTGAGTGTAATTTTATAATTCTCCCAGTACCATTTAATAAAGATATTTTTCCTCTGTTGTATGTTTTTTGGCTCCTTAGCCAATAATTATTTGCTTATATACATATGTGTTTATTTCTGGGCTCTCAATTCTGTTTCATTTTTCTGTATGTTTGTTTTTCTGCCAATATCATTATGTTTCAATTATTGTTGTTTTATTATATAATTCGAATTTAAGGAGTGTGACACCTCTTTGTTCTTTTATTAAGTTGATCACGAACACAAGGGAAATAAAAGCAAACATAAATGAATGGGGCTATCTTAAACTAAAAAGTTCTGGACAGCAATAGATAATGCCAAAAAAAGCAATTAAACAAATGGTAGAAGATATTGCAAACAACAGCTTCAATAAGGAGTTAATATCTAAAATATGTAGAGAACTCATACAACTCAATACCAAACAAACAGGAATAAATTAAAAAATGAGCAGAGGACCTGAAGAGACACTTCTCACAAGAAGACATACAAATGGTCAACAGATATAAGAAAGATGCTCAACTGCACTAGCTATTAAAGAAATGCAAATTAAAACTACAATAAGATATCACCTCACACCTATTAGAATGGTTATTATCAATGAAATAAGTAATAACATGTGTTGGAGAGGTTGTGGAGGAAAAGGGAAGCCCTCAATCTCTACTGGTGGGAGTGTAAAGTGGTAAAACAGTATGGAAGCACCTCAAAAAAAGTAAAAATAAAGTTACCATATGACCTAGCAACGCGTCTTCTGGATATCTATTCAAAGAATCTGAAACATTTATTTGCAAAGATATCTGCATCCCTATCTTAACTACAGCATCAGTCACCATGACCAACACATGGAAACAACTGAATTTTTTGACAATAGACCATTGGATAAGTTGTGGTACATGGAATACTACTCAGCCAAAAGAAGAAATAAAATACTGTCATTTATGATAACACGGATGGATTTATTTTATTGTAGTTTTTCAATGACCATTTATCCCCATTATACCTCTATCAATCTCCCAATCACCACACTGTTATCCATGTCCATGAGTCCTTTTTCATTTTTGTCCCATCCCTCCACCCTTACCCTGCCCATAGCTGTCATCTTGTTTTCTCTCTATGAGTCCGTCTCTATTTTGCTGGTTAGTTCAGTTTGTTCATTAGATTCTACATATGAGCAAAATCTTTCTCTGACTGGCTTGTTTCACTTAGCATAATAATATCCACATCCATCCATGCTGTTGCAAAGGGTAAATTTTTTTTCTTTGCTTACAGCGAAGTAGTTTTCTGTTGTGTAAATATTTCATAGTTGTTTTATCCACTCACCTACTGATGAATACTTGGGTTGCTTCCATTTCTTGGCAATTGTCAATAATGCTATAATGAACATAGGGGTGCATATGTTTTTTTTTTTTTTTTCAAATTAGTGTTTTGGATTTCTTTGGATATATTCCTGGAAGTGGGATCACTGTGTTAAAAGGCAGTTTCAATTTTTTGAGTTATCTCCATACTTCTTTCCAAAGTTGCTGCACCAATCTGAATTTCCACCAACAGTGAAAAACTGTTCCTTCTTCTGCATATCTTTTCCAGCACTTGTTTATTGATTTATTGATGATAGCTATTCTGACCATTGTGAGATGATATCTTATTGTGGTTTTAATTTTCATTGCTCTGATTGTTAGTGCTATTGAGCATCTTTTCATATATCTATTGGCCATCTGTATGTTGTCTTTGGAGAAATGTCTATTCAGGTCCTTTGCTTATTTTTTAAATTGGATGGTTGTAGAAGGCATGATACTGTACATAGACAATCCCAAATATTCCACCAAGATACTACTAGGACTGACCAATGAATTCAGCAAGGAAGCAGAATACAAAATTAAAATCCATAAATCAGTTGCATTTTTAGACAACAGTAATGAATTATCAGAAAGGGAAATTAAGAAAAAAAAATTCCATTCACAATTGCTTCAAAAAAAATAAAATACACCGGAATAAATATAACCCAAGATGTAAGAAGCCTGTACTCAGAAAATTATAACAAACTGAAGAAAGAAATTGAAGAAGATATAAATAAGTGGAGGCACACACTGTGTTCATGGATAGGAATAATTATCATCATTAAAATGCCCATGCTATCCAAAGCAATTTATAGTTTCGACACAATTCCTATCAAGATTCCAGTGATGTATGTTACAGAACTAGAACAAATATTTAAAAAAATTTCCATGGAATCCCAAAAGGACAAACATAGCAACAATGATTTTGAGAAAGAAGGACAAGGTTGGAGGAATCATGCTACCTAATATCAAACTATACTATAAGGCCATAATAATCCAACAGCATGGTAGTAACATAAAAAAAGAGACACACAGGTCAGTGGAACAGAATAGAGATCCCACAAGTAAACCCAAACCTTTATAGTCAATATTTGACAAAAGAAGAAAGCACATACAGTGGACTACAAATAGTTTATTCAATAAATTGTGTTGGAAAAATTGGACAGATACATGCAGAAAAATGAAACTAAACCACCTTCTTATACTGCATACAAGAATAAATTCAAAATGTATTAAAGACTTAAATCCAAAACCATAAAAATCCTATAAGGAAACATAGGCAGTAAAATTTTAGACATTACTCATAGCAGTATTTTCTCTAGTATATTTCCTTCCAGGAAAACAAAGAAGAAAATAACAAATGCGACTTCATCAAATTAAAAAGATTTTGCACAGCAAAGGAAGCCATCAACAAAATAAAAAGACACCCATGGAATGGAAGGACACATTCACTGACACATCTGATAAGGGGTTAACATTCAAAATTTATAAAAAAGTTATAAGACTCAACACCAATAAAACATTCATGGATCTTTAAGCAAAATAAATCAGATGGAAAAAGTAAAAAAAAAAACACATATGATTTCACCCACTTGTGAGATATACAACTGAAAGAAACAAATGGGCAAATAAGAAAAACTACAAGCAAAAAGTCAAAGACAAAAAGTATGCTTTTTCCCAGCAGGAAGAGGTTTGGGGTTTACTGAAAGGTTAAGGGGATCAAAAACATGATGACAAAGATTGGACTTTGGGTAGTGGGCACACAATGCAATGTACAGATAATATATCACAGAATTGTACACTTGAAACCTATATAATATCATAAACCAATGTCACCCTAATAAATTTAATTAAAATATTTAAAAGATTAAAAACACTCTGATAGGATAATAAATATTGTTGAAGATATGGAGAAAAGTGGAACTCCTCTATGTTGTTGGTGGGAATGTAAACTGGTGCAACCACTATAAAAATATATGAACGTTTCTTGAAAATATTAAAATAGATCTATCAAATGCTACAGGAATCCAACTTCTAGATACTGTATATACAAAAGAATAGCAGTCAGGATCTCAAAGAGATATCTGTATTCTGCTGTTCACTACAGGCTTATTTACAATAGCTTATATATATATATATGTATGTATAAATTATATATATATATATATACATATATATATATATAATTCAGCCTTTATAAGTAAAAAAATTAAAAAATAACCATGCAATATACAACAACACAGATGATCCCAGAGGCCATTATGGTAAGTGAAATAAGTCATTCACAAAAGGACAAATACTGCCTGATTCCACTTATATGTGGTATCTAAAATGGTCACATTCATGAAAGCAGAGAACAGAATGGTGATTGCCAGTGAATGAAGAAGGGGGAAATAGGGAACATTTTTTCTATTAGTATAAACTTTTTTATTATATGAGATACACAAGTTCTACAAATCTGCTATATAACACAGAACCTATAGTTAAATTATATGGTATTGTGTCTTTACAATACATTAAGAGCCCATTTATTTATTTTTTTATTACATAGGGAAGAAACCATCGATATAGTGAATAAGGATCCCACTGAATGAGAGTATATATTTACCAATGATACATCTGATAAGGGGTTAATTTTCAAAATATATAAAGAACTTATGCAACTCAACAACAAGAAGACAAACAACCCAATTAAAAAATGGGCAAAGGACCTGAATAGATACTTCTCCATAGAGGACATACAGAAGGCCCATAGAAGTGAAAAGTTGCTCAACAGCACTAGCAATCAGAGGAATGCAAATTAAAACCATAATGAAATATCATTTGAAATCTGTCAGAATGGCCATCATCAACAAACAAGAAGTTTTGGTGAGGATATGAAAAAAGGGAACCATAATGCATTGTTGGTGGGAATGCAGATTGGTGCATTCACTGTGAAAAACAGTATGGAATTTCCCCGTAAAATTAAAAATGGAACTACCTTTTGACCCCACAATCCCACTTCTGAATATATCTGAAGAAACCCAAAACACTAATTGAAAAAATATATGCACTCCTATATTCATTGCAGGATTATTTACAAGAGACAAGATCTAGAAACAGCCAAAATTCCTCTCAGTAAATGAGTGGATAAAAATACCTGTGGTACATTTACACTATGGAATACTATGCAGCCATAAAAAAGAAACATAAGGGGAGGTGGCAGTGAGATAGGTGGCAGTGGAGTCCACTTCCCCCTGTGCACAGGTGAAACACCTAGCCAGTCTTCTGAGGAAAAGAGTGAACAGCCAATGGTATCCCTGCATATATGAAGATTGGAACCAAAAATTGTAGAGGATATTGAAAAATAAGATGGTAAGGAGAGTACTTCAGGACAAAAAGGTTCCTGGGACCAACATGGGTACCAGGGTGGCTGCAACCCCAGGCCCAGCACTTGCTGGTCTACTAGAGGTTTCTTGGGAGAGAGCCAGGTCAACAGCTCCCTCTCCTGCCAAATAAGGTTCAAGCAGCACCTGGATGGTTGAAGCTGCAGGGCAGGAATTAGGATGAAGCGGCAAACACAGGGGTGGTGTGCACCCACAGAGAATGTGGACACTGGAAGGGAAGAGTTGGGCAGTGACAGACCCTGACACAGATAGTCCCCGGTCTGGTTGGAGAGTTGGGCAGTGTGACAGGCCAGGCACTTGTTTGTAGCAGCAGACTTGAATAGGAGGACTTTTTCAGGGAGAAAAAGGAAAAGGAGAGGTACTCAATGGCTGTTTAGGAAATTCCTCAGCAGCCACCTCCACCTCCTATGCCCTGACTCCTACCCTGCCAGGGCACCTGCACTCCCCTTCCCGCTGCAGCAGCAGAAGTGCTCACACCCTCAGCCCTGGAGGTAGAACTTGCCTGACCCCACCACCCAGTGGCTGCCAATCTCACCCCAGCAGCAGAGGCCAAGCACCCACACCAGCAGGCAGCCCCCAAAGATGGCACATACTTGACCCAATGGCCTAGCTGCTGCCCATCCTGCCCCGCAGTAGAGACCAAGGGCTCATGTCCACAGCCCTGGGGACTGAGCATGCCTGACCCTGCCACCCAGAGACAACTTGTGCCCAACCCTAGTGCTCTGGGTACAACAGCAGAGGAGGCCTGCACCTGCATCTGCAGCAGCAGTCACTGCTGTACCCCTGCCCTGCAGGAATGACTGGATATCTAAGAGGAAGGTGGTGATGCCCCCTGCAGAAGAGAGCTGCAGGCCTCAGGGAGTCAGCAATCCCCAGAAAGACTTAACTCAGTGGGATGCTAAAATACCCTGAAGAGACTCTGAGAGTCCCTAGCATCTAGGACAGCAAAGAGTAAGAAGGTGGTGTGTGAGTTGCCCCTAACTGGTACAGCTCAAAGAATGCAACTGATAGATTGAAGGTGTAGGCTGGGCACAGAAGGGCACTGGGGGTCAGGCAGTGAACTGAGGAACTGAGCTGGAGGCTAGGCAACTGTGAAGAGTAAGGCTCAGGTATGGGAGGGAGGTGGGGAAGGATAGGTGGGTGGGCTGGAATGGGAGTAAAGGACAGAAAACTGTACTTGAACAATGATTAAAATATAATTTTTGAAAAGATGGAGAGAAATCAACCCCCTCCCCCCTTCAGCCTGCTGCAGCCAGGAAGAACAGCAGAACTAGCTCAGCTGGTTTGAGGACAGCAGGAGGCTCTTTTTTAAAAAATTCCTTCTTCTGTTCTTCCTTTCTTTCCTTTTTTATTCTTTCTCCCTTCCTTCCTTTAAAAAAAAAAATCCCCACAAGTGAGACAATAAAACCTGGAGCTGTGAAAGGACAAAAGTAGGACCCAAAGAGGGGTCATCCCAAAAACTGAGACAGTGAGACACATTTCACTTTGCTACTCCAGAGAACTTGCAAGTTGTTGTATATTTGTATTATTATTATGTTTTCATTATCCTTATATCTTTTATTTTATTAGTGTTTTTTATTTCTCTTCTTTTTATTTAGTCTTCACTTGGCTTGTTAAATTGTATTGTTTGACTGGTTTTCCTTGTTCTGTCTTTCATATTGTATTTTTAATTTTCCATCTTTCACTTCACTTGTGTTCCAACAACACACTACTCTATGACCTGTACTCCCTATTCGTGTTATTCAGATCATATAAATTCTGTCATGTGATTGTTCCTCCATTACTATTGTAAATAATTGCTGTTCCATACAATTATAAACACTACACAGCACCCCTCCCAAATCTTAGCTCACTTCACTGTTTGCTGAACTTTATTACTATTGTGGTTAACTCTATTTTCTTGCACACTATACCTATTTTCTATCCTTTACTCTCACTTTACCTTATAATATGACCACCCACAAGCTCATTGCTTTCTAGATCCAACTCACAATTCTTCCCCACTAATAAGAGTCTTATATTCTTTCCACCATTTCTAAAAAGTGGCTAGTTAGGTGAAATATCACAGTTAACACTGTACATATACAAAGGATCCCCTGTCTCTTCTCTGTGGGTTGGTACCATAGAATACACTCCTACTGTCTTAAAACATTTTGGCTTCCCCCTTCAGCTGATCACAAAAAAAAGAGTAGGTGGAAGCTGTGAATACCATTATACCTGCTGGAAGAGGAAACCCATGAACAAAGGAACCACCAACAGATAACAGCAGAATAAGGTCAAGGAGAGAGTGGAAGCAACACTAACTCAACCCAGGACTGATCTGGAAATGCAAGTAAATGGTGGAGAAATTACTCAGAACAACCAACCTAACAAGAGCAAGAGAAAATCCTCAAAACCTGGCACATACAAAAGAACCACCTTCAACACAAACTGCCTATGCCTGCACAACAGAGCACAAGAGGTGGTGGACAGAGTGACCCTTAGTTAACCAGCTGGAGGGAAGGACCAACCAAACAAAGACCCAATAACAATCAAGATCCAAAGTCATATACAGAACCAACATAAATAACAGCCCAAGACCAGCAAGTAGAGGAGATCAAGGAGACTGCACCACTGAATCTCACAGGTCTTCTACAATAGAAGTTCACACCATAAACCCAGGGAGTCAGAACAGATCAATTGAAGAGGCAGAGGGTAACAAGACGAGTCCCACAAGCAATGGGAAGACAAAGAAACAATCCCCAAATGAAAGGAAAGGAGGAAGCCTCAGAAAAAATGCTTAATGAAACAGATGCAAGTCAACTATCAGATATTCAGTTCAAAGCTATGGTTATAAGGAAGGTCAATGAGCTCACAGAGTTACTAAAAACTACAGAGAAACTATAAGGAACTCACTGCAAACTATATCAATATGAAAAGGAAAATAGAAACTATCAATAAGGGCCAAGAGGATATGAAGAATATGATTTATGAACTGATGGACACAGTAGAAGGAATCAAAAGAAGAATAGTTGAAGTAGAGACCAAGAAAAGGAAAAGAGACTCAGAAAGAATGAAGACAGGTCAAGAGAAATGCATGACAGCATGAAACATAATAATATCCATATATTAGGGATACCAGAAGAAGAAGAGCAACAGATAGAAAACCTGTTTGAAAAAGTAATGTTGGAAAATTTCCTAAATTTAATGAGAGAAAAAGTTATGAAAGTTCAGGAAACACAGAGAGTCCCAATCAAGAGGAATCTGGAGAGGCCCACTTCAAGACATATCATATTTAAAATGGCAAAAATTCCAAGACTAAGAGAGAATATTAAAAGCAGCAAGGAAAAAACAAATACAAGGGAGCCCTGATAAGGCTAGCAGCTGACTTCTCAATGGAAATGCTCCAAGCCAGAAAAGAATGGCAAGGCACATTCCATGTAATAAAAATCAGAGGCTTGCAACCAAAACTACTTTATCCATCAAGGCTCTCAATTAAAATGAAAAGCCAAATAAGAAGCTTCCCAGACAAAAGAAGCCTCAAAGAATATACCTCCTCCAAAACAGCTCTGCAAGACATGCTAAAGGGACTGTTTTAAGAACATGAATAAAAACAGTGAAAGAGAGAGGAACACAGGTATGAAAAAATGGCAATGAATAAGTACATATCAGTGATAACCTTAAACATAAATGGATTAAATGCTCCAAACAAAAGACATAAAATAGCTGAATGGATAAGAAATCATGACCCACACATATGCTGCCTATAAGGGACCCACCTCAGAACAAAAGACCTACACAGACTGAAAGTGAAGGGCTGGAAAGAAATATTCTAAGCAAATGGACGAGAAAAAAAAGACATGAATAGCAATACTCATATGAAACAAAATAGACTTCAAAAAAAAAAGAGCCACAAAAAGCGACCCAGAAGGGCACTTCATAATACCCAAGGGGAGAATCCACCAAGAAGACATAAACATTGTAAATATATATATATATATATATATATATGCACCCAACATAGGAAAATCCAGATACATAAGGAAAATCTTGGAGGACTTCGAGGAAGATATTGACAGCAACACAATTATAGTAGGGGATTTTAGCACCCCACTGTCAAAAATGGACAGATTTCTTAAAGAAAATATCAACAAAGATTTCGTGGTGTTTAACAATGATTTAGATCACATGGACTTAACTGATATATGTAGAGCATTTCATCCCCAAAAAGCAAAATACACATTCTTTTCAAATGCACACGGAACATTTTCAAAGATAGACCACATGATAGGACACAAAACAAGCCTCAACAAATTCAAGAAAATGGTAATCACATCAAACATTTTCTCCAAGCAAAAAGGACTGAAATTAGAAACCAACCCCAACAACAACAACAAAAAACAAACAAACAAACAAAAAAAAAAACACTCAAATATGTGGAGGCTGAAAAGCATGCGATTAAATAATGAATGGGTCAAGAATGAGATTAGGGAAGAGGTCAAAAGTTTCTGGAAACAAATGAAAATGAACTTACAGCAATCCAAAATTTATGGGACACAAAGAAGGCAGTTCTGAGGGGGAAGTTTACAGTGACACATGTGTACCTAAAGAAGATAGAAGCATTTCAAATAAACAACCTAACTGTACACTTACAAGAACTGGAGGAAAAACAACAAAGACAGCCCAGAGAAAGTAGAAGGAAGGAAATAACCAATATTAGAGGATAATTAAACAACATAGGGGCTAAAAGCAAAATTCTAAGGATCAATACTTTCAGGAGCTGGTTCTTTGAAAAGATAAACAAAACGGACAAGCCTTTAAGCAGGCTCATCAAGAAAAAAGAAAGATGGCTGAAATAAACACAATCAGAAATGAAAAAGTAGAGATTACAACTGATACCACAGAAATACAAAGGACTGTGAGAAATTACTATGAACAATTATATGCCAAGAAATTTGGAAAACTAGGTGAAATGGATAAATTTGTAGAAAAATATAATTTTCCAAAACTGAATAAAGAAGAAGCAGAACGTCTGAACACACCAATAACAGCTGATAAAATTGAAGCAGTAATGAAAAAGCTTCTGACACACAAAATTCCTGGACCAGAAGGTTTCACAGTAGAATTTTACAAAGCAGTTAAGGGAGAGCTGACCCTTATCCTTCACAAATTATTCCAAAAAAAATCAAGAAGATGGAGGACTCCCAAACTCTTTTTATGAAGCCAGCATCATCCTAATCTCAAAACCAGATAAAGTCATAACAAAGAAAGAAAACTTAAGGCCAACATTGTTGATGAACATCCTCCATGAATATTGTCACACCATATCCAACAATATGTTAAAAAGACCATACACGATTATCAAGTGTGATTTACACCAGGGATGCAAGGATGGTACAATATTCACAAATCAATAAATGTGATACATAGCATAAACAAAATGAAAGACAAAAATCTCAAGATTATACCAATATATGAGGAAAATGCATTTGATAAGGTACAGCACCCATTCATGATAACAACACTTAGTACATTGTGAATAGAGGGAGCATTCCTTAACATAATAATGGTCACATATGAGAGACCTACAGTCAACATCATACTCCATAGGCAATAACTTAGAGCTTTCCCACTAGGATCAGGAATAGGACAAGGATGCTTGCTTTCACCACTTCTATTCAACATAGTATTAGAAGTCCTAACCACAACAATCAGACAAGAAAAAGAAATAAAGGGATCCAAATTGGAAAGGCGGAAGCAAAGTTGTCATTGTTTGTAGATGACCTGATAGTGTACATAAAAAATCCTATAGACTCCACCAAAAAATTACTTGACCTAGTAAATGCATTTGGCAAAACAGCAGGATACAAAGTCATATTCAGAAATCAAGGGAATTTATGTATACCAACAATGAAATATCAGAAATAGAAATTGGGGAAAATCCCACTTGCAACAGCAACAAAAAAATAAAAATAAAGTACCTAGGAATAAACCTAACCAAAGAGGTAAAGGACCTGTATTCAGAAAACTATACAACACTGAAGAAAGAAATTCAGGAAGACACAAACAAACAGAAGCATGTACCATGTTCATGGATTGGAAGAATTAGCATCATCAAAATGTCCATACTACCCAATGCAATTTATAGATTCGATGCAATCCCTATTAACATACCAATGACATATTTCACAAATCTAGCATAAGCATTTCAGAAATTTATATGGAATTATAAATGACCCTGAATAGCTGCAGCAATTTTGAGAAAGATGAACAAAGTAGGATAGATCACCATACCTGATATCAAACTGTATTACAAGACCACTGTAATCAAAACAGTCTGGTACTGGCATAAGAACAGACTCATGGAACAGAACACAGAGCCCAGAAATAAACACAAGTCTCTATGGTCAATCAATATTTGACAAAGAGGGATGAAGCATAAAATGGAGTAAAAATAGCCTCTTCAACTAATGGTTTTGGGAGATCTGGATTGCTATATGCAAAAAAAAATGAAACTCAATCACCAATGTACACTATAGACAAAAATAAATTCAAGGTAGATAAAAGACTTAAATATAAGTCATAACACCATAAAAGTACTAGAGGAAAACATCTGCCAGAAAATCTCAGACATTCCAGGAAGCAATATCTTCACTGATATGTCCCCTAAAGCAAGGGACATAAAGGAAAGAAAGAATAAACAAATAAGAACTCATCAAATTCTGTATGGCTAAAGAAAACAGAATGAAACTGAAAAGAAAATCAACTATATGAGAAAACTTGTTTGCCAGTGATACCTCAGACAAGGGTTTGATCTCCAAAATATATAAAGAACTCACATGACTCCACTCCAGGAAGACAGAAAACCCAACTAAAAAATGGGCAAAAGTCTTGAATAGACACTTCTCCAAGGAGGACATACAGAGGGTCTGGAGACATATGAAAAGATGCTCAGCATCACTAGCCATCAGAGAGATGAAAATTAAAACCACAATGTGATACCAGTTCACACCAGACAGAATGGCCATCACAAACAAATCAACAAACAGATGTTGAAGAAGTTGTGGAGAAAAGGAAATCCTAGTGCACTGTTGATGGGAATGCAGACTGATGGCAGCCACTATGGGAAAGAGTATGGAATTTCCTCAGAAAGCTAAAAATGGAACTACCTTTTGACTCAGCATTTCCACTGTTGAGAGTATATCCTAAGAGTCCTGAAACACCAATTCAAAAGAACTCATGCACCCCAATGTTCATAGCAGCACAATTTACAATAGTCAAATGTTGGAAGCAACCTAAATGCCCTTCAATAAATGAGTCAATCAAAAAAAAACATGTTACATTTACACAATGGAATACTATGCAACAGAGGGAAAGAAGGAGCTCCAACCCTTTGGGACAGCATGGATGGAACTGGAGAGCATTATGCTAAGTGAAATAAACCAGGTGGTGAGGAACAAATACCACATGATCTCACCTTTAACGGGAACTAAATCAACAAAAGAATAAAGCAAACAAAATATAACCAGAGACATTGAAATTAAGAACATTCTAACAATAGCCAGAGGTGAGGAGGGAGGGGACAATATAGGGAAGGGTTTTCAGGAACTGAAAGGACACATGGACAAAACAATGTGGGAGGGTGGAAGCAAGGGAGGGAGGTGGGTTTGCGTGGGGTGGGGTGGAATGGTGGGGGGGAATGCAAACCAGTATAATTGAACAATAATAAAATAATTTTAAAAAGAAAATTAGATAAATAAATATTTGTTGCAATTCCCCTGTAAAAAATAATATATAAATACTGAGTGCTATAATCATCACAAAAATACAAAAAGGAAACCTTACCTTTATTTTTTTTATTTTTTATTTTTTTAAAGATTTATTTATTTATTTTTAGAGAGGGAAGGGAGGGAGAAAGAGAGAGAGAGAGAGAGGGAAACACCAATGTGTGGTTGCTGGGGGCCATGGCCAGCAACTCAGGCATGTGCCCTGGCTGGAAATCGAGCCTGCAACACTTTGGTTCACAGCCCAAGCTCAATCCACTGAGCTACACCAGCCAGGGCTAACTGGTACTGAAACCTTATCTTTTGACATCATGGTAGGACCTGGAGAGTATCACGTTAAATGAAACAAATCAGTCAGAGAAAGGAAAATACCTTATGATTTCACTTATATGTGGAACCTAATGAATAAAATAAACTCATGAACAAAATAGAAGCAGAAGCATTTTTACATGGAACAGACTAATAGCTGTCAGAAGGGAGCAGGTTCAGGGGGGCTGGATGAAAGAAGTTGAAGGGATTAACAAAGGAAAACATTAACACATAGGTAGAGACAACACTGTGGTGATAGCCAGAGGAAGAGAGGTGGGTAGGGGTAGGTGGACATGAGCAAAGGGGGCCGAATGGGGATGGAAAGAGAGTCTGCTTGAGATAATGTGTGCATGATGCAGTATGCAGGTGATGTTTGTTGAGTTGTACACTTGAAATCTGTATGGTTTTGTAAACCAATGTCACTCCAATAAATTCAATAAAAATTAGCCTGTTCTGATAAAAAATAAATAAAATATGTTAACAGCATAGAGCTCATATTAAGTATTCTTTCTATATTATAAAAAAAAACACAAGATTTTTGGCAGTGATAGCACCTTGGTTACTGTAACGATATCACATGTGTATGCATTTATCCAAACTCAACAAGATATATAAGTTAAATGTGTGCAACTTTTCATATATCAATTATAGCTTAATAAAGCTAGCAAAATACATGCGTAGAAAGATACAAATAAAGAACATATTAGTGAACTAGAATTATATATGAAGAATTGGCCAAAATGTAGTATAAAGACACAAATAATTAGATAAACAGATAGAGAAAATGAAGCTTAGATAGGCTTTGGATTTGGCAACAGCATGCTACAGTGTTGGAAATTTACCCAAAGCCTCTACTATATTACCAAGTAAGCTTCCAAATTTGAGAGGAGTCTCTGTAATAAAAAGCATCAAAAAACCTCAAGTAACAATAAAAAAAACCCTATCCTGGAGGTTCTCCAATCTCTTATAAAATTATATGTGTTTTAAAACAATCTCATAGCTCATTGTAAACTCTGGCAATTAGACTTCAGTTACCCTTGGTATCTGGGCTGAGTAGCAACCACTAGTTTATCACTGATTCCTAATAAGAGAGATTGCCTTATTAAATGAAAAGATAAGAGACTCTCTGACCTGACCAACTCCTTCTACAGTGAGAGCTCTTTGCATTGAATACCCATTGGATAAGCCCCCTAAATTTTATATTGTGAAATTCAAGGTGTACAGCCAATATCTTAGCTAATTTTATGAATATCCCAACTATTGCTTTACCTAGGCTTCCAGCTCAATGTGAGTCTTGTCATGATTTACTGTTGAAAGAGGGTCTCTGCCACCTGGAAAAAAACTCAAGGAATGCCATAGCTATAGCCACGTATCACAATAATGATAAATTGCTCATATTTTACAATTGATGCTTCCCACAGTAGGTTAACTTCAGTTAGCTGTCCTAGCCATACTGACCTTATGAATATTATCCCAATATTGATAAAACTGTACCTTTGCAGAAAATCATGGGCCACCACAAATGACCTGGCTATTTAAAGTCATACCAATACAAAAAAAATTTAGAAAGATACAAGTTCATCACAAGCCCGACTTACATAAATATATGTTCATATGAGATGTCCACCACTCAAGGAAAACTGTGGTACTGAAATAGTCAATCAGGTACAGGCAGCTACCTGTACTATAGTTCACTTGATCAATGCTCACACCCACTTTGATAATGAAACCACCACTGAATAGATGTTCAATTTAAAAAATCGTGGCATGCTGAACCCACTGTTACTTGAAATATATATATACTTATATATTTATATATATATATTCAATATTCTGAATCCAGAAGAAGTAATGCATGCTTGAGTGTGGTTGTTAGGGTTCATGAATGTATCACACAAGATGGACAGCAATTTAAATATTTCACCTAAAATGTCATATGATGTGCTTCAGTGTGATACTGTTAGGTTATAGAATTACATGCTTATGATTTAGCAATAAAAGATTTTTTAATAAAAAGGGATGTTATTTGTGCCAAAACTTGTATATCTATATCTATTTATATATAGATAGATATAGATATGGATATAGATAGATACAGATACAGATGATATAGATATAGATAGATATAGATATAGATGTAGATATATAAACTTGCCAACTCTGGCAGCCTTTCCAATGATACTATCTAACAGAGCTCATTGGTTCAGCTGTCTTCAGCTATTTATGAGTTGTGCATAGTAATACATTTGTATAGGCTGAGCTCCAAGTAACCCAAAAGCTGGGGAAGAGGGACTTGAAAGAGTCCCAGGAGAGTCTGAGGAAGCACAGTACAGTTGTCTTTCTTTTTTGAACAGCATCTGCCTGAAAGAGAAAATGAATGTTTTCTCTTATTAGTATAATTTTTCAATGCTTGCTTTTTTCCTCCAGAGGATACCTGAATACGAAAGAGCTTGAACACTGACTTTGCTTAAAGAGGTTACCTTCTTCTGTCCTTGGAGGTTGCTTATAATGACAAATATCATTCTTGTATTCTGATGGAACTCAATATGTTAAAAAAAATTTCTGGCTCATTTCCACTCCTGAAAACAATGACCATTATATTTTAAAGTTGAACATTTCATGTCTATATGTCTTGGTACATAAATAATTTTTTGTACATTTAGGTACCTACACTTACACATATGCATCTAGAAACAAGTACAAGAATATTTATAGGAAAATTCTTCAAAATAACAAGACTAGAAACAAACCAAATATATACCAATAAAGAACTTATGATGCATGGACATGAACTAAAGGGGGCAAATGTGGGTGGAGGGGGTGTGCAGAGGGGAGGGGAGTGAAAGGGGGGAAATGGGACAACTGTAATAGCATAATCAATAAAATATATTAAAAAATTAAAAAGATACTAGAAAAATAAGTTGAAATATATTTACAAAGGAATTTTATACAGAGGAAAAAAGAATGCTTTGTAGCTACAGGTTACATGCAACCATGTGAATGACTATTAGGAATATAACATTGAAAAACAAAATAAAATGTCACAAGTTCCAGATCATTACATATCATCATTTTCATGAATCTCAAAAACAAGTAAAATTAGCCAATGTATTATTTTTCATCTGTAACATATGATAAAAAAACACATTTTTAGAAAAGAAAGTAATGACAAATACATAATTCAGGAAAGGTGTTAGCTACTTCTGGAGTTGGGTAAAGAGGGGCATAGGGAAGAGTGGATGGATGTATGACAAGAAACTAAAATTTTTATTTTTGGATTGTGTGGTGAGTTCATAGGTATTTGATATACTTGTATTGATATATATAGTATTTGTATATGCCAAATATTACATTTTAAAAGATAAAGAAAATAGGTTAAACTTTATTTAAATGGTTTTTTTTTTTTGATAAAATGTGCAGGGAACGTTTCTTCACTACTTATAGGGGAGCCCATATGACACTGTTTTTGGTTCCCACATAACTTAATGTGGGAAACTTTCCCAATGTCCAGAGTCCTTGGTGACCTACAAATGAAGAAGGAGGATATCCTCAAATTTCTTGCAGTAGGAACCCACTAAGGTGACACCAACCTTGACTTCTAAATGCAATAACACATCTATAATAGAAAGAGTGATGGCATCTACATCATGTATTTGAAGAGAACCTGGGAGAAGCTTCTGCTGGCAGCTTGTGTGATCATTGCCATTGAAAATCCCATTGATGTTGGTGTCAGATCTTCCCGGAATACCAGCAAGCTGTGCTGAAGCTTGCTGCTGCCACTGTAGCCACTCCTACTGGCCCCTTCACTCCTGGAATCTTCACTAACCACATCTAAGCAGCCTTCCTAGAGCTGAGTCTTCTGGTGGCTACTGATTCTAGGGCTGACCACCAGCCTCTCACAGAGGAATCTTATGTTAACTTGTCTACCATTGCTCTTAGTAACACAGACTCTCCTCTAGGCTATGTGGACCTTACCATTCCTTGCAACAACAAGGGGGCTCACTCAGTGGGTCTGATGTGGTGAATGCTGGCCCAGGAAGTTCTGCATATACATGGTACTGTCTCCCATGACCACCCATAGGAGGTCATGCCTGATCTCTACTTCTACAGATATTCTGGAGACTAAAAAGGAACAGCTGAAAAGGCTGTGACCAAGGAGGGGTTTCAGGGTTAATGGACTGCTCCAGAGTTCACTGCTGTGCAGCCTGAGTCACAGACTGCTCTTGCAGATCCCCTTCTGAACCTATTCAGGAGTTCCCTACTTAAGACTGGAGTGCTCAGCATGCCACTGAACACTGGTCTGCAGCCTTCACTGCTCAGGCCATTAAATGGGTAGGGGCAACTGAGTAGTCTTAAGCTGTTCTTCAACAAACTCTTAAACAGCATGGATTGATGGAAAAATAAACAGTTTCTAAAAGTTTAAAACTATGAAGAATTCTGAGTTAAATAAAAAATAAGCATAATTAAGGCTGGATTTGTCAGGCTTTTCAATATAATATTATTCACAGGCTGTTCAAATGGGGTACATTTCTTTATCAAACACTTTAGGGAAGAAAAAATCATGGTTAGAAATTCCCCTACCCATCCAAATTCTTCTACCATCAACCTGCTATTTTATTTAAAATATATGTAATTATACCTTTAATGCTTTCATCCAAAGTATAACTATCTTTGGGTGATGTGTTAATCAACCATCTTTTAGTACATGACTTTATCTGGTAATAACATGTTACTTTTGAAAGCAGAAAGTATCTCTGAGGAGATTGGCAACAGGACAGGTAAGTTTAATTTTGATAAGTGATAGAGAGAGTGTGGAATGTAGGTCCAGGGAAGGTAGAAATGGGTGGAAGTGAAACTTCTGAGCTCTGGTGATTACAAGTATATTGGATTTTAGCATGAGTTTAGGGATTCTCTTGAGGGAAGAGTAACAATCAGACAGGGAGAGAAAGCAGAGTGTATTTATATGGCTTATTCAGTAGTTGCCATCATCAACTTTATACACTTAGTCTTTGCTTTTTGATTTATTCCAAGCTTGAATCAACATGTTTGGACTAAATTTGTTGTGGTAGACACATCAGTGCCTAATTCATATTGCCTCAGTCAATTCTGAAGTTCACTTCTGGCTTTGATGTATGAGGGGGTAGCAAAAAACACCAGAACACCAGAATAATCTGGGGGGTGGGTCCCTTGTAATATAGGCTTCCCCTGCTAGGTGAGTGTTCTAGGAATCTATCTATATCATTGTACCAGCTGGTGTTTTTGTGAGAAGCTGCAGTCATCTTCAGTAATTTTTTCTAAAAAACTCTTTCAATGTCTTTCCCCATTCGTGATGGGTGACTTATGAGCACACCTGCCCACATTGCACTGAGTGTTTAGCAGTTTCTGACCAAAAGCAACATGACCGCCATGCTCTACCCTCCCTATTCACCCTAGCTCACTCTGAGTGACTTTTTATTTGTTTGTTTGTTTCTCCAGATTAAAAAAGTGTTCAAAGGGAAATGTTTTCCCATGGTGGAAGAAGTGAAACAAAAAAGAGTAGAAGAACTAAAAGGCATTAAAATTGAAGAGTTCAAAAACTGTTTTGAGCAGTGAAAAAATGTTTCAATAGGTGTATTGCATCAAATGGAGGGTACTTTGAAGGTGACTGAAGTTTTAATATGTAACAGTAAATACACATTTTTTTTATAAATAAATTTCTGAGTATCTTGGGGGTCCACCCTCATACAGTTATTTCATATACCAATAGTTCATATCTTAAGAACCAGTGTCTCTCTCTACCTGAGGTCATAGTCAGCTGGAGTATATGGAAGACTAAAAGTGTGTTGTCTTTAAAATGCCAAAGAGCCACACTCAACCACTGAGGGAAAAGAGATGACAAGTACTCTAGCTACCTCCTACCTTAGAGGTGTATTTACATTGTGTTTTATGGATTCCCAGGGGACTGAACTCCAGCCACTCACAGATGTAACTTAGCTGTGAGTGCATCTTCTTTAAGACCTTCTGTTGACATTCCTCATTCTCACCCTGTGCTTCTAGGGATCATCTAGCAGTTAAAACACTTGTGCATAACCCTTTATCTCAGGTGCAGATTTTAGAGGATGGAAAATTGGCATGCATGTACTCCGACTTTATGAAACACCTCATTTCTTGTAGCATTTCTTGTGGATACAGAAAATGCCAGAGTAAAGTTAGGTGCTGCAGCATTTTAAATATGATATATAATTGTGGTACCCAAAGTTCTTTAATCAATACTGTGTTTCTCACTCACAGTATTGATTAAATACTGATCTACCCACAGGGCAAAGTTTTACCATATTGTACAAGATAATGTTTCTGCTGCAGGGAGGTTACTTATCATGAAGCCTCAACTGTCAAACTCAATAAAGAAAAATCTAGAAGCCAGTCTCTGAGTGACTGGTTTGAAGCTGTGGTACATGGTGGGGAGAATAAAAGTATGCAAATGATGATGAGGAGGAGGATCATGCCTTCCAATTAGGAGCTTATTGTCACTATACACACATGTCAGTAGAAAAAGTATCTTCAAAAATCACTAGTGATCTTTGAAGAGTTCAACAGGTACTTCTATCCCATATTTTGTGAATTTGGAACACTGGTACCTCACAGTAGAACCAGACTGATAGAAAACCAATTACACTCTGGTAAGTTAGTCTAATACATAACTAAATATATTTCTAAGATACCAGGAAGTTTAACAATAAGGCATCAATATAGTCTTTTGAATATTTTCTTTGAGTAATTTCAAAATGGCACAATGAGACTTGTGACATTAATAAAATACACAACTGTATTATGCCCTATGAGAACTATTTTACCATCATTAATATTATTGATAAATTATAATGTCCCAACATTGTTCAAATATAAATTAATATTTTTAAATGATCTAGGAGCACTTGACTTACCATTTCTGAGGTAATTGCTCTTGGCAATTCTACAAGACAAAACAGAAAGTATCAGAAGTCTCCCAACTCCCTTGAGCCTAATCAAGAATTTATGTTGAAGCCCTGGCTGGCGTAGCTCAGTGGATTGAGCTCGGGCTGGGAACCAAAGTGTCCTAGGTTCGATTCCCAGCCAGGGTACATTCCTGGGTTGCAGGCTAGAACCCCCAGCAACCGCACATTGATGTTTCTCTCTCTTTCTCTCTCTCTCTCTCTCTCCCCCTCCCTCCCTTCCCTCTCTACAAATAAATAAATAAAATAAAAATAATAAAAAAAAAGAATTTATGTTGAATACACTGAGTGTTCACAGAAATGATAGGGAACCAAAAGAAAATGACTTCCTTTGATCTCTCAGCAATGTCTGGGTGCTCAAGCTGGCAATGATCTACAACAGTGGGATAAGACATTTCCCCCAAAAAAGGGTGGCATCTATATTTGGTAAGGTCTTAGGAAGATCTGAATAGAAATCAGCTATGAAGCACTGGGTATCCTTAAACTTTCCTAAGGACAAAGCAGTCCTAATAAATGTGGTTTTCTTGATAACTTAGCCAAGGATCTTAAACATCCCAGAACATATGGTGTCTCCTTAAATGTGCATTAAGAAAGAGAAACTGGTGAGTATCTCTGTATAGTTCAGTGCAACACTAAATCTGGAAAGAAAAAGATGTGACCTGGGTAATATTATAACTGATTAGTTATTCTAATGTGAGATGGTTCTAAAGTCTTAAGTGAAAAAAATTAAAGTGGTCTGGTTACATATTGTTCATATACAATATTGCTAGAAAATGGCTTCAATGTTAATTTAAACACTGAGACCAACCATGGACAAACTTTTCCATTTGTGATCATTTTCATTATATCCTGTGATGTACTGGAGCTAGCTCATATTGGTTAGGGAGAGTTCATTGTGCTCATCTCTTCCAAACTTTGTATTCACTGACTTCAAATTGGAAGGTTTAAATTGGCCATATTTATACCAGAGAAATAAGAAATGAGCAAATGTTATAAGTTGGAGTTCCCTCCTGCCTTGGCCTGTTGTTTAACATTTATATGCATGTGCCCACTTATTCTGAAATAAGAAATGAAAACAAGTAGAGATTTCTAACTTCTTGCCTTTGGCCAGGCAATTCATCTCTCTCAGGGACTCTGGTCATGATGAGCCTGGACCCTGGGGCAACATTAGAATATTCATGAGTGGATGTGTTTTATCTGGTAATTGTCTAATTTTTAAACTCTGGGCAAGTAACACAATCACTGTGAGACTTAGACTTCTCATATGCAAAAACGGTTATAATACCTGCTCTATCTATTTCATAGACTTGTGGTAAGATTCCAAATGAATAATGAATAATGCATGTAAAAATTAATTATAATGTACTTACAATTATATACTGTATAGTACATTTATAGTTAGTATAATTATCTATAATATTGTGATAATAATAGAAAATAGTTAACATTATTTAGTGTTTATTATATGTCTTACACTGGTTTAAGTGCTCTACATGTTCTAGTCATTTTATCCTCATCATCTATATGAGGTAGGTGCTATTATTATTCCCATTTTACACAGGTGAAATCTAAGGTACAATGAAGTCAAATAACTTGCCCAAAACCACACAATTGGTAAGTGGCAGAGCTAAGCTTATAAACTTGGGCATTATCTAGCTTATGATCCTGAGCTCTAAGAGATTAAATGCCTAAATTACCAGGGAGATCTGAGATAGTATATATATATATAAAGTTACTGTACAAATATGTGTTTTGTTAAAGTACAAATAATTTTGATAGAAAAAAATATTTACTCTAGGTGCGTAAACCTTAATTTTTGCCTTGGCACCTAGTTATGTAAACCTCAAATCATCATAGTGAAAAGAGATAAACACGATGGACAATTTCTGTTTGCTTACTGTTTTATATCATATCAAGGAAAAAATATTGATATTACTATAATGCTAGAAAACATCTAAGATTTAAATTTTCATGGATCTTTAAAAACAACAAAACCTATATTATTTTCTTTTATTATAATGCAGTGTAATCACATTATCAAATATTGGAGGAGGGGCAAGAAAAAATCTTTCTTCTAAAATCAGTTTTACTATGTTGGTGGTGATTTTTTTTCAGTATTTCTTTCTTGTGCAAGTTAGAGCTTAAAAGTATCATTTTGATCATAGTATATGTTCAATCTTATATTTTTTATCTTAAAATCACAATATATTTTCCATGTTGCTAAATGTATATATGAAAATAATTTAAGGGTTGAATTATAGTATTTGGAATAACTATAACATATGTAAAATATGTATTACTCTTTTCTACTATTACTCTTTTTTGGGCATTTAAATGTGTTTTTTAAGTTTTTTAATTATAAATGCTGGTATATTTACCTTTTGTATTTATAGCTATTGCAATATTTTGAATGATATTTTAATGTTTAGAGTTTTAGAAATATATTAGTTTAAATAAGATGAAAAATGTTTATTGACTTGGGCATTTATTGCCCCCCAAATTTCTCTCTGTATCTTTTCCTCTCTGTCTTTGTATATGTAGAACATTTATTTTCAATATCATTAGTAGAGTGGCAGATATTACATGATAGAGGTAGGTAGTAGGATTTGTATGTCATACTAAGATGCTTTGTACATGAAAAAGTCTGAGTTTTGGTTAAATGTCAGCATTGGCCTTTTAGAATGATTGCTCTGAATGAAGACAGAAAATAGTCAAAGCGTATCTAGAATGGTGGCTGGGAAAACACAAACAATATTTCCAATAGTTTATGGAAAATATAAACAAAGTTCTGATTTAGGTCACTAATAATAATAGAAGAAAAACAGGTTTGTGGAAATAACTGGAAAGTAAAATCAACAAGACTGGTGATTAATCAAAGAAGTGGCAGAAAAAATTCTTTATAAAGTTTTAAGGAGTTAAAATTTCTTTTTATGGTGTTTAGAGAAGAGAGAGTTTCATAATATAGTTTGGGATATGTTGAACTCGAAAGGTCCATTTTTTTTTTAAAGATTTTATTTATTTATTTTTAGAGAGGGAAGGGAGGAAGGGAGGGAGGGGGAGAGAGAGAGACAGACAGACAGACAGACATCAATGTGCGGTTGCTGGGGGTTATGGCCTGCAACCCAGGAATGTACCCTGGCTGGGAATCGAACCTGGGACACTGTGGTTCCCAGCCCGCGCTCAATCCACTGAGCTACGCCAGCCAGGGCGAAAGGTCCATTTTATATTCAAATAGGTATTTCTATAAGCAGTTTAATGCATGAAGATATATAGATATAGTATATATATGCATTTAAAACTTTAAAACTTTAGGAGAAATTATCATAAAGTTTTTATTAAACCAGAAGAGTGGATGAGATGTCCTTGAAGATAATGTTTAAAAAGAAGAGGGTAAGAAACAGAAATAGGAGAAGTACAGAAAAGTGTAAAAGCTAACAAACAAAAACAACCAACTAACCAAACTAAAGCAATGGTAAAAGAGATTTAAGTAGAACTGGCAGAAAACACTGTCATGAGACTGAGGAAATAGTAAGTTGTTAGGACTGTCACTGTGGTCATGAAACTTGATGTCTGAAAGGCATCAAGAAACAGATTTAGAAAACAGAGGCTACCAGTGCAGGTGGAAAGTTTCTTCATGAGTTGAGGGATAGACAAGTGAGAGGAGGACAACTTGCGGATGCTCTTGTATCAAAAGTGAATACATTTTCACTCCTAATCTTTATTTATAATATCTTCTATAAGATAAATTGTGTCTTATTTTTTCAACTCCTTTTTGGGTTTATTGGTGTTTTCTATTCTTTATTTATTTAAACCAGCATTTCTCAACTAATAATCTTGGAACATTTATGTGTTCCCTTTTAAGGGTTTATAAAGCCAAACTAATTTTGTAATAGTGCTAAGACATGACTTTCGTTATTCAGCTTCCATTTTCTCATGAGTGAATGATGGAGTTTTCCACAGGGTGCATGACAGGTGATGATTTTGTTATTCTGATAGTTAATGAAATGTGTACTTGTGTACAATTGTATTTTTTAACTTGCCCGCTTTTTTTAAACCCTCACCCAAGGATAATTCAATTGGTTTTAGAGACAGGAAGGGAGAAAGAGGTAGAAATGTCAATGTGTGAGAGATGCATCGATGGGTTATCCCATGCATGCATGCCCAGCTGGGGATCAAACCATAACCTTTCAGTGTATCTATGATTCTCCTACCAACTGAGCCACTCAGCCAGTTGTTAAACTGCTCAGTTTTGATTTTGAATATGGTCACTGTTAAAACATAAATAACTGACATAAACAAAAACTATTTGGATGCCTCAGTAATTAAGAGTAAAAGAGTAATGATACCAAAAGGCTTGAGAATTGTTGACTTAATTGAACTGGGCTTTGTTTTGTCTTATGATTGGGAAATTATATGCCTGTTTTTATTTCAAAGTCGGTTTACTTTTAAGAAAAAAAAAACAAATATACATACTGGTTGTAAACATAAAGAATTATCAAACCTATTGACATAACTAAAATAAAAGTGGAGATATTGAAGGTGTTTTAAAGCTTTAAATTGTTTTAATTTCACATTTTAATTTGTTTTACCTCTCATATCCACTTACTAATTTTGGCAATTCAAATCCAGTATAATTAGTTTCTCAAGTCTTATTTTTTTTAACTTGGCTACAATCTTGTACACAATTTTCTCATGATGAATTTTCATAATTATTGGATTTTATATCTTGATCAAAAGGAGCCATTATATAGTTGAACATTTTTTAAAACTTTTTTTATTGTTGTTCAAGTACCCTTGTCTCCATTTTCCCCGCACCACTCCTTCCCATCACAGCCATCCCCACCTCCCACCCTTGATCCCACCCCTTTTGGTTTTGTCCATGTGCCCCTCATAGATGTTCCTGAAAACCTTTCCCCCTCCCCTCCCTGGCAATGTCTCCACTCACCTTCCCTCAGGTTATTGTCAGTTTGTTCTTAATTTCAACATATCTGGTTATATTTTGCTTGCTTTTTTTGTTGTTGTTAGGTTCCATTTAAAGGCAAGATCATATGATATGAATATTTTTCACCCCACAAAACTCTGAATTACTTGTTTCATATTTTTTGGATTTTAATTTTGGATAGAGCTCTGAGAAGAGCTTTATTTTATTTTATTTTTTTGGTGGTACTGTAGGCCAAATTTGTGCCCCACCTGCCCCAAATTTATATATTGAATTCTAAAACTTAGTATTCAAAATGTGGCTGTATTTGAAGATAGGGTCTTTAAAGAGGCAATTAAGTTAAAAGGGGGTTATTGGGGTGAGCCCTAGTCCAAGATGACCTGTGTCCTTATAAGAAGAGATTAAGAGAGATACATGCAGAGGAAAAACCACATGAAGATGCAGAAAAATGATGGGCATCTACAAGCCTAGAAAAGACACCTGAGAAGAAGCCAACCGTGCTAACATCTTGATCTTAGACTTCTAGCCTCTACAAGTGTGAAAAAAAATCTGTTGTTTAAGCCACCTAATCTGTGGTATTTTGTGATGGCAACCTGAGCAAAATAAGAACAAGCCTTAATGACTTTTGTCTACAGATCTATAAAGGGATTTTTATGTGACATTATTCTAAAAGTTCACAAAAACTATTGGTTGGTACTTATGAAACCACAAAATAAAATGCTTTTACATAATGTTAATTGGTGTTATCTGAAAGAAAAAAATTTATGGTTTAGTAATTTTGGAAAAACTAGATTATAACATCACCTCTTAAAGATGTTAAGATGCATTTTTCCATCTTAAATATCTAAAATGAGGGTCTAATTTGTTACTATTGTTTGAAATCCACCTTCTTTTATTTGGAACAGTAATCCATAAATATATGTTAGGAATTTTTTAAATTTCTTTTAATATTTGTTCCAGAATAGGATCTTTCAGTCTATAGACTTCAAAAGATTATTTTTTTTCCCATCACCTGGTATCTTATATCCAATTCAGATCAAAGGTTTGTTGTTCCTGCTCAGTTGGTAAAATCCCTTCTTTTAAAATACCAATTGGCCGTGAGTACAATTTTATTCCTTTCTATTTCACATTTCTAATCTTCTCTCTTGTTTTTTTGTCTATGCTGTGTGCTCTGGGATTGTTCTTCAAATTTCCTTAATCATTTATTTATTTTTTGTAGTGTTGATTTTGCTCTTGTTATTCCTAAAGCTGATATGTATTCAGATATTTAATTCTTAGTTTCCCCACAATTGTTCCTTGTTTCATCCTGCTCTTGTTTACATTAGTAGGTTGAATTATTTGCCTGTTAATCATTCAGCATCCTTTTCTTCTATTTACTATTTTGTCTTATTTAATATTTTATCTCCCCTTTCAGTATTCATGGTCCTCCATTTAATAATGAGTATGAGATCTGCTTTCCCCAAAACATTTGCTGCAGTAAATCTTTCAGAAGTTTCTTTTTACCTTTACCCTCAAGTGAACTTATTTTTTACCTTAGTTTATGATATGGATTCTCTTTACAGGCATCATGATGAGTGTGAGCATGTGGGCTGTGTATGTGCAAGTGTATTCATTTATACAAGAATGCACATGTATATGTTTTTACATTCATAGATAATATGAATATTTAGATTAGTTGTTTGTCAATATTTGGGGTGGGAGGACATTTTTTGATTGCTCATACTGCTTACTCAGGTTCTAACACCATGTACTTTAAGTAAATCAGTCAGAAGGCTGGTTCTCTTCCTACATGCATTTCTGGTGTCCAGCTATTAATGATTTAATAACAATAACTGTACTTAGTGATTATTATGTGCCAAGTATTATTCTAAGTGTATCAGGTGAGTTCATTTATTTTAGTCTTCCTCCAAAAAACATATGGGGAAACAGGGGAACAGAAAGGCTAAATAACTTGCCCAAGGCCATTTAATTATTGAGAAGTGAAGCCTGGGCACTTGACGACTGTGCAATGCCATCTATCTTGTATGTGCTACCATACTAAGGAGGAGTCTCTCTCCCACTGCCTCCTTGTTTGGCCACACAACATTATTCCAAATATTCACCAATTATTTGAAATAATTCAATATTCCTCTTCTTGCTTAGAATTACAACTTCATAGTACATTACATATACATTTGTTTCAACCTCAATCTCCCTACTATAAAATTCCCATTACAGGAGGAAATGTTGCACTGGCCATGTTTTCTTTTACTTTTTAAATTTTATTGTTTTATTTTTGCTTTAGAAAATATTACTCAAATAGTTAAGGAAAGGGAGATTTTTATGAGGATAGAAGTGTGTAATGGTATTATCCAGCCCAGAAAGTATCTTTAGCATAAGAGGTGCATGCAGAATCCTTTGTGTTAACACATCAAGGTTTTGACATAAACACACGGTGGGATTTGATGGAAATGTCCCTCTTTGTTCTCACCTAAGCTTGGCAACTTAACTTAGGGGTCCTTTATTGGTCATGAAAATTCTTCCTGGAGACATGCAGACTGTTAACATTTCTAGTTACTAGAACTATCAAAACTGTGCTGGTTTTGTGCATCTACATGAACACATAAACATAAAAGTTCAACCTTGTATTTTACATGGAATGGTGAGGTACTCTGGTGTTCTGACCAGGCAATCTGGAGGGCTGAGAACAAAGGTCAGGTGTGGGAGTAAGGTCATTGAGAGCAAAGGTCCACAATATAGATGAGGTGGTTTTAAGATTAAAAAAAAATACACAGTCTAGAGTTATGCTGGAAAGTAAGACATTAATTCAAAAAGAAAGACCAATAGTGGCAGTCAGATAAGAATGAGCTAGTAGAATTTAGAGAGAAGATACACATATTCTCTGATTTATAGAGAATGTGATTCTTGTATGGATATCATTGGCTGTTTCCATGTCTATAAAGGAGATATGAAAGCCAAATAATTTAATTTAGTTTGTTATTATGTTAATTATTAATCTATTAAGCCAAATTAATTTAAAAGGTGAAAGGTTTGTGTGATCTGAAGAGAAACCAGAGTATAAACCCAATTAATTTAAATACCACTCCAAGTCCCTCCACTGGAAGTGTCAGAAACTCTAACTCTGGGACATTCCAAAAAAGAGGAAGATTCTAATCTAGAATTGTTTCTGTGGACTAATTGGGTTAAATTCATTGGACTTTCACTGAAGTTAATTATGGAGTCTTTGGGAGTTTATTGCATCTTATACGAAATATTCAAATCTTGTGTTTAGATGGATGAATGGGCAAATGAATGAAGGAAAGAGTAGACTGTGAAATCTTAGTGAGCAGCAATGAAACACAGAATAGATTCATCTGGACTTGTACAACAGGGGTCACAAAACTCAGTCACGATACCCATAGTCATTTTGACTATGCCTTCTAATTGACTTCTGGCAAAGTGAGATGCTTCAAAAACTTAATTGGAGAGTATTTCTTTCTTTAATGGTCTCCTCTTTGACATGATGCTGATTAGCATAATTCTTGTACCAATTTTGATCCCTTCAGTGGATCCTCAGCTTCCACCAGAGAGGCCTAATGATACATTCACCTTCTGATAGTAACAATCAGATTATAGTGTTAGTAGGGGCAAAAACTACTTCAACCTCGAAAGGACCATTATGGAAAGAGAAGTGCCATGAGTTTTGTGTGCTCTTGGCAATAACAAAGAGGTAAACTAGTTGTTTGTCAGTGGGATGTGGTCTGTCACATATTTTAACACTTTAATATCCTGATCTTTCTGACCAGGAGTCTATGGGTGGTAAGTAGCAAAGATATGTGTGAATTTAAAAGATCTAAAACAATGCTTTCAATGCTTGGTTGATGAATATGGGGGCTTCATAAATAAGGTCACTAGATTACTCTTGAATGTAAAAAATGTGGTCAGTGAATCACAAATAGAAGTTATGTGTGGCAAATACCAGTGAGGAGGTGAAATGTGTCATCATGTTGAAGATAGGTGTGTGTTCATGGAAGGTGTTATAAAAAGAATAAAATTTAGAGCAATCATATTCTGAAAATATTAGAAAATCAAGAAAGGACAAAAAAAATTATAGACCTGACCCTTGATTTAAGAATATGTGTCATACATAGGCGATTGTATAGTACTCCCAAAACAAAGCTCATGAAATTCCCCAAGGCCTGTATTTAACACCATAAATGTGATAAATGCTCCTCAGCTTTATCTGCTCTTCCCATACACCCCACAATACTGAACTCTGTCTCAGGAACTCTTACATTGCTACTGTGACTGGACATTTATTTAGAGTTTCTTTTTAAAGACCTTTTTAGGCAGCTACAGGTTGAAATAAATGACTAACAATTTTGTAAATAGAATTTATCCTTAGGTGAAACTAAGTAAGCTGTCTTCTTGCACTCTGGATTTTGGTAGAAGCAGCCACTCTGCTTTCAGTAATTTCCTTTTGAAGCTGGAGCTCAAAATGCCCTTAATGTAAGCATATACATAGGTATACTACATTCTAGCTCATGCAGCTCATCAGTTTTTCAGGCTGAGTCATATTAGCCTTATTTAGATAATTGACATTTACTTTATTAGAGAAATCTCTACTTGTTCACCAAATGTATTTTCAACTCCTTGGTAGGATGTGTTATGCTTCCTTTGAAATGAGGGATAACCAAATGATGGAGTTTTAACTACAGAAATGTGAGTAGAAGTAATATATGTCATTTTCAGGTTAGGACCAGATGAACTCCCTACATTAGTGGCTTTCTGGAAACTTCTCTAGCAGTATTTAAAGTCATGTTGCAGATAGCACAGACACCATCAACCTAAATTCCTGCATGACATTTTGGGAAGATCCATTGCCTCATCCCTCCACTTGTCAACCTGGATAGACACTAGAATATCATGTAAGCAAATAAAAAGTTTCTGTTGCATTGAATCACTGCATGTTGGAAAACACTGCATGTTAGAAAAGGATCTAACTTTCCAGTTTCCAGTGACATTCGGTAACTCCTTCGGAATAAATAAATATAAATCACTATTATTTACATAATAGGAATTCTGAAAATATTTTAATTATTTTTTGGATTGCCCTAATCGTACTTTTTTTTTCTTTTTCTATAAGCCACTTTTAATTGACTTGGAACAGAACCAATAACTCAAAGCTTATTAGCAAACATAAACAAACATTTCACTAAATGCAGAAACACAAGATGGTATCCATTGAGGATAGTAATAGAAATATTGGTTCATGCTCATTTGGGCCCTTATAGCAAAGACTAACCAAGAAATCTTTATATGGGAAGTCAGATAGAAAGTATATTTTTCTAGATTGTGTTCCTTCCCTTCATTTCCTTTTCTGTTTCTTCTACACTTACTATTCCTTCCTCTGCTTGTGCTACCTCATTTTCCATACTAAAGCAGCTTGAAGTATAGTCAAGACACAATTCAATGATAAGAAAATTATTATTATATACCTATTTAGTAGAATATCTGGAATGTCAGCTGTCTCCCAGGTTTTTTACTCTATTGGTAAGGCTTTCAATACTATGAGAGATTGTATCTGCCTTATGCAAACAGATCCATAGAGCTAGCTGCCCCGAGGAAAGTCTAGTTCCAATGCTTAATAGATGTGTTGCCTTGGGCGAATTTTAAACATCTCTGTGTCTCAGTTGCCTTATGCATAAAATAATAATATGTCTTAATAATAATAGAAACTATCCTACATTATATAATTATTGCAAAGATGAGTTAATATACAGTAAGCACTTAAGATGATGACTACCATAGTGTAGGAACATAAAAATGTTACCTACACTGTTATTGTTGAAATTTTTTTCTATATACACATTCTGACAGTGTTTCAAGCTTATTTCTATTAGCTTGGTTGTCTCTATTTCTGACTGCCTCTTTTATGTCTTTTCTTTAACTTAAAATTTTAGTTTCTTACATTACCCATGCAATATAAGCTTACTACTATATTGCATTAAGATTTGTTTGCTGACATCAATGAAAAAATCAGTATCAGCTAATGAGCCTCATCTTGCTTCTTCAGGGTGCTTTCTTCTCCTATTTGAGGCACTGCACAGTGCTTCAAGAACACAGTAATTTGAGAAACCAGGTCTTGAAACTGAAATACAAATTCCAATATGTTTAGCTGTTGTCTTTGTCATGAGATTTTTAAGATGTTTATACAAATAGTTCAATGAGATAAGTGCCCATTGCAGCAAGCTGAATATAACCACTTTGAGGCCTTTAAAACAAAAGGCAAAACAGATAGAAGGTATAAGTAGGCAAAATCCCAATCTGCTGACAACTCCTTCAATAAGCCACTTTTTGAATCTCAAACTTCTAATAATGGATAAATTAGGTACAATTATCATATTATTCTTCCATATGAAAAATAGACTTTAATTTCTGTATATATACATGTTTGTATGTGCATGTGTGTGTGTGTATATATATATATATATATATATATATATATAGCACAATACATGTGTCAGATTATAGTATTTTCAGTTCTAGTGCCAACTTCATACCCTATTTTAGAACTTTGAAATTTCATTTCAGCTTCCACCTGACAAATATTTGATTATTTGCTTAGTTTTTTCTTATAAAATACAGATGGTAACTGGTCCTTTCTCAAAGAAGTGTGGTGAAAGTTAAATACATTAATGTATACAAACGCTTAAAGATACTTTGCTAATGGAACTCTTCAAACTGTTATTTCAGAAGATGAAGATCTTGATGAGCCAAAATATATTTTGTAATGAAATTTGAAAATTCACATCCATGAGAATTTAAAGTATCACAAGCTATTGAATTTGTAATGAATTTCCTCAGTTACAATTTGGAATGATCAAACTTTTACAGAAAATGAAATAGATACCCAGATAATAGTATTTGCATACAAGCTTTATTTGTAAAATATACCTAAAGTTTTTCAGTTTGCTTCAACTGTGGAACTTTGACCCTTGAAAAATATTTTAAGGAAATCAGACAATAAGTCATTCTTTTGACCTCTATAAGTTTGTTATCACAATCTGTAGTTTATTTCTCACCCATGCATACATGAGGGCATGCACACAAATACATACAAAAAAGATCCATGCTATTTGTTCTTTACTACCACTACCCACAACTTTTAAAACTGCCTCATTTGAAATAGATTTTTTCTTGCTTTTGTCAAACATAAATTATATCTCTTGCTAATAATCTAAGATTATCACAATGCAAATTTTGAAGTGTGCTGGTTGTATATCCTATGTGATTCTGTGGTGTAAAAATTTTATTTTCTTTAAAACAAACACTTTCTGGGAAAGTGAAAATACATACGAATGATAATAGGCCTCTTATTTGTAAAGCAAATCTTGAAACTCTCTAAAGCCTAGAGTCCTAGAAATTATTAAATCACAGTTATACTTTGTCAAGAGTAATCTCTTACATCCTTGCCAGAAGAGAGGAAGAGCCTAAGATTACAATATATTTTAACAAGAAGATACTAACTTTGCATTATTTTCCATTCTTCCTCCTCTGTTTTTCAGGAGGGTGGATCCATGCTGTGCTATTCTCTATTCTAGGTGTCACCTTTGTCACGCAAATAAGACACCAGAATCAGAATGTTTCCTGTAGGATATAATGTCATGCTTCCCTAACTTTCACCTCTCAAGATGTTGTATTTACTTAGGTTAGAACCTCTGAATTTAGACCGTCAGTGCAACATCTGCCATTCACACAAGGTGCTTTTCTGTTTGTATTCATTGTACAATTATTTGATGTATTGGCCAGTTTTGCAACCTTTTCTCTCTCAACACATCCCTTTAAAAACCACTGTTTTTATTTTTTATAATTATCAGGTCAATCAAGTGTATTTTGGTTTAATGAAATATATATAATTTAATCAAAGAAAAATACCTTCACATATAAATATTTTAATATTCTAATTACATATAAGAATATAGAACAAGTATCTGCTATACTTTTGGAAGATTTAGTTCACTCCCTTGAAGATGTATTTATTTTGTATTGAGAAAATTCTACATTTTGCTTGTGGCATATTTTCAAATTACTCTTAAATTTGCCTCTCATCCAGACAAAGATATGAATACTATATTGTAGTTTTAAACCCTGCTTCTGCCCCACCATGCAAAATGAAACCTGCAGATATACATCCAAGTAGCCATCCCTTTGCACAAATGTTAGTATATATGTAGCCAACATGATAAACATCTCTATGCAGTTGCATTTCCTAATATAGAACAGAATTTCATAACTGGGCTGGGAAACAGAAGAGGACATTATAAGAATGGTGGATTCTTTTGAATTTGAAAATTGTGAAACTGAGGGCTTTCAGTCATTTGTTTTCTTTCTTTCTCTCTACACCCTTTTAGACCTAACCTTGCCCTGGACAATCAGTAATTCCCAAGACAGCAGAAGACATTATCCTGACCTAAATAATGATCACAAGGTCTGCACTTCTGGTAGACTAAAGAATGTCTTGACCTAAGCTATGCTTCAGTCCCTAAGCCCTAAGGTGGTAGACTTCCTGGCTACTTCCCATGAAACTGGACACAACAGATGGGGGTGCCAGAGCAGAACTTGGTACTGTCCTCGAGACTTGAAGAAATGATATATTACCCTTGCCTCACCTCTGATCTATTAACTCCCAAAATGGTCCTGAATCCCTAACCCTTAACTCATGATTCCTTGTGATTTTGCCCTATATATCCTGTGACTTACATGCCAAAGGGGAATCAAAACTTTCATAACATTAGCTCCTCTTACTCCTGCTTACTCCTTTCTTTCACCTAGTGCACACAGGCAGACAGATCAAATATTGGATCTGGATAACAATCTTACATATAAGAAGGCAAGAAACCATATGAATCTTGTCAATGACACAACTTTCTGTATTCTGTATGTAAGAAATATTTTTGAGTAAAATTAGTTTTGAGTTCTAGTTTCTTTTATTTTTCAAAAGAAATTGATCTAATTTGAATTATACTTAATCTTTTTCTATAACTAAAGATGATATGATTGTTACTAATTCAGGCTAGATTAGTAAGAAAAACAGAAACCACACCAAGTGCTTTGATGAAGGTTTTAATGCAGGTGATTGGTAATCTCACTCTGACTGACTAGGAAGTAATTAGTCTCTTATTGCTGTGAAGAACTCCTTACATCTTGGCCACTAGGTCCCTGGACTCAGCCATCTCCCCTGAAGCATTTGTTGTATTGATAACTTCCAGCATGGGCATGGTGGTGGCATCCATAGCAGCTTCATCAGCTCACTCTCAACTCAGGGAATTCTGTAACCTTTCTCCTCCAGGTTCATCAGAGATATGGGATTCCCTTCACATATTATAGAAGCCAAGAGAAGCTTAGATGCACTAAGGTCAAGTCCTTCTGTATAATCACAATGGGTGCAAAGTTTTTCATCACACATATCCTGATGGGTGTAGAACCATATTATGAAGCAATCTCCTTTAAATACTTGAATACAATCATGGAAAAACCTTCTTACTACCATTTAAAGGCCCCTCAGTCCATCTAACTCACCTCATACCTCTGGGCTTCTGACTAGAGAGGAGAGATTAGGTCACCCATTCTACTAGAAGATGCACTTATCTACCTTCTCCCATGTCATTGAAATTCCTCAAGACTCTAAGGAGCAGGCTTTGGTTCTGTGCAAGATCCACTTTACAATGAACTCTATGTTGTAGCTCACTAGGTCTATAGGTCAATATAGTCAATGTATGCAAGTCATTACTTAGGAAAAGGATGTACTATTCTTAGATAAAGCTTGTTTTAAATACTGTCTTTAAAAAATAAAAACATATTATATTGTGAAGATCAAAAACATATTTCTCTAAACTAGGGTACAAATGTCTTAGTTCATAGTTAGCAACCCATAATAAAAGAAAGTTTTGTTGTAAATAGGATAGATATTATGCATAAGAAAGTGAAAAGAAAAAAGCACACTACTATATTTCCTATTTTAAATAAACAAGCTTGATTAAGAAAAGTGCCAGATGAATAGGCCAACATAGGAGGCTAACATAAAAGTATTCTCAATGACATCATCTATTCACATGTATCAGGTTCTAAAGTAGCCATGATGAAGTGAGAATTCCCAGGTTCTGATTTTGTTGCCTCACAGGCCTGAAGTGATAGAAATTTGAGATACAGTGTGCTCTGCCTCCTTCACAGCAATTCTGCTAGTCATATTAAGTTTACTTGAGAAGTCTTCTTACCTTACTATGGGCCTGATGATCTGGTTTTACTGTCATGGCTACTATGTCTTGCAATGTGAAATCACAGCTTCTCAAGATGTGAGTCAGTCAGCCTTACCTGGGGCACATGTGGTCAGGGCTAGTCCTAGAGATCAACTCCAAAACATTGCCTGGCTTTCTGCAGAACCACTAAAATCACATCCATGAGCTGCTGAAAGCATAACTATATCACAATTCCCTCCTCTTCCTGAGATAATGGTGCTTGTTTCCTAGATATTTTCTTATCTGAGGAATACTATTCAAGGTCATTCTTCCAAGAAGAAGGAAGATCATCTAAACATAATTTGCTTTTTATAACTACATACCTAGAGAAGACCATTAGATCAAACTTTGTCAGAATTAAGAAGAGTAACCTTCCTTTATAAAAGCTATTCTTTTGAAGGGCTACTCTTCCAATATCTGTACCTCACTATAAACTTCACTAGGACAGGTGCCTTAATAAGTTTTGTTCTCATTGTATCCCTAATGACTAAAACAGGACATGACAAAGAAGTTGGCTAATGAATATTTGTGGAAAACAAAATACTTGTTAAGAAATAGAATAATTATACACTGCCTTGCTTTACATAATACAGATTCTTATAATATATTTCCCTATGGAATAACTTAGTAGATTTGGTTTCCTAGTTTTTATTCAGTTCTATGGACTTACCATGGTGAAAGAATTACATTTGGCAACTGGCAAAATTTCAAAGATTAGGAAATAATAAATTATTATATTCCTTAGATTACATCCTGGACCCATCCACACTTTGATTGGAAAATACAATGACATAATAATAGGCTATATCACAGTAATAGCTATAATATTTCAATAATCAATCTCTAAAGAGTAGTCAGGAAATGATTATAAGAGGCAATCAACTGATTATTTTCATGAGATTTGTCCTCATAATATGGTAATATATCTAAACATCTTTAATTTGACTTAATTAGTAGCAACTGAATTCTAAATTGGAGTTGGAATATTGACTAGAAAGATCATTCATAAGCTACTCTATTATTTTTCCATTTTGGGGATTGTAATAAGTAAAAAAGATTACAAATACTTTGCCTCAGTGAGTTTTTTTCTTTCTTTTTCTTTCTTTTTCATGTGACTGAAGTATAGTTGTCTTGATTTCCCACCACCATTTTCGCCCATGCCACCCACTTCCCACCTCCCACGCCAAATCTTGTACCCTTTGGCTTTGTATGTAGGACCTTTACACATGTTTCTTGGTGACCCTTCTCTTCTTTCCCCAATTATCCCCCTTCATCCTCCCCTGTGGTGACTGTCAGTTTGTTCTTTATTTCAGTATCTAGGGTTATCTTTTCCTTACTTTTTGTTTTGTTTATTAGGTTCCACTTACAGGTAAGATCATATGGTATTTGTCTTTCACTGCCTGGATTACTTTACTTAGCATAATGTTCTCTAGTTCCACAAGTGCTGTTGACAAGGATAGGAGTTCCTTCTTTCTGCTGCATAGCGTTCCATTGTGTAAATGTGTCATAGTTTTTAATCCACACATTTAATGATGGGCACCTAGTTTGCTTCTAGAAATTGTCTATTGGAAATTGAGCTCCTATAACCTTGGGGTGCATAAGTTCTTTTGAATTAGTGTTTCAGGATTTTTAGCATATAATCCCAGCAGTGGAATTTGTGGGTCAAGAGACTGTTCAATGTTTAGTTTTCTGAGGAAATTCCATACTGTTTTGCACAATGGTTACACTAGTGTGCATTCCCACCAACAGTGCACTAGGGTACCTTTTTCTCCATAACTTCTCCAACACTTGTTGTTTATTTGTTTAAGATGGTCATTCTCCCAGCATGAAGTGGTATCTCACTGGTTTTAATTTGCATCTCTCTGATAGCTAGCGATACTGAGCATTTTTCATATGTCTTTCTGCCCTCTGTATGTCCTCCTTGCAGAAGTGTCTATTCAGGTACTTTGCCCATTTTTTAATAGAATTGTTCATCTTCCTGCAATGGAGTCATATGAGTTCTTTATATATTTTGGAGATCAAACCTATGTCATAGATATCATTGGCAAATACAGTTTCCTATACAGATGGTTCCTTTTTCATTTTGCTGATGTTTTCTTTAGACATGCAGAAGTTTTTTTTTATTTTGATGAAGTCCCATTTGTTTAATCTTTCCTTTATGTCCCTTGCTCTAGGGCACATATCAGTGAAAATACTGCTGAATAGAATATCTGAGATTTTCCTGCCTGTGTTCTCCTCTAAGACTTTTATGGTATCATGAAATATATTTAAGTCTTTTATCCATCTTGAGTTTATTACTGTGCATGATATAAGTTGATGGTTTAGTTTCAATTTCTTGCATACAGCTGTCCAGATCTCTCAACACCATTTGTTGAAGAGGACATTTTTACTTATTCTTATGCTTTGACCCCTCTTTTGAATATTAAATGACCATAGACACATGGGTTTATTTCTGGGCACTCTATTCCGTTCCACTGATCTATGTGTCTGTTTTTATGCCAGTATCAGACTATTTTGATTACTGTGGCCTTGTAATATAGTTGATGTCAGGTATGGTGATTCCTGCTACTTCTTTGTTCTTTCTCAAAATTGTTGTGGCTATTCGGGGTCACTTATGGTTCCATATAAATTTTTGAAGTGTTTGTTCTCTATTTTTGAAATATGCCATAGTATTTTAATAGGGATTGTGTTGAATCCCTAAATGCTTTGGGCATTATGGAAATTTTGATAATGTTAATTCTCCCAATCCATGAACACAGAATATGCTTCCATTTATGTCTTTCTTAATGTCTTTCTTCAGAGTTGTATAACTTTCTAAGTAGAAGTCATTTGCTTCCTTCGTTACCTTTATCCCTAGATACTTTATGTTTTTTTGTTGCTATAGCAAATGGGATTTTTCTTGATTCCTTTTTCCTATATTTCATTGTTGGTATACAAAAATGGCTTTGATTGCTGGATATTGACTTTGTATCCTGCTGCTTGCCAAAATCACTTATTAAGCAGAGTAGTTTTTTTAGTGGAGTCTATAGGATTTTCTATGTAGCAAACAGTGACAGTTTTATTCCTTCCTTTCCTGATTGGATGCCTTCTATTTCTTTTTCTTGTTTGATTGCTGTGGCTAGGAATTCTACTACTATGATGAATAGAAGTGATGAAAGCATACATCTGATTCTTGTTCCTGATCTCAGTCAGGAAGCTTATAGTTTTTGCCTGTTGCGTATGATGTTTGCTCTAGATTTTTCTTATATGGCCTTCATTATGTTGATATGCTCCCTCTAGTCCCAGCTGGCTGTGTATTTTTGTTGTAAATGAGTGCTCTACCACATCAAATACTTTTCCTTCATCTATTGTTGTGATCATGTGATTTTGTCTTTCCTTTTGTTTATGTGATGTTATTATGTTTATTGATTTGCTAGTATTGTACCATCCTTTCATCCCTGGGATGAATCCCACTTGATCATGTTGTATGATCTTTTTGATGTATTGCTGGATGTGGATTACCAATGTTTTGTTGAGGATTTTAGTGTCTATGTTTATTAGTAATATTTGCCTGTAATTTTCTTTCTTTGTTGTGCCTTTATTTGTTTTGATATAAAGATGATGCTGGCTTCATAAAAAGAGTTTGGGAGTCTTCCCCCTTTTAGAATTTTGGAATAGTCTAAGAAGAATAGAGGTTACCTCTTGCTTAAATATTTTGTAAAGTTCTCTTGTGAAACAGACCGGTCCAGGGCTTTTGTGAGATGAGAGTTTTCTTTATTACTCTTTTAATTTCACCAGATATTATGAGTCTGTTCAGGCTTTATGCTTATTCTTGATTCAGTTTTGGAAGATTATATTTTTCTATAAATTTGTCCATTTCACCCCAGTTTTCAAATTTTTTGGTATATATTTGTTCATATTAATTTCTTACAATCATTTGTCTGTAGTATAATTTGTAATTTTTCCTCTTTTATTTCTGATTTTATTTATTTGGTTCCCCTTCCTTTTCTTGTTGATGAGTCTGCTTAAAGGCTTGTCAATTTTGTTTAGCTTGCAAAGAACCAGCTCCTGGATTTGTTGATCTTTTGATTTGTGTTCTTTTAGTTTCTCTGTCATTAATTTGGCTCTGATATTGATTATTTCCTTTCTTCTATTCTCTCCAGGCTTTTTCTGTTGTTGTTCTTCCAGTTATTTTAGAGGTATGGTTAGGTTGTTTATTTGAAATGTTTCTATCTTTTTAGGTAGACCTGTATTGCTATGAACTTTCCTCTCACAACTACCTTTCCTGTGTCCCATCAATTTTGGACTGTTGTGTGTTCATTTTATTTATTTTCAGAAACTTTTTTATTTATTTCTTGATCTCACTATTAACCCATTATATATTTACAGCATGCCATTCAGTCTCCATGAGTTTGAATATTTTTGAATTTTTTGTTGAGGTAGGTTTCTAGTTCCAAGCCCTTGTGGTCTAAAAAATGCTTTTTATAATGTTAATTTTCTTGAATTTGTTGATACTTGTTTTGTGTCCTATCATGTGATCTATCATAGGAAATGTTCCATGTGCATTTGAAAATAATATGTATTTTGCTTCTTTGGGATGCAACATTCCATTTAAATCAGTGAAGTCCATTTGATCTAACACATTCAGTTCCATAATATTCTTGTTAATATTTTGTTTGGAAGATCTATCCAGTTTTGGCAGTGGAGTTTTAAAATCCTCTATTATAATTGTATTGCTGTCTATATTTTCACTGAAGTCCCCCAAGAATTTCCTTATATATTTGGGTGCTTCTATGTTGGGTGCATACATGTTTACAATACTTATGTCTTCTTGATGAATCCTTCCTTTGAGTATTATGAAATACCATTCAGTGTCTTTTTTTGTGGCTTTTGTTTTGAAGTCTATTTAATCTGATGTAACTATTGCTACCCCACCTTTCTTTCCTGTCCATTTGCTTCAAATATTTTTCCAACTCTTCACTTTCAGTCTGTGTAGGTCTTTTGTTCTGAACTGGGTCTCTTGCAGGCAGTGTATGTGTGGGTCACGTTTGATCTATTCAGCTATCCTATGTCTTTTGTTTGGAGCATTCAATCCATTGACATTTAAGGTTATTAATGATAAGTACTTATTCATTGCCATTTTTCTCCCTTAGTACCTGTGTTTCTCTCTCTCTCACTCTTATTGTTCCTCTTCTTAAAGCAGTCCCTTTACGATATCTTGCAGTGTTGGATTGGTGGAAGTGTATTCTTTCATCCTCCTTTTGTCAGGAAAACTCCTTATTTTACCTTCCATTTTAATTGAGAGCCTTGCTGGGTAGACTAGTCTTGGTTGCAGGCTTTGCTTTTCATTACTTGTAATATTTCTTGTCATTACATTCTGGTTTGTAGTGTTTCTGTTGAGAATTCAGTGGCTATCCTTATGGGGGCTCCGCTGCATGTTACTCCCTGTTTCTCTCCAGTTTCCCTTAGGATTCTCTAAAGGTGTTTGAATTTTGCCATTTTAATTATTTTGTGTCTTGAAATGGGCCTCTTTGGGTTCCTCTTGATTGGGACCCTCTGTGCCTCCTAGATTTGTGTGACTTTTCTCTCATCAGATTAAGGAAGGTTTCCATCACTACTTTGTCAAATAGGTTTTCTATTCCTTGCTCCTCTTCTTCTCTTCCTGGTATTCCTATTATACTGCTATAATTACATTTTATATGTACTGCAATTCCCTTAATTCCTCTTTGTTCCTTTTGAGGGTTTTTTTTTTTTCCCTTTTCTTACTCTGTCTGCGTGTTTTTTTCTGCTTTATTCACCAACTCATGGATTTGATCCTCTGCTTCATCTAGCCTGCTTTTGATTCCTTATATTATGTTCTTCAATTCAGAAATTATATTCTTCATTTCCTCTTGGCTCTTGACAGTTTCTACTTCCTTTTTCATGCTGATATAGTTTGCAGTAATTTCTTTGTAGCTTCCTTGTATTTCCTTATCATTCTCACTGGTCTCATTGAGCTTCCTTATTTCTTGGAACTCAATATCTGATAGTTGACTTGCCTCTATTTCATTTAGCACTCTTTCTGAGGATTCCTTATTTCCTTTGGTTAGGGGTTGTTTCCTTGTCTTCTCATTATTTGTGAGACTTTTCTCATTTTTTTCTGCATTTTAAGTTGATCTGGTTTGACTTCCTGACTTTGTGGTGTGAACTTCTATGGTAGAACTGTGAGATTCAGTGGGGCAGTCTCCTTGATCTCTTGAACTTGATGTCCTTGGGATGTCCTTTATGACTTTTATGTTGGTTCTCTGGATGTAATTGGGTTTTGAGTATTGCTGCATCTTTCTTTGGTGGGTTCTTCCTTCCAGCTAGTTAACTGAGGGTCATTGTGCCCACCACAACTGTTGTGCAGGGGTGGCCAGAGCAAAACCACAAAGCCCAGAAAATAAATCCACAACCACAAAAATAGCTACCCTGCTCAATCTGACTATCAACAGCAAATAAACCAGTATTAATAAGGGTGTAAAGAGATTAAGACTATTATAAGAAAGGAGAGTGGATATGAGATAACCTACTGAAAGAAAAATGAGTTTGAATGGGTAGAGGTAGGAGCTCTAATAAGAGTAGGAAGTCAGAGTGATGCAAAGAGAGAAAGTAAAATTTACATCATGAATAAAAAAGGGAATAAAGAATGTAGAATATATTATGAGAAGGGAAGCATATAGTATTAGGTCTAAACATAATAAAAAATAAAATAAAATAAAACAAAATAAAATAATAAAATAGAGAGATAAATAAAAAGAAGGGAGAAAGTGAATAAATAATAAAAATATAGGAGCAAAATTGGGGAAAAAGATCCACCACTCTACTATCAAAAACAAATGAACTGAAATTAATAATGGTGGTATGGGAAAAACAGGGAAAAAAGAAAAGCTTAAGATATGTCTAGAATTTGGGAATTGATTTGGAAATGGTAGAGGGTGAGGGAATACTAAAAATGAGAAACAAAAACCAGGCTAAGACAGGGAAAACATTAAAATTTGAGATGAAAGAAAAAAGAACAAATCACAAAAGGAGAATAAGGGAAAAGAAATGGTCAGTATGAAAGAGAAATAGAAGAAAGAAAAAAAATAGGCTAAGACATGGCAAAATTAAACAATTTGAGATTTAAAAAAGAGTAGAAGAGGAGACCAGTAAACTTTTATATTTGATACACAAAATTAGTGAAGATCTAGAGATAAAATTAAAAAAAAATACAACCACTACTATCCTACCCACAACCAGTAGCAAAGTGTGCTGAAGTTTGAGAAAGAACATGGGTAATTAAAAGAGGGAGAAAAGGATGTGAGATGATCATTGACAAGAAAATTGGTGTTGTGTGTCTGGATGGGGGAGAAATAGTAAGAGTGAGGAATGGAAACAAATTGTAGCTAGAGAGAAAACCAAATTTGAAATGAAAATAATGATTGTAAAGAAGCAGGTAAAATATGGTAAGAGAAGAGATGGGTAAAATAAGTGAATTGAAATTAACTGTAGTATAAAATCTAGTATCTTAATATGTACAAACTTGTTGGAAAAGAAATGAATGTTAAGAAGATATGCAGGAAAGAAAATATCTCAATCCATGGAGATTACCACAGTGGATTTCATCACAGTAGCCTCTAAAATTTACCACTGTTTTTTTTTTCTTTTTGGATCTGCCTCTGGTGAAGTCACATGTTGACCCTGTCTAACCTTAGACAGCCAGTTCCAGACTTCCAGGGATCTACTGTCTGTGGCTGTTTCCTTCAGTTGTTAATCTAGTTACTCTTCACTCAACAGTCAGGTTTAAGTACCATAGAGCAGAGGAGAATCCATCCAGGGTTGAGGCTATTGTTTCCCCTCAGGCTGCTGCCACTTGGAGGGGAGTGGTCTACCTGAGTACAATGGTTGTTGCCATACAGGAAATGATTCAGAACTGGAATCCCTGCTGCTATCTGTATTCTCTCAGTTCCATTCCCAGTCTCTCCTCAGGTGTCTCCAGCCCACTCTGCCTCTGCCTCTGCCAGAGTCCTGGGTAAGTGGCTGAAAATGAAAATTTGTGCGTTGGCCCTTTAAATAGCTCATTTGACTCTCCAGCACCTCACCTCTGGGAGAGAGCCACCCTGCCGCTTTTCACCGCCAGTTGTTATCTGTGTACGTTTTGGGCTCTGGTGGTCTAGGCTGGGGCTCCCAGCTTAGGGTTTAGACCCTACACTTCTCAGGGGGATCCAATCAGCCACTCAATTATCCCTTTAGCACTGCTGTCTGTGTGTGCCCAGCCAGCCCTCTTGAGTCTCTACCACACGCCTTACCAATCATGCTGTGCTGAATGTTATTCTTCTGTCTGTCTGAGGTTATAAGGCTTCACTCTTGCTATTGCTCAGATGTTTGTTCTCGGTTATTCCTCCACAATTTAGTTGTAAATCCATATTTATCCTTGGAGGAGGTTATCTTGACTTCCATTCACTCCCTTGCCATCTTCCTCTACCCTCGGTGAGATTTTAGGAAAAATATGTTTATATGTGTTTTAAAGTGTTAATTCATCTAGACAAATTTTGAAATATTTTTAAGCTATATTTTAAGCTATATGTTAAATTTTGGAGGAAAAAGTTTATGTATCTGTTCTGTTGTTTTTCCTTCAGTCTGAGGGGCATCTAAGGCTTTGACCCTTGCTTCAATCTTCCATGAAGTGAACAAGGGGAATATGTTTGTATATGTCATATGCAAGATAAGTGAGTACTGCTGATGTTGATATATAATGCATGATACACCTGTTCCTGAGGCTTGCAGAATGTTTCTTGAGTAACCTGTGATTCCAGAGTAACCAGTAACTGATGAATAATAAGCTGAATCAGATATAGGATTTAGTTTCACACTTCTGAAAGCATTTTGATTTTAGTAAGGTAGAAAAGCTGATGGGACACTGAACCCGAAGGCTTTCATGAGTCAGGGTGGTCTATACCCACTAGACTTCAATTTCCATGACCACATGTATCCCAGCATAAAGAAACTGGGGCATTCAGCATTCAAAGCTGTGAGTCATGAGCCTCTGCCCTGTGTTTCCTATGCAAGTCAGGCTGTCTATTATGTGTGCTTACTTAAAGGCTGTTTAAAGCCTGTTTTTAGAGGTTTGAGTGAAGCTTAGCTTGTCTCAAGTTTGTTTGGCAATTCAAACCCAAGGCCACTGCTCTTGATCAAGCATAGTGAGTAATACCATTCAGAAAAAATCTTAAATATGTTTATTTAAAACTTTCTATTTAATGAAATCTTAATATTCTAAGATTTGATGAAAAGTGATATAATATGTATGTATTAGATTCTTAGGGCAACTGTAACAAATTACCACAAACTGAGTAGTTTAAAACAACAAAAAAATTATTGCCTCCAAGTTCTGGAGGTTAGAAGTCCAAAATCAAGATTTTGGCTAGGTCATGTTCTGTCTGAAGGCTCTAGAGAAGGATCTTTGTTTGTTTCTTCCTTTACTTTGGTGGTGATTGGAAATCCTTGGCATTCATCCACTTGTAGATGCCAATCTTTGTTTCCTTCACATGACATTCTTCTGTGTTTTTATATGTCTGTCTGTGTTTAAATTTTATTTTTCTTATAAAGACATTAATCATTGGATTAGGGCACACCCCAATTCAGTATGAGCTCATCTTAACTTGATTGCATCTGCAAAGACCCTATTTCTAAATATGATTGTATTCACAGGTTCCAAGACTTAGGACCTGAGCATATTTTTTTTTTGGGGGGCACAATTCAATCCTTAATAATTTCTCATATTAGATATTTTAGTCATGGCACCTTTAACTTTGTTTTTGTTATAGATTGCTTGATACATTTATTCATTAAAATATGTATTTATGTGTTGATTGATTGATTACACCAGTAAGAAGAGCTTTATTTTGTTTGTTTTTTTGGTTTTCTTTTTTATTGAATTTATTGGTGTGAATTGGTTAATAAGACTATATAGGTTTCAGTTGCACAATTCTACCACTCTCTGAATGAAGTAAGAAATCATTAGTGTTGTGAGCAGAGAAATGATAAGCTCTGAATTGTGTTCTAAAAGGATCATGAGACTTTTGTGGGCATTACAACTGGGCATAGAGATTTTAATTAGTGAAAAAGATAATAAGTACCCTATGTGAAAGGGTGAAGAACAAGTTGTGGTTTATGGGAGTTGAATATCTAAGAGATGATAATAGCTTTAAACAAACTAGTAATGGAGGTGATGAAAAGTGGTGGGATTCTAACTATGTTCAAATGATTGAACCAAAATAATTTTGATAATACATATGGTTATACATTTTTTGACCTGGTCAACTCAAAGCATGGAGTTTCCATGTACTAATAAGGCAAGGCCATAGGAGTAAAGTATGTATGTGTGTACATGCATGTGTATATGTGTGTGCACTTGTGTATGCACAGGGAGAATGTATGTATGCTTTTAATTTTTGACATGCTAGTTTTAAGATGAATATTGAAAATCCAAATGGAGATAGTAAATAAAAAGTTGATGCACAAATTTACAGTTCAAGAAAAAGGTGATAGCTAAACATATAATTTTTAAGCCATGGTAAAATTAAATCATAATAAAGCCATATGACTGGTGAAAACACTTTGTCTAATAGATCATCTAACAAGTTCTACAGTGTTTACTCAATTACATCAGGTATAGTTATTACAATATCAAAAACATTTCTGTCTCTTAAATTTAAGATAGAACTTTTTCAATAGGGCTTTATGCTCTGGAACTACTAGCTAATGTTAATTCAGGAGAAGATATATCTTATAAGAGATATCAAAAGAGACTAGCTAGTTGACTTTGGATGATTTGTTTACACCTGGTTAAGAATGGCATGAACTAGCTGACTGCCTTAATTGAGCCCTACATAATCTACCTCTGTCATTCTAGTCACTAAATTCTAGTTTGATTTTGAATTTTTTTTCTTTCCCTATATTATTAGGGCATTTGCCAACACAAAAGTGGGCTGTCAGTTCTCTTTCCTATATCTATATAATGATTACTTACAGACAGAGATATGACATTAAAAAGTATATCTTTGCTCAATATTAACATTTTCAATGTGATTGAGAAATAGACTTCTACTCTTTATTTGCACTGATTGCTCACCTTATTCTTGATGCTGAAATCCTTGTTTGACCTTTTTACTTAAATACATTTGAATATTATTCATAATTTTCTTCACCAAAGCCAAATTCTCAGTGATCTTATTCATGGATGATTATTTCTTGATCAGTGAAGAATATAAGTCCTAACCCATTTCTGATAGTTCAGTGTTTTCTTAGTAGTACAGTGATTTTTTTAAGACAATGCTTATTATTTTTCCTTAATATAAAAAACAATGTAAGGGATATTTTCAATTTTGAATTTGAATACAAGAAATTAGGATACAGTTGGTAGATTAATCATACTCTGAAAAATTAAAACATAAAAATTCATGCAGTATTGATTATGTGTAATAAGATGTTTGTTCTTAAATTTTATTTTTTCCATTTACCTAAGCTTAGTAAAATACATGAAACAAACAAAAAGTATAGTTGCAAATGGAATATAGAAATAGGTAACAAAATGTGGTTCCAAATTGTATTAATATTCAGGATAACATTATCAAATTTATATTCAAATAGCAAAACCATATCATGTTAAAATATTATTTATATATTTATATACTCTCCCTTCAGGTAAAAACTCAGCCTTGCTTTAAAGATAGATCTAAAAATAAAACATAGGAACACCAGGCAAGGGATTGAAGTATCACATAAAGGCAAGTAGCATGTATCATTCCTCCTTTATTTTTAGAAACTTCTACAAACTTCAGGAATGTATCTTCAAGAATGTTCTTGGAACCTAATAATTCAGAATAATTATACAAGAAAAAATTATAAAATAAAATAGTAGTAAAATAGCCACATCTATTTCTATCTTAAAAATTTAAACATTAAAGAATTCCAAACACTTGAGTTCCCTCTGTGTGTGTGTGTGTGTGTGTGTGTGTGTGTGTGTATTCATACTGTCATTAAAATCTTGTCAGAAAAACAATATTACTGCGGATACATTAAAGATATTTACTCCTGTTCTATTAAGTGGCATGTTCCCCATTACTTCAATCTCTATTATTGTATCTCTTGTTAATCAATGAGATAAGTGGCACACTTCAAAAGAAGCCTTCTCTAAGAAAATAAGATTAAAAACACAGAGAAATTGTAAATAGAAAGAAAAGAAGATAGAAAGTTGAGTGTGTCATAATAATAGGAAACAACAAGGAAGGAAAAGGATAGAAAGGCTAAAAAAATGTTAAAATTGAGATTAAAGTTTCTCCAGCCTTCTGTTCTTCAAAGTAATTTATGCCACAAAAGTCCATAGCATCTCACTTCCTTAAGGCCTTATTGCTAATCTTCCTAGGGAAAACATTTTTCTAGATATTTATTTTGCATTTATCTTCCTCTTACAAGCATCTGATGTGTTTTCATACTCATAAGTCCCTGTTGAACTTAGCCATGTTTTGTAGTAGAATGCAAAATATCAAACTTCTTAATAATCTATTACATTTCTTAGATATTTTGATTTCCATGAGCTTCAAAACAGTTTCAGGTAGTTAAATTAGTCATATTGTATGGTAAGATTTTTAAATATTGCAACAACTTTTGTTGACTTTGTTGCATGCTTCTATTTGTTGGGAGGCAATGGGTCTTATATCCAGTAACTGATATATCTTGCTCTGCTCCTTAAAATTATCTCTGAGGGTCCTTAAGAATCTACTGGACTCTTATTCACTTATAAATTATTTTAACTCTTTAAAATCAAACTAATATATTCATTCTATTATAAAAATCAAATTGTGCCCTGGCTGTTGTGGCTCAGTGGATTGAGTACTGGCCTACAAACCAAGGGCTCAATGATTTGATTCCCAGTCAGGGTACACATGCCTGTGTTGTGGGCCAGGTCTCCAGTAGCGGACACACAAGAAACAACTACCATTAATGCTTCTCTCCCTCTCTTTCTCCCTCCATTCCCCTCTCTAAAAATAAATAAATAAATAAATATTTTTTCAAAGTCATATTGTTCTAAAAGGCTTATTACAATAATAAGAAAAAGCAGCCTCTGCCTTCTTCTCTGGCTCTTGCTTGCCAGAGACAATCATTTTCACTCTCTCAGGCATAATATCTAGTATGTAAGTTTATATTTCTAACTTATATATGTAGACTGCTATTAATTATTGTTTATTTACTTGAAGTATATTTGACATATAACATTATATAAAGTAAGGTATACATGTTATTTTGATATATTCATATATTGTAATATGATTGTCATAGCTTTAGTTATGTTACTTATTATTATTATTATTTTAAATCCTCATTCAAGGGTATGTTTATTAATTTTAGGGAGAGAGGGAGGGAGGGAGCAAGAGAAAGAGACACAGAAAGAGAGAAATGTTAATATGAGAGAAACATCAAGCAATTGCTTCCCATATGAGCCTCGACAGGAGAGCATGCACACTTTTGGTGCTCTGACAGCCCTTCAACCAACTGAACTAACTACCTGGCCAGGGCACTCTTTCTTTTGTAAAATGTATTGGGGTAACTGACTAATGATCTTATATAAGCTTCAGGTGTACAAGTCTATGTAAATCATCTGCATATTACATTGTGTGCTCACCAGTCAAAGTCTAGTCTCCTTCATCACAATATATTTGATCCCCTTTTTCCTCTTCATCCTCCCCAACACCCTTTCTCTCTGGCAATCACCACACTGTTTTCTGTGACTATAAGGATTTTCTTTTATTGTTAGTTTGTGGCTTTATGTTTTAGGTACCACTTATGACTTCAAATTCTGCTACAAATCTACAAAAATTGAAACAATGTGGTATTGGCAGAAAAATAGATACACAGATCAATAGAATAGGATTGAGAGCCCAGAAGTAAGCCCACATGTATATGGGCAATTAATTTTTGATAAACAAGTAAAACAGAAACAATGGAGAAAAGAAAATATCTTTAATAAATGGTTTTGGGAAAATTGGAAAGCCACATGCAAAAGAATGAAACTAGATTTCTATTTGATACTACACAAAAATTAACTCAAAAGGGATTAAAGATATGAACATAACACCTGAAACAATAAAATACATAGAAGAAAACACAAACTAAATTTATGGACTTTGGCCTTAGAGGGGATTTTGTGAACTTGACTTTAAAAGCAAGAGAGATAAAAGCAAATAATGAATGGGACTATATCAAACCCAAAAGCTTCTGTATGGTAAATAAACCATCAACAAAACCAACAAAAAGAAACTTTTTTCCATAATGAATGCTTTATTTTTTTTGTCATTTCCCCTCATTACTTCTTCCTATCCCAGCATCCCCACCTCCCATCCTGGATTCTAACCCTCTTTGACTTCGCCCATTATACATGTTCTTTGAAAACCCTTTCCCTTAATCCCTCCAATATCCACTCTCACCTCCCCTCTAGTTACTGTCAGTTTGTTTTTAATTTTGCTGTTTCTTTTTACATTTTTCTTGCTTTGTTTTGTTGATTAGGTTCCACTTATAGGTGAGATCATATGGTATTTGTCTTTCACTGCCTGTCTAATTTCACTTAGCATAATGCTCTCCAGATCCATCCATGCTATCACAAAGGGTAGTAGCTCCTTCTTTATTTCCGGTGCATAGTATTCCATAGGGTAAATGTACCACAGTTTTGATCCACTTATTTACTGATGGACACTTAGGTTGCTTCCCACCCTTGGCTATTGTAAATTGTGCTGCTATGAATGTTGAAGTGCATAGGTTCTTTTGAATTGGTGTTTCAGTATTCTTAGGGTATAGTCCCAGCAGTGGAATTTCTGGGTCAAAACGCAGTTCCAGTTTTAGAACAAAACAAAAAAAATTACATTATTTTCTTTCTTTAGTCATTAAAGGTGTTATTTATTTATCTTTTTTATTGTTGCTCAAGTACAGTTGTGTCCATTTTCCTCCCACAACTCCCCACCACCCTACCCATCCCCACCTCCCACCCTCAATCACTATTTTCTGACTAATTAATTTAAAAATTATTTTCTCCCCATAAAGAATATAAAGATTTTAGTTTTTTACACCTCTTTCTTCTCCTATCCTCAAATGAAGTTCTGTTTCCACATGTATGCTTTTTAAAACTATTTGATTTTAAATTATTTACAAAAGATTTGCAAACATAGTATAAGTCCTGTATAACGTACTCTTCACCCAGCTTCCCTTAATGTTTACATCTCACATAGTCATAGTCAAATTTAAGGAGTGAATGTTGTTATAGTACTATTTTTAAAATCTATTTTATTGATTATGCTATTACAGTTGCCCCATTTCCCCCCTTCAATCCCCTCCACCCTGTACACCTTCTCCCACCCACTCCCCCCCTTTAGTTCATGTCCATGTGTCATACTTATACGTTCTTTAGCTTCTACATTTCTCATACAATTCTTATCCTCCCCCTATTTTCTTCCTACAATCTATGCTACTTATTCTCTGTATCTTTTCCCCCTCTCTCCTCCTCCCATTCCCCTGTTGCTAACCCTCTATGTGATCTCCATTTCTGTGGTTCTGTCCCTGTTCTAGTTGTTTGCTTAGTTTCTTTTGGTTTTGCTTTAGGTGTGGTTGTTAATAATTGTGAGTTTGCCGTCATTTTACTATACATGTTTTATTTTAATCTTCTTTTCTTAGATAAGTCCCTTTAACATTTCATAAAATAGGGGCTTGGTGATGAAGAACTCCTTTAACTTGACCTTATCTGAGAAACACTTTATCTGCCCTTCCATTCTAAATGAAAGCTTTGCTGGATACAGTAATCTGGGATATAGGTCCTTGTCTTTCATGATTTGGAATACTTTTTTCCAGCCCCTTCTTGCCTGTAAGGTCTCTTTTGAGAAATCAGCTGACAGTCTTATGGGAACTCCTTTGTAGGTTACTGTCCCCTTATCTTTTGCTGCTTCTAGGATTCTCTCCTTCATTTATACCTTGGCTAATGTAATTATGATGTGCCTTGGTGTGCTCCTTCTTGGGTTCAACTTCTTTGGGACTCTCTGGGCTTCCTGGACTTCCTGGAAGTCTATTTCCTTTGCCAGAATGGGGAAGTTCTTCTTTATTATTTGTTCAAATACATTTTCAACCTGTTGCTCTACCCCTTCCCCTTCTGGTACCCCTATAATTCAGATGTTGGAACGTTTAAATATGTCCGGGAGGTTCCTAAGATTCTCCTCATTTTTTTTTTTAATTTTTATTTCTCCATTCTTTCCTGTTTGGTTGTTTCTTTCTTCCTTCTGGTCCACTCTATTGTTTTGAGTCCCAGTTTTGTTCCCATCACTATTGGTTCCCTGTGCATTTTCCTTCATTTCTTTATGGTAACCTGCATTTGTTCATCTAATTTGTGACCCAAATCAATCAATTCTGTGAGCATCCTGATCACCAGTGTTTTGAACTGTGCATCTGATAGGTTAGCTAACTCTTGGTCACTCAAAAGGATGAGTTCTGGGGCACTGATTTGTTCTTCTGTTTGAGCCATTTCATTTTTTTTTTTTTGGTCTGGTCACTCCTGTTATGGTGAGGGGCGGAGCCTTAGGTGTTCACCAGGGCTAGGCACACCAGTCACTAGATTGTTACATTGTGTGTGAGGGCGGGGTCGAGAGGGAACAATGGTGGTGGGACCTCAATCCATTCCCTGGGATCCTTGGTTGTGAGCTCTGCCCTGCTCCACAATCGCCACCCTCGCTGGGTCTGCCAGCTGCTGCTTGCGTACTCAGGGTCCACCCACTGAGATCTTGCATACCCCAGATACCTTTTGCACCCAATTCTCCCTGTTCTCTGCACCAAGACCAACACCCGGCTCCTCGTCTCCGCCCCTCCTACCAGTCTGGATGAACGGGTCTACTTCAACTTCTTGGCTGTCTGACTTCCATTCAGATAAATTTTCTGTCAGTTCTGGGTGTTATTCTGCCTCTAAATTGTTGTTGTTCCAATCTTGGCTGTGCGTGGAGGTACGGTGCATCCACCTATGCCTCCATCTTGGCCAGAAGTTGTTGTTATAGTACTATTAAATAAACTACATACTTGATTCAGATTTCAGCATCTTCAGCACTAATATCTTTCTTCTTCTCCAGGATCCAATCTAGGAAACCACATTGCATTTATTTATCATGTGTCCTTAATCTCCTCTGGTTTGTTACATTTTCTTAGTGTTCCTTGTTTTTCATACCACAACACATTTAGAAAATACCAGTCAGTCATATTATAGACTGTCCCTCAAATTTTGTTTTTCTGATGCTTTCTCATGATTATATTGACAAAAGTTACTGCAGTGTTTATTGTATTGTGAAAGCATCAGACATTATTAAATGTTAAAATCAGTGGATGAAACTTGAATGAGAAATATTTTCATAGTCCCAGACTATTTCTTCCAGATACATATTAATTACTGTGATGATTTTAGCCATGTCCATAAATTATTTGATGCACCTGTCCACAAGAAGTGGAGTTTAATTCTCCTGTTGAGTATGGGTTGAATTTAGCAATTTACTGATAATAAATAGAGTATGGAAAGGGAAAAGTAATAACTTTACAGTGAAGAAATCTTGCTGATATGATTGTAATTTAACAAAGTGATCAAAGTTAACATCATCAGTAAGTAATGCTGATATTATACCCTTCCTATTATGATGTGATGAGAAGGGCCCCAGAACTAAGGGGAATGTGAAAGAGATGTGTTTTCTAAATTAAAAGATCCTATAATTTTCATGGAGACTGTATGCATAGATTTTTTTAAAAATTGAGAATCGCAAACCATGTTTTAACCAAAGTCAATTTTAAGATATATATATATATTCAGGGATGCCAGAGCTCAAAGAAAGAAGGAAGACAATAAACAACAATAATTTTTTTTCTAGTTTACCTACCACTGAGACTCTTCTAGGTCTAGTGGTCTTGATATTTTTTTAAAATTTATACTACAGTGGCTTTGTGCATGCATTCTAGTTGTAAGATTGTGTGTGTGTGTGTGTGTCTATGTATGTATATATTTGTACATTGTATATATTATACTGTATATATGTGTGTATGTGTGTATATGTGTGTATACACATATATGTATATGTGTGTGTATATGTGTGTGTATATATGTATCTGAAGGTTACTTTTTTTTATTTAGTGCAAACAGTTGATTGAAAAGTATACAAAATAGTGAATTCCAAAGGCTTTCAGTAACTAAAAGATAAGTTCAAACATAGGGCACGTGACTTGGTTTACCTTACAAAAGTACTGATAGAAGAAAAGGCATTGCCCAAAACTGAACAGGGTGTACACTGGATGAAATTCCAGCAGTTACTCACAGATGTAAGCACATGGCAGGATGGCCCAGATGCCTCACTGATTGTTAAGGCCCAGAGAGTGTAATGTTTCTCATACATCTGAAGACTCCTGTGTTTTATTTATTTTGTCAGGATATGGATTGTATTGCCTTTTCTAGGTGGTTTACTTTCACATGATAGCAGCTACAAACTCATTTTCAAATCCATTTTGTAGGTTTGAAACTAAAACTTAATGACAGAAGAACAAATGCTCAGCAGCAGCTCTGCAATGGAGAAGAAGGATTCAGAGGGCAATGCCCACTCCCAGGAGAGATCTTCCTCTTACAGTCCTTAGGCAAACTGAAAAAAATAAAAATTGTAAGCAGGGAAAGAGAAATAGAGAAAAGAGACATGACAGAAATTTACTTAAAGTTATTTCATCCCATGTGTGCTTGCTTGCTTGCATGAGAGCTCTTATGTTGAGCCCACAAAATAATATGGAATGTGACTTGTATGCTGCCTCTAAATTTGCCTATATATAAGTAATTGTATATTACAATAGATTTATGAGGAAGAATGCTCCTGGAGGATCATCCTATATTAACCATTTCAGTTATTTCCATGGAGGAAGAGTGGAAGTTAGTTTTTTAATGCATTGCTTGAGTTTCTAGCTCCCACAGTAATCACTGGTTGGTGATGAGGCATTCAGAGTATGCCAACCCATAATGGGCAAGACCTAAAGCAATCATTTTTGTTGCTCCATTTTAATGAAGACTTTTAATTTAATTCAATGAGAATTTTGTATTGAACCAGACTTAGTTCAATTTACAATTTATTAGTTCTTAGTAATTAATCCATGTACATTTTACACATTTGCCCTATAATATATTTTACTAAATCACAAAATAAATTTTACTAGATTCTACCATGAAAAAAAAATTTTTGTGTCCTTCAGGCATCACTTCTTTATAACCTGCCTCCTGGCCTTAGAAAAAGCACTGTAAATGGAAGAGGGAGTCTCTTCACTTAATTTCATACATCAGGTCATCATTAAAATATATATTTCCTTATCTTCCTACACAGAAGGTGAGAAAAGGTTAATAAGAATGCAAGTGGAAAATAATTAAGGATTTTAAATCCTTTTTTAATATAATAAAATGCAAAACAAATAAAAATAAATAAAGTTTAGTGTGACTATTATATTAAGTAATATGTCTTGATACTCACTGCAATCATAAAGTATTGCTGTTATTTTTCTTTTGAAGGACAGAAGAAACCTGACATATAGAGTAAAACTACACCTTACTGATACAGCTAGGAAATAATTTTTAAAAAATAATGATGCAAACAGTAGGTAATTTCTTCAAAGCTTTCTAGAATGCCTTTACTGATGGGCAGTATCATAAGCAGGTAATACTTTGTTACCATTTTCATATTTCTCTCTTCAGATTATTCCTTAGGCTTCTTTTTTTTCTTTTTAATTTAGTACTAGGTTTGTCTATAAAGTCAAGTAGTCAAATACAACGATGATCAAAAAGAAAATAGATTTTTTTCATTAAGGCTAGAGTTAATTAATCCAGAATACATAAGGTGACCTCATAAAATACTTAGGGATGCAGAATATAGCTTGCTTTTCCTGTCATCTTTAGCTTATGGCTTCTGATTCCTCATTCTCATTTTGGTTGTTTAAGTCCCAGCCTCCCAAATTATCCTTCACTCCAGCCAGAAGAAATGATGAAAACAGGTAGAAAAGGGCATGCCTATCTCTGTAAGAAAAATTCCAGAAAAGTTCTCTTAGTCCAAATATATTCCTGTCTAACTATAGTAGGGGTTTGGGCTATTTAGTGTTTTAGCTCTGATCCCAATAAAATCAGGCATTGCAGTTATTAAGGAGGAACAGGAGAAGAGGCATTGAGAGACAACTTATGCTCTCTAACATGCTAAGGCTTTTAATGTCCCAGAGAGGATATGCGATAAGAACAATGTATTTATGTAGAGTTTATAATTGTTGTAAGGAAAAGTTCAGGCAATTGTGTATATTGTGTTTCAGTCTCTGAGGGTAGGGTATGCAAAACTTACAATATATGGTAGGCAGCGATACTAATTTTATCCAAAATTAAGTGATTCAGTCAGTCAATAACCCTAATAAAAGTATATTAAAACCCATCAGACTCATTAATTTTCTACAAATTATAATGTCCTGGAATATTTTTCCACCAATGCCTTGGATGCCAATAATCTTGAAAAATAATTAAAAATTAGATAGTCTTGGCCAGTTGGCTAAATCAGTTGGAGTGTAATCCTGTACACCAAAAGACTGTAGGTTTGATCCCTGGTGAGGAACAAGTGCTTAAGTTGTGGGTTTAATCCCTGGGCAGGGTGTGTACATATATGGGAGACAATCTCTCTCTCTACACTCTCTCTCTCTCTCTCTCTCTCTCTCTGTGTCTCTCTCTCTGTCTTTCGTTCTCTCTCTCTCTTCCCTAATCCCTCCTCTCTCTTCCTTCTTCTCTCTCTCAAGTCAATAAACATCCTCAGGTGAGTATTAAATGTATTTTTTTTAATTAGAGGACATTCACCTGAAAACAAAATAACTGTAGTTTTACCTATTCTTAAAGGGGAAAAAAGGGGAATGCCATCCATAAAAATGTGTGTTTTAGTTTATTTTTGTGAAATTTATTGTATATCAAACAAGCTTTTGTAATCATTCTGAAGGATTTAGTGTAGATTAATAAAAACATGTATGTTAAATTGCCTTAAAAGTGAAAGGCTTAAAAACAAAGATAAAACTGAGCAAAACAGATGTGAGATTTTTCTGAAAAAAAAATGTTTTTATGCTCCCTATAGGAATTATGTTGCTTTGCTTCATTTAATCCTTCATTCTTACACTCATATCAAGTGTTGATGGAGCACCTTTGATTAAACAGACATTTTCTAGGACCTGGGGACTATAGCTAAAGAGACATGGGATTTACAATCTGGCAGAAGGACATAGTCTAAATAATTAATAAACTGCAATTGCAATGAATTACAAAACAAACATGGAAGATGCAAAGAGAACATATGGAGATATGTAACAACATAAAAATTTAGGAAAGAAAAAAACATTGATTGATTAGGAACAGCATGAAGTTGATGAAACAAGTATACTATATTTAAAATAATGAATTCATTGTAGACTTTATCTTTATGCTGAAGAAACTATGTGAAAGTTAAAATAATAGCCCTGGGTAGGTGACTCAGTTGGATGGAGATTCATCCTGTACACCAAAGGTCACGGGTTTGATCCTTGGTCAGAGCACATACCTAGGTAGCAAGCTCCATCCCCCGTAATGGGGCATATGGAAGGCAACTAATTGATGTTTCTCTCTCACAGTGATGGTTTTCTTTTGTTCCATCTTTCTCCCACTTCTTTCTCTAAAATCAGTAAACATATCCTTGAGTGAGGATTTAAAAGAAGTGAACATAATAGAGTAATGATATTTTTTTTTGGTGGGCCAGATGATTTATTGGTGAGATTCTTTTTCCTAAAATATATTTTATTGATTATGCTATTTCAGGTGTCCCATTTCTCCCCTTCATTCCCCTCCACCCTACACACCCTCTTCCACCCACATTCCCCCCTTTAGTTCATGTCCATGTGTCATAAGTTCTTTAGCTTCTACATTCCCCATACTGTTCTTGCCTTCTCCCTGTCTATTTTCTACCTACCATCTATGCTACTTATTTTCTGTACCTTTTCCCCCTCTCCTCCTTCCACTCCCCTGTTGCTAATCCTCTATGTGATCTCCATTTCTGTGGTTCTGTTCCTGTTCTAGTTGTTTGCTTAGTTTTTCTTTTTGTTTTACGTGTGGTTGTTAATAATTGTGAGTTTGTCGTCATTTTACTATACATGTTTTTTATCTTCCTTTTCTTAGATAAGTCCCTTTAACATTTCATATAATAAGGGCTTGGTAATGATGAACTCCTTTAACTTGATCTTATCTGAGAAACACTTTATTTGCCCTTCCATTCTAAATGAAAGCTTTGTTGGGTAGAGTAATCTTGGATGTAAGTCCTTGCCTTTCATGATTTGGAATACTTCTTTCCAGTGCTTTGTCGCCTGCAAGGTATCTTTTGAGAAATCAGCTGACAGTCTGATGGGAACTCCTTTGTAGGTTACTGTCTCCTTATCTCTTGCTGCTTCTAGGATTCTCTCTTTCATTTTTATCTTGTGTAATGTAATTATGATGTGCCTTGGTGTGTTCCTTCTTGAGTCCACATTCTTTGGGCCTCTCTGAACTCCCTGGACTTCCTGGAAGTCTATTTCCTTTGCCAGAATGGGGAAGTTCTCCTTTATTATTTGTTCAAATAACCTTTCCACTTGTTGCTCTTCCTCTCCTTCTTCTGGTACCCCTATAATTCAGATGTTGGAATGTTTAAAGATGTCCTTGATGTTCCTAAGCCTCTCCTTATTTTTCGAATTCTTGTTTCTTCATCTTTTCTGTTTGGTTGTTTCTTTCTTCCTTCTGGTCCACTCCATTGATTTGAGTCCCAATGACCTTCTCATTACTGTTGGTTCCCTGTGCATTTTCCTTCATTTCACTTAGTGTAACCTTCATTTTTTCATCTAATTTGTGACCAAATTCAACCAATTCTGTAAGCATCCTGATCACCAGTGCTTTGAACTGTGCATCTGATAGATTGGCTATCTCTTGGCCGCTTAGTTGTATTTGCTGTGGAGCTTTGATCTGTTCTTCCCAATGGGCCATTTTTTCGTCTTGATGCACCTGTTACATATAAGGGGATGAGTCTTAGGTGTTCACCAGAGAAGGGAAACCCAGTCACTGTGTTGTGATGCTGTATGTGGGGGTGGGGTCCAATAGGGAACAGTGGCACTTGCCCTGTTCTCTGTCAGATTTTAGTCCCTTCCACCACTTCTCCCAAGCAAACTGTGCCTTTCTAGTGCTAATCCTTGTGTGGATGGGCTTGTGCTCATTCTAGGACCCAGTGGGTCTCTCCAACAAACTCTCCTGTGAGTCTGGGAGTCTCTCCAGGCACCTCAACCCCCACAGGTGCTTTCAATCAGTGCCTGGAGGCTCTATTTCTTGGAGCTGGGACTCTGGGTTGCAAGGTCTGTCTGGCTCCTCAATTTCACCTGGTTTATCTGCACAAATGTGGGACTGCCCAGTCACCCAGCCACCCTGCATGCAGTGCTTCATTTCACAATCACCATCTCACTGGGTCTGCTTGTTGCCACCTAGCACCCAGGGTCTGCCAGCTGCCTCCAGCCTGCCCAGGGTTCACCTGCTGCAGTCTTGTACACCTGGGATGCCTTACATGCCCAGTGCCACCACTTTTTGTGCCCCAACCCCTCTCTGCACAGCTGCCTGACTCTGCCCTTCCTACTGGTCTAGATGAATGTGTCTATTTTAACTCCTTGGTTGTCTGACTTCCATACAGTTCAATTTTCTGTCAGTTCTAGTTGTTATTTTGTTTCTAAATCATTGTTGTCCTTATTTTGGTTGTGCAAGGAGGCACCATGTGTCTACCTACACCTCCATCTTGGCCAGAAGTAATGACATTTTCAATAGTGAAAAAACTTACACCTGGGTTTCCACATTCAGTTACATCATCAAGATTTCTTTGTGTCTATACAAGACAAGAGTATCCACTTTCAACAATTTATTCAAAATAATATTGTAGGTTCCAGCCACGGTAATGAGCCAAAAAAGAAATAAAAGACATCCAAAAAAGGAGAAAGTAAAATTGTCATTATTTGCAGATGACGTGACAGTGTACATAGAAAATCCTATAGACTCAACCAAAAACTACTCTATCTAATAAGTAAATTTGGCAAAATATTAGAATGCAAAGTCAATATGCAGAACTTGTAGCCATTTTTGTACACTGACAATAAAATATCAGAAAAAGAAACTAGGGAAAACTCACATTTATTGTAGCAAGAAGAAAAGTAAAGTACCTAGGAATAAACTTAACCAAGGAGATAAAAGACCTGTGCTCAGAAAACTACACAACACTGAAGAAAGAAATTAAGGAAGATACAAACAAATGGAAGCAGTTACCATGTTCATGGATTAGAAAAACTAATATAATCAAAATGTCCATAATACCCAAAGCAGTCTATAGATTCAACACAAACTCTATTAAAATACCAATGATGTATGTGACTGATTTAGAACAAATGTTTCAAAAATTTACATGAAACCAAAAAAGACTCTGAATAGTCTCAGCCATCTTGAGAAAGAACAACAAAGTAGGAGGGATCACAATACCAGATATCAAACTATATTACAAGGCCATGACAATCAAAACAGTCTGGTACTGACATAAAAACAGACACATAGATCAATGGAACAGAATAGAGAACAGAAATAAACACATGTCTTTGTGGCCTATTAATATTAGACAAAGGGGGCAGATGCATAAAATAAGGTAAAAATAGCCTCTTCAACAAATGGTGTTGCAAGAATGGGAATGGTACATGCCAAAAAATGAGATTCGGCCACCAAATTTCACCATACACAAAAATAAATTCAAAAGAGATAAAAGCTTAAAACATAAGCTGCAATACCATAGAAATCCTAGAGGAGAATATAGGCAGGAACATTTCAGATAAACCACACAGCAATATTTTTGCTATATATCCTGTAGGGCAAGGGAAATCAAAGAAAGAATAAATAAATGGGACTACATTAAACTAAAAAGCTTCTGCAGGGCTAAAGAAAACATCTACAAAAATGAAAAAGGAAGCAACCATAAGGAAAACCACATTTGCCAATGATACCTTAGACAAGGGTTTGATCTCCAAAATATATAAAGAACCCATATGAGTCAATACCAGGAAGACAACCAATCCAATTAGAAAATGTAAAAGGGACCTGAACAGACACTTTTCTAAGGAAGACATAGAGAGGGTCCATAGGCATATAATATGATGCTCAACATCACTAGCCATCCAGAGGTGCAAATTAAAACCACAATGAGATACCACTTCACACTGGTCAGAATGGCCATCATTAACAAGTCAACAAACAATAAATGCTCACCAGGTTGTGGATAAAAGGCAAGCCTAATATACTTTTGATAGGAATGCAGACTGATGCAGCCATTATGGAATTTCCTCCAAAATCTAAAGATGGAATTGCCTTTTGACCTGGAAATCCCATTGCTGGGATTATATCATAAGAATCCTGAAACACCAATTCAAAAGAAGCTATGCACCCTTATATTCATAGCAGCATTATTTACCACAGCCAAGTGCTAGATATAGCATAACTGCCCATCAGTAAATGAGTGGATCAAAAAAACTATGGTACATTTACACAATGGAATACTATGCAGCAGAAAGAAAGAAGCAACTCCTACTCTTCGTGACAGCATGGGTGAAACTAGAGAGTATTATGCTAAATGAAATAAGCCAGGTGGTGACATACAAATACCACATGGTCTCACCTATAAGTGGAACCTAGTGAACAATACAAACCAATAAGCAAAATAGAACCAGAGGCATGGAAAGAAGGAATAGACTGACAGCCACCACGGGGAAGGGGGAGAAGATAAAGGCTAAAAACAGGGGAAGCGTCTAGTCAAGGAACAGGTGTAAATGACCTATGGATATGGACAACAGGGTGGGGATTGATTGTGGGAGCTGGGGGTGGGCAAGACAGGGGGAACATGTGAGGGGTAAACTGGGACAACTGTAATGGAACAACAATAAAAAAATAAAATTAGAAAAAATCTTTTAAAAAAAGAATATTTAAAAAGCAGAGAGAATGCAATCAGAATAAAATATCCTAAAATGCGTCCTTCTCCTTGACCAAATTCCACATAATAAGATATTTGTTTGATATCGCAGCATAGAAAAATTATATTCTTTTCTTTTTGTAATACTTAATATAATTTTCTAAGTAAGTCTCCAGATATTTTACTTTGGTAGTCATGCAGCAAGGAGGAATCACTGCTTTAACAAATAATTTATCACTCATCAATCAAATTCACTCACAAGTGGAATAAAATAGTGATAGTCTTTAAAAAGAGGAAAGAAAGGACTCTATATTTTTTCATGGGCCACTAAGTTACCAGAGACAAAGACTAAGATAATATTCAGGTTTGCATTCACAACTCATCAAAAATGTAACATTTTCAAAAAAATGGAATCTGATTATTTTAAAGGATTTTATTTATTATTTTTAGAGAGAAGGGAAGGGAGGGAGAAAGAAAGTGAGAGAAACACCAATGTGTGGTTGCCTCTCATGAGCCCCCAACTGGGGACCTGGTCCACAACCCAGGCATTTGACCTGGCTGGGAATTGAACCCATGACCCTGTGTGGTTCACAGGATGGCACTCAATCCACTCAGCCACACCAGCCAGGGCTAAAAATGTAACATTTTTGTTAACTTGATCTCAAGCTATTTAAAATAAATAAATGGGATTTTAAACTCCTTACAAAATGGATTTTTTTCATTTCTTGTATTACATGCAATCTAATTTTTGTTTGTGTCTCTCCCATTCTCATAATTATTTGTCATTATTTCTAGACTCTATCATGGTAAGACACCAAATTAATAATGATATTAATAAGAATATATCTGAGATGACTTGACAGCTTTTACTTCATAAACTGGAAAATTTGGGCATAGAATTCAATTGTAATTATTGACGCTGTCTTATTTGACATAAAAGATTCATATAATGACACAGTGAGCAAACAGAAAGGGGATTGAAATCTGAATATGAAACAAGAACCTGAGAGGAATTGGTAGAATCCTCAGAAATGCAAAAGAAATGAGACAGTTTACTCAACAATGGAGAAGATGCCATCTATAAAGCCAATCTTATACAATGAATGCCATGTATATATATAGGGAAGAGAGAAAAATGTTATAGATACAAGGAGGCAGCCACATAGAAGCATTAAAACCATCACAAACTCCCAGGGGGTACCATTCACATAGATTATGATGTGTATCAGCCTTATCATCCTCAATTTCTCCTGATGTTCTCAAGTCTATCAATTATTAATGTCAGAGACAGGTGTGTACTTTGAGATCTCTGAGAAGCAAGAACTGAGTATAACAAACCAAGTAAAGCAGATATTAAGAGTTTCCAAAGCAATAAACACCATTTTTCCAACATAGATTCCAGTGATAAACCCAAAGCAGATTTTACATTTTAGTCTTATAACTAGGAGATGATCTGTCCTTTATAGTTGAAAATTTCCATAATGGCTAATGATTTTTCCTGAAAAATATTAAAGAATATAAATATGAATCTTTGTCAAAAGTCCACTTGTAAGAAGTAGGTAAAAAATTGAATAACTCAGTTCTGCCCATCACATTCTACCAGTCAGAGGTCTGTACACTGACCCTTTATTACTCTATTTGGTCCTTAGGTGAAAATGTCTTTTATTATATCACAAGTCAATATTCAAAGACATGACAAACAGCCAAGAGGAACTTATTGCTCCCAAAGGTGGAGAAATTTTGGAAGTTTTATGAAAAGAAAACTCTCAGTTTTAGATTCACAAGATGTTCTGCTGCACATGAAAAAATCTCATTGCATTTATTTTCTGGATAATGGGAAGCTTCGAGCTCATTGCATTGGTTTCTGGGAAGCTCAGTGCTTCATGTATTATCCACCTCTAGCAAATGTAAAGGTCAGAAGAAATCAGTTTCTACATTCTAGTGTAACCTACCTACCTAGTCTATCTTACCTTTATTTTTCTTTGATCCAATATTTCAACCATTTTCTCAATCCCTTTTCCATTGTATTTTTGTAAAATATTCAAATACCATTATCGATCAGCATGACATATAAATAAATCCATGATTAAAACCTAAATACAATAAAGCTCAAACTCAAAGATTAAGGTCCATTGGAAGGAAAAGATCATTATTTGTCCCATTTAATATGTTAAATGTTTTATGCCATTTATAAATGTCACAATAATAAATTACACATACATCTCATCACATTAAAAATGCAAAACGGTCTGAAAACATTTTCTTTTCTGTTTTGTAACTAGTTTGGTGCAAAACATGACCTGAATTGACATGAAAATAAAGCCTTTTATCGACCCCATACAGTTTGAATATGTTTAAGTTTCTCTGAGCAGCAGTGTGTGTTTGATTACAGGGTGTTGTACCAGACTCTGTGCTATGGAATATATGGTATATTATACTTCTATTAGCATTGTATAACATACTACTTTTGTCACAAAAGTTTGATGGACAGTCATCCCACTTATTTTTAAGTTATGACAATTTTTCAGTAAACTTTCAGTGTAAGTTTTTCTTATTTTTAAGGACCACTTAATATTCACTACCCATAAATCATTATAGTGAACTTCTAATAATGAGAAGGTGTGCCCCATTGCTTCTGTTTTGGTCATGAGATATCTGGTCCAGTGAAGCCCAATCTGTACAATTAAATACAGACCAGAAAGAAATAGCAATACAATCACAAGCCATAGAGCAGGGATTCTCCTTCTGTGATGAATTAAAAATATTTCACCAGTGCTCCAACAATAGTTTTCTGATGAATTACATCAATTTTTAAGGAAACTTGAAAGGTCATAATACAATGTTAAATGGGGAAACGGTAACTTTCAAGAAGTGGGATACCAAATTCAAACTTATATTTAGATGGGTAAAATGGGAGGGCATTAATTTTTATAATGGACGTACCTTTATTTTCAAAACATTTAAAACTATTAAACAATATGTGCACTAGGCATTGTGCACAGAACTTTACATTTATTATCTCATTTAATGTTCATCTCATGCTTGAGGTAGATTCCATTATTCTTTGTGTTTCACTGATAAGGGAACAGGTTCAGGAAGGAGATTTATTTACCTTTGCTGTCTTTCAATGAAGGGGTGGGAAGCATGACAGGAAAATAAAAAAGGTGGTGTATTTGTGGCACATAGCTGGCTATTGTTATACTTTTGATTCATCATAAACAGCGCAGGTTCCTGATCCCTGAATAAAATATGAGATCTGTCCAGCAAAAGTCCATCCTTTGTTAATATAACAAGAACATTTTGCATGACATCAATGTAACCTGGTAGCCAAGGAGGGTGGACTGGAATGTGCGTATGTAACCAATGATGACTTCACTGTACTAGTCAGTGGGGGCTGGTAGGCACGGTTGAGTTCACATGTGTATAGTGTGGCCATTACATTCAAAATGGCTAAGCTAGCAGAGCAACAAATCTGCATCACATTTTGCATTAAGCTTGACCATTCCTTCACAGAAACTATTCGGATGATTCAGAAAGCTTTCAGGAATGAGGCAATGAGAGCAGCACAAATAAAAGTGTGACACAAATCCTTCAAACATGGTAAAAAAATTGTTGAATGTGACCCACATTCTGGAAGGTCTGCAACAAGCAGAACACCTGAAAATGTTGAACATGTGTGAGCTGAAATCAAGAATAAGCAACTGAGTGCTAGAACTAGAAGCTGATCTAGGGATTCCAAAAACTACTGGCTTTTCCCAAAACTAAAATCACCTTTGAAAGATTTCAGACCATGGAAGAGATTCAGGAAAATATGATGGGGCTACAGATGGATATTCCAATAAGGGATTTTACAGAGTGTTTTGAACAGTGAAAGAGATGCTGGGAGAACTGTGTGTGGTCCCAATGTGCCTACTTTGAAGTCAGAGTTGTCATCCTATGTACAATATTTTGAAAAAAGAGGAACAAATAAGTGTTTGATACTCCCAAATCTTGGATCCAGTAAACAGTATGGAGCTTGGGATGACCTGGGAAGAAATGTAGCCCTTTACATGTCACCATCTACAACCCAGTAAAACTATGCTACCACAGATGCCGGATTTTGTTTCACTCAGTCCTTATTCCCAAATCCCTACTCTCACATTCTCTTTTATAATGAGGAAAGAAAGAAAAAAAGCTTCTTAAGGAGAAGTCTTAAGGAGAACCCTCCAAACTTCTATTTCACTAGAGCTTGGATATAATTTCTAAATATGTCTTAGGCATGTCATGACCAAAAGAACCACAGAAATGCTCCGCAGCTGCCATCTTCTACCATAAACTTTTTTGTTTGTTTGTTTGTTTAAACTTTTGGTCAGTTTTTAAGTTTTTACAGCCCCAGTTATTTCTAATTAATACACATGTCATTTTGTCCTTTTTTCCACAAATAGGTATACCTTGGGTGAAGTTTCATAATTGTGTAATATTAAAGTTTATGTGATATCATGTTGACAGTTCCCATTCCCCCATGAACTGTGTGCAATCTATGTTTTATGTTTTAGACACACTAGGTCGGAAGTGTCAAGTTCATTTTCACCGGGGGCCACATCAGCCTCAAGTTGCCTTCAAAGGGCTGAATGTAATTTTAGGACTATATGAATGTAACTACTCCTTAATAGTTAAGGGAGAGCTCGGTGCTGCCGCCAGGTAGAAACGAAGTGCCAGACTAGATAAAACAAGGTAGAGGGATGGATTTGGCCCGCGTTCCTTGTGTTTGCCACCTGTGCACTAGGTGGTTCCCTTTTCCCTAGACAAAAGCCATCCACTCTTCCGTGCCATTGCTTAATGCTGTAGCTTCTTCTGAACTAGTGTCATCACTGTGAAGTGTTTTCTGGTTAGTTCAGGACCCTCAATACTCTGTGCTTATCTTTCTGAATATTACCTTAACACTCTATTCAAATCCTATCATAATATTGAGTCTTTGTTTTAATCATATATTTACCTATGTGTTTCCATCATTAAGCTATGAGCTATAAGAGGTCAGGAGTCATGTCACATGTGTCATATACACAGTAGATGTTCAGTTAACATTTTGTTGTTAAATTTATAAGTTGATTAATTTCTTCCTTCTTTGAACCCCCTTTAAAAATTTACTCTTACTTCTTTGTGGCAAAAATCATTTATATATATTTTTTATTCTATAACTCAATAGTGGGCTGCTCAGAGGGAATATATAAATGCATTCTTGGTGCATAGCTTCATTTTAATTTCTCATTTCAGAAACAAAATACTTAAAACTAAAGCCTCTTGATTTATTACTCTTTGTATATTGCATATATTTTAACTTAAACTCATACTTGAACCAAATTGAGCAAATACATTAAGCATATCTCAATCATCACATTAATTGTTACTTCCCTTCTGGGGATGGGAGTGTGGTATGATCTGAGGAGGGATATACTATAACTATCCAGTTCACTGAAGGAGTTTTTAAAAATCTCCCCTATTTAAGGTAACAGTGAAAAATTAATTTGTTCTAAAAGGGAAAGAGATTCCACATTCTTAATTCAGAAGTGTTTGAAGGATATGAAAGAAGAATCTGTTTTCAAGAAATTCTAGTTTCCCCTCCTATTAGTCAATCCAATTTAAGTGCAATTTAATACATTAATTGCAATATGTGATTGACAGAGGCAAGGGACAATGTCTGATGTGAGGACTTCTCTATAAAAATCATGATAATAACTAAGGATCCTATTATTTAATTAAGGACTCTGTGTCTTTGGAAGACTTACTCAGAATCTACCTAAAAATTATAGAGACCAAGCCTATAATTGTTTATTATGTCACAAAACCAAAAATGGAGAGAATGCTGATCAATATCAGTTTGAATCTTAACTATTCAAACTGATAGCCTGAAGGTCTAAGATGAAAAGAGTATCACATGTAAATCTGGGTGAGATGTCATTTATCCTGCCAGATGTATTTAGTAACTGAAGCATAAGAATGTAATAAACAATCATAAAATTCACTAGAAAGAACTTTAGAAATTAAAGAGCAGTTTCTGTGATAAGGAAAAGAATGGGTAGGGAGAGGAAGTGAAGGAGAATTTTTATTATGTAACAAAAATTAATAAAAAATAATAATTTAAGGAAACTCATAAATATATATATTTTAAAAAGTTGTTTTTCTAGGAACTAAGAGGATTTAGTTTTAAGAATTTTGTTTCTGAAATGAGAAGTTAAGATAAAGCTATGCTTTAAAAACAAATTTTTATCATTTTTCCAAATGTCACATAATAAAAATAGTTTAGAACTTTAATAAATGGTACTTTAAAAATTGAACTTATATTTACTATTTGAGTACTTGGTATCTTTAAAGCAATATTTCTAAAGTGATTTTCCTGCATATTAATTTTCAGTAAATGTCAAATGGTGGAATACCTCTTAAATTTTAACATTTTATAGAGAGTTTAACAGAACATTGTACTGACTGTAAAGCAATTGAGTAAAATGAAAGGATTTTCCACATATTAAATTTTTTAAATTAAAAGAGAAAGGAAAATCATTGAGTGATACTTAAATGCAAAAAGAAGTCATAATATCAAAAACTTTCTGCCCAAAATGGAAATAACTCATTCTTCATTAAGCAGCAAGATAGTTACCTCTTCATCTAACCTAAACATTTACAGTGGCTGATTTAAAGACTGTTGAAAATCAAATCTATTGCAGTTAAGGTAGTTTCTCTGCATTAGGAAAATGAGTAAATTAAAAGTGCTTTAGCAATTTAGTCGCCCTAAGCAGAGATTCTGCAAGCTCGGTAGAAAATGTCAAAACCTGCTGATATCTAAGAGTCAACTCAAGTTTGTGTATCCCAGTCCACTCTACCTTTCCATCAGGCAGTACATGTGGAAATAGAAAAGCAGCTTTCTAATTAATCAAAGTCAGATGTGCCTGAATGCCTGGAGTTGCTGCTGATCCTTGTCCCAGCTTCTCCCATGTTCTCGCTCTATGTTTTTACCTTGAAAACTTCTGCTCTGAGCTGGGAATGCCTGAAGGGCTTGCACGGTAAGTCAATGTGAAATTATCTCAGCAGGAAGAAGTTGCTTTTCAGCTTAAATGATTTAAGGCAGCAATTTTTCACACTCTCAAACTCTGACAAACGCCCAGATTGCCTCTCATGTCTGACTTCAAAATATTCAAAGAAAAGCTATTTTTATTAAAAACACTCTAGAGAAAATTGTATGTCACTGGTTCTCTGATATAACTTCATTTCTCCTGACAGTGACAATTTTCACCTCAGTACAATTTCTTTATTTTTTCCAAAGCTAATTCTGCTTAATATTAGTATTTATATAAACTCATATCAACTTGTCTTTGTGAAATATTCAAGGGTGTCAGGTAAATGTTGCTCACTGTCACTCATCTTCTTTGGGTGTTCAAAATGATCAATAGATTTAAAACTATACCTAGTTACTTTGGATATTATTGTTTTATTTGTAAGGGAGAACTTAACAACTGTTAAAACCCTTCATTTGACAAGCCTGTGTCTACAAAACACAAGGATTTCCAAACTTGGTGTCATGTGTCTGTTGCCAAAAAAATTGTAAAAGTTTATCTTGATAAATTTGTTTTATGACTTTAAATATACCATGTAATACAGTGCCTGTTTTGTTTTATGCTACTTACATGTTAATAAGATTACAGTGGATGTCATATTGCACTGAAACATCAATTTGCTTTATTATGAATGCTGGCAGTACAGAAACATCACATTATAATCACTTCAAAAAAGAAATATATTCTGCATATTTTCATATGTGTTTATAATTCTACTAAACCTCAGCAGAATCAAACTCAGTAGGGACCGGAATGACAGAAGGTTTAATGTTTCAGAGCCTGCTGAAATCTTGGTGCATTGATATATAGAAGCATAGTTAATATGTATTAGGTGACTTGTGGCCTGTGACCTCAAAGCATATCTTCTGGCCTTATCACATTTCCATGAGAAAAAGTAACTACTGGTATGTGAATTTTCCACAAATAATTTGGAGTTTTTTTAAAGGGTTAATTTTATTTTTAACTGTGAAAGCCTGAAGTAAAGTGTTTATAAAGGTAATATGAGCAATAATCATTATCCAAGTACTATAGTAAGAAAACAAAGTACTTTTAAAATTCATGTACAAATTTCCTTCAAGTATAAATTGTATAGCATACTAAATGTATTATTTCTAAATAAATCTGGATTATTTTTACTTTATTTATATCCATTACAGAAAAGTTAAAATATTACCTTGTAGTCTTCTTCTATACATAGTGCTGAGGTCTGGACAAAAATGTACTTCAAATGCAGCATAGAAGAATGTTTTATGAAATTCAGTGTTACAAGAATGTTACACCACTCCTACACCAACACCTCTTTGTAAGAAGTTGTCATCTTTTCCTGTCTTTTACTTGCAACATGTTTTCTATTTGGAAATCATAGCTACTTTGATTTCACTGAGCTTCCTTGAGTTTTATTTACCACAGTGACTAGCTCACTGAAGGGAGAAATGATTTATGTTTTAATACATTCTTAACATGTATATTCTTAACATTCTTAACATTGCATATTTAATATAATGTTAACATGTATATTCCCTGATATGAATCACTTTTTTATTTTCTATTTTATTTCTTATTTTTGACACTATCACAGATGTCTCCCATTTTTCCCCTTTTGCCCACACCACCCAGCTCCAGCTCCCGACGCCAGCCTCTCCACATTGTGGCCTGTGTCCAAGGCTATGCATATATGCATATGTGTTCTAGAAAATTTGTAGATATATGATGAAATCTGTGGGAATCAATAGCTTACGAATGGTTGCAAAGCCAATTTACTGATAAAACAATTTTGCACATATATGCACATGCACAAGATTGCCTCTCAGAAACGTTTAAGTAGCTTATTATGGGTTAAAATTTACTCAGCATTTTAAAAAATAGGAGTTTTTAATAAATACTTGCATACTGAGTATATTGTTTCTTTTTTGATTTAACAAAATGCCATACGATAACATTGATTTTTATTTCTAATAACATAAAAAGCGTTGATAAATTTAAAATACATTATACCCATGATTTGGTAAATTTAATGCTTTGTTTCCATTTTACAATATAAGCATACAAATGGGAAGAAAATATAGGATCTAGGAAAAATTATTTTACTATGTATTTTCACTTCATTATGGGAAAAATAACAATTGTTTCCCTGAAATATTAGTATATTAAATATATATACAGTGAGGTTATTATTGACCCAAAGGAATATTTCACATTAAGCTTTAACTTCAATAAAATTTCAAAATGATGCTATTCTAATAAATTAGCTAGATAATTATATTATTTACAAAAACACACAAGCACATAATTTGATAATTTAAGATCCTATAAAAATATTTCCTATTGTTCAACATAAATATTTTTCTCTCTACACAAGGTGTATAAATGATAATACATTATATAAAATTATGAATTAAATAAAATTATATTTCTATTTATATATATGTAGCATTACATTTTCTTTTTTCACCAAAACCATTCAGTAAAGTATATTTCATATTTTCTGTCTCAATTATTTTAAAAAGAAAATAATGGTTTATTACTTAAATTTGTTTTCTTTTATTTGTATTGTTTAAGTGTGCTGTATTTGAGTAATCATTTATGAAATGTTTAAAATATGCAAAACTTTACTAAAAACACAAAATTTATAAGACACACATATAGCCCTTATATTTAAGTTAAGAAATAATTCAGTAACACCAATTTAGCAATCCGACCTTTGTCCTTGAGTGTAGTCTGAAAATTTTTCTGATACAAAGAAGATTATCAGGATGTTTTCAATGTGATCCATGCCAAAAGAACAAGAAAAGTGATATAAACTGGAAAAAAATGTGCATTAGTGAATATTTTTATTGGCAAGACTTGAAAACTTTATACAAGTAAAGCAAACAGAGAGGTTGCTTATTTCTTAAAGAAAATTGGCCTCACAGAACTTTTTTCAGGAAAATATTGTTGACCAAAATGACATAAATCTCTATTGCTATCTTTAACAAATTAAGTTGAAATGCTAGCGATGCCAAAGAGCTGCATTAAATTTTATCTTGTTTACTTTTTCCTAATCATCATAAAGTTCTTTGGTAAAACAATTATTTTAAAAGCAATCAGTAAATATATCTCTATAAAAGAAATCAATTCAACAACAAAACAAGATTTATTTCTATTGATCAAGAGGCGTTCAGTGTAATTTTGGTGAATTATGCCTGATTTCATTTCCTAGCAGAAATTTTTCAGTGATGCTCAAAAGGAAAATTGCAAACTACTGCATAATCTTTTGCATGCTTTTCACTTATCTTAAGCACTGCTTTTCAAAAAAAAAAAATAGAAGCATGTATATGACACCAAATCAAATATTTATTTTTTATTACATGGAACACCATTACCAATGTGTGTGACTTAGTTATTAGTACTTACCTAGAAACCTGACATTATTTTATAAAATTTGTTAGTAAAGAAATCAGGTCTCCATAAAAGGATTGTGTTAAAGAAAAAAATCCAAGTTCACCTTAAAAGAACAGAATTAGAAAGATTAAAAAGTAACATGATTTTTTTCCTAAGTAAAAGTAATTTTTAAAGACTTTATTAACACTTTGATATCTGAAATTTATTCTCAAACAAGAAGAAAACAAAAAAAGAATTGAAACATCCAGAAAAATTAGTTTGCTGTGCTGTATGCTATATAAAGTGCATATAAACCATTTTAAGAGAAATGTAAAAAAGATGAATGTTCTAAAAATATCTTGAAGTGGTATTTGTTGTTGTCCACTTAAATACATGAGTGAATAAGTTATACTAGCTTAGATCTCTTTCAACATTAATAAAAATATTTAATTTATATGTATTTTTTCAATGTATTTTAAGAATATTTCTTGACATGAAATATTGTACATGTCTCTCTTCTTTTGAAAGCTGTAAAGAATTTTATAAATAAAAAATGTTAGAAAAAGGATGATTAATAAATTTATATTAATGTAAAAATGTTCTATACTTAACTCATAGTGGAAAGATATTTCTATGCAAATCTTAAATAACACTTCAATAAACAAATAAAACTGTTATTAATCAATTAGGTAATAATTACCTTTTCTTTTTTATATATCTTAATTTTTACTTTTTCAGTATGTAAATAATATGTTTGATATAGCAAATGGATAACAATACAGTTAAATTAAGTGTAAAAAACATTTTACTATTTTTAAAATTTGGATTCATGGATTTTAATTCACTAAAGGTCACTTATTTTGCCATGTATTGTTAATAATGGCCATGCTTCACAGCTGTTTAAAATTAAAATAACTTTTTAATTTATTTTGTTACATTAATGATAACTGAACTGCTGTCTTACACCATACTTAAACACATTAGTGGTGTTTTGTGCATTTATACAAAGTAGTATTGATATCGGAAACTGCTATATTCAACTTTAACCAATTTATAAAATGATTTACTGACAAAAGTAAGATTACAAACAGTTTATGATATATAAGAATTATTTTTCATTTCTAACATCAAAGTAATATTCTACTGTAATATCCAATAATCATCCCTTCAAACCTTCAAAATCATTAAGGCAAATTAAATAGAGAATTAAATGAGTTTAGAATAATTAATGTGATATATAGAAGTAGTTTTATTGAAAATTAATATTTTAGAGTACCCTAAACTAGCAAAAATGTTATAATTGATCCTATATATCTAAGCAGATTTTAATTATATTTATAACTCATAACTCTTTATTTCAAATCTTTTAATACTAATGTGAATATATTTTATTAGTTAGTATTATAATATTAAACTGTAGTGGTCAATTTGGAAAAGTTAAACAGTTAGTAATATGATTTCCAAATGGTTTACATGTAATATAAAAAATCTATAATATATTTTAGTGATTAGTTTTCTATTATATGTAATCTTGTGATTTTGTAATACAATAAGCATCATGAAATATAAGTAAGCTAAACTGTTTTTATATATTATGTGTCTTTGAAAAAATTTTTAGAAATCTAGAGATTTAGGTTTATTAGAGTCAGTTTTTAAACTGAATATTAATAAACCAATAAATATTCTCTTTTAATAGGAAATAATTATCTATATATAAACTCTAAAATATTGTTTAAAGTGATTAATATGCAATGTGCCATTATGCATCTGGGAATGTTGATGCATAACTTTTATTACTAATATCATTATGTAATGGAAAGGACATGTTCATTTCCTCTAATAACTACTAAGATGCTCTTAATAAAATGAAATGTAATAACACTTATAATTTAAACTATTCATGTAATTAATTTTAAAAGTCTACCACTCTCTTTAGTGTGGATAACAGTTCTAATTTATAAAGTGTTGTGATGCAGAATTGACAATGCCATTGTTTTTTACACTTTAAGATGATTCTGCAGCCTTCATATCATCTGCATACTAACCTCAGGATTACCAAGGGCAAACAAAAGATAATTAACATCAGAAACAGGCAAATGTAGGAGTTACTGTACTGACTGAAGACTCTTGTTTAATAAAAGATTCATGAAAACCACAAAAAAATAACTATAGAAAAGCCTGTCCCTGAAAAAAAATAATTTCAGTATTTTATTCTTCATATAAGCATCTACCCCTTATTCCACTTTATAAAGATAACTTATTCAAAAACATGGTCTTAAGTTGGTTGGTCATCACCTATAACAGAATGAGTAAAAGTCATTTTGAAAGTAATAAATTTTAAATGATACTCATATTTTTAAATAATTGTAGTTGATTTAATTCCAGTTATGATCATGGATTTATTTATAATGTGTATACAAGAAAGAGAAAATAAACTACTGCCATAATAATTTTATCATGTGTTTACATTTACTAACTGGAGTATTATAAAAATAATTTTATACAGCTAAACAGATTATTTTAATCTTAGTTGCAGTTTGTATAACATTATATACAGATATTATAATATGTTTAAGCAATGGTTCTAATTTACCCAACTCTATATTTATTTGTATGAAATTATACTAGTAGAAGAAGATATGCTATGTTAACTTTGATCATATCATTGTCTTACTGCTTTAGTAAAATTATATCTTCCTAAGTGTTCTTTAAATTTTCATAAATCATAACTATTAGTGTGATTCACACATGTGGGTATTTTACTTAACAATACAACACAGGACAATCATTAAATGTTTAAAAATATAATTTCTAAAGTTATTAAATTATAATTATAAAATTATGTTTAAAATAAGTAAAATGACAATTCATGGTAAATTCATATGTTAAAGACTTTTTAAAAGGATTCTCTGATAAGTGTCATGGTATTAACAATTTTAACTGAAGTGAGTTAGTGACATCCCTCAGAGTTTACAATCATAAAAGAATCATATTGGAACATGGCCCTTATCACATTAATTTTTATACAGCATGGATATAGTCACAGTTTTAGTCTTCAGAAATAATCATACATTGTTGAGCTCTGATGTAATACAGTTGCTAGTTCTTTTCCCAAACACCACTGTTAAGTGGATATTTCATAAAACCTCTCCACTGGCCACATGATTGAGAATACTTTATTACCTTTTAGGTTATTTCTTGCTTTATATTAATACCAGCTCTCAGCATAACTTTCAAAATGAGTCATAAAAGATTTTATACCATATTTAGTTTATCTCAAATCTACATAAAGCATGAGTTAAATGTGTTATATGATTAAATTTTAAAATATTAAGTCATCATCTATAAAAGAATACACAGTTAAAATAAATGTATCTTATACAACACACATTAAAAGAAATAGTTTTATTATCTTTAACATCTTTCCACTACATTATCCCCTCCCTCTACATTTTTTCTTTTCTTGTGTCCCTGGGGCCCCATCTTTGGTCTTCTACTTACTCAGCACATCTCACATATCTTATTCAATGACTACAACAAAGCCAATTTTCAGTTACCATTTAACGCCCTAAAATTTTCACCTAAAATTTGGACCTAATAGTTATTTTTATCTTAATGTGCTTCCAGATGAACATGTGTAAAACATCATTTTCCTCCACTTTTACCCTGGTCTAACTGGTAATGTAAGCCAAGAATCTAGGAGTCATCCTAGACTTCTATTTATTTCTTTTTTGATCAAACAAAAAATCCTACTATTCTATAGATTTAACATCCCTGTGATGTCTTCTCTTCTTTTTATTCCCATTTAGCTTATTTAGTAGATTCTACCATTATTTCTCACTTCTAATTTGTTTTAATTTCCAATCTCACACCCTCACAATTAATCATCTAAATTAATTATCTAAATTAGGGGCCATTAAACTTTCCTATAAAAAGCTTGATAATAAATATTTGAGGCTACACATCCATACAGTCTTTGTTCAGCTACTCAGCTCTATGGTTGTAGCAGGAAAGTAGCCATTTATACTAGTAAAAAAAAATGTGGTTGTGTTCCAATAAAACTTTATTTATAGTGCTGGGCAGCATCACTTAGTTGGTTGGACATCATACTTCAAAACAAAAGGTCACAGGCCTGGTCCATTGTCGGGGTGTGGGAGAAAGGTAACCAGTTGAAGTTTCTCTCTCACATCAATGTCTCTCTCCCTTTCTCTGTGACTAAGATTACAAAAATAGAAGATAAACTAAAGAAAGGGGAGAAAAAGAACCATTTTACAAGCTGCCAAGCTATGAGTTTTGGTGTCACTTCTGCTCCTGTGAAGAAATGTGGTGGTGGTGGTGTGTGTGTGTAAGTATAAATAGTGTCTGTATATTCTATACACATTTATCATACATGCTGTATAGGTTTTCCAAAAATTAGTAAGAAAACATAAATTTAATGTTAAAACAGTACATTACTTGACCTTCCTTTGAATATGAAGGTCTTATTTCAGGATAATTGAGTATTATGGCTCAATCATTATAATGAGAAGTCACAGAATTGTAGATGTGAGAAAATACCAGGTAATACAGAATTCTAGGCAAATAAATACTCAATAGCTGAAAGTAGACTATCTTGGGCATATTACAAATATGCCAACCCTTGTGTTAACCAAATTTGATCTAAAATGTTCTCCTCAATAAAAAGCAAGCATACTGTTTCCTTTGCATATAATTCTAGATAATATTAGTTGATAATTTAATGATTGATATCTATGATATGAAGTCCTTATTAAAGAACAGGGGATCTCATTGTCAGAAAATCCTTCCACACTGAGCAAAATGCAAAATTATTCATTACACAAAAATATACTGTTGTTAACTGATATTCTACTTTAAATAATTTATGTAATTTCTTCTTAGTAATATGTGTGTTTACTTAAAATACTATTATATGTAGATCTATTAATAATTTTACAGGCTTGTAATTTCAGCTATGTAGCTCAAGTATATTGACTCATCAGTGACTTGGAAAGTTTAAGATAAGTAATCACCAATCCCATTGTTTGATTATATGCCCACCTATATCAAATAAATTGAGTTATTCTTTTAATCTTTTGTTGCTAAACATTAGTTGAAGTCAAGGCACATAACCAGTTAACTATTTCTATAAAAATGACTCATAATTGTATTGATTTGAATGATTTGAAATATTTAACTAACACTAAAGCAACAAGCTTCTTGATTTACCTGAAAATAAATTTTCAGTCAGGAAGGTTTTAGTTGTATACTTATCTTAGTTATCCTTACCAATGCACCGTGGCTGTTAAAAATGACCACAACTCCTAGACATACTTCCTGTGGTAACTGGGGTCTATTTTCTGTCTTTTGGAATATAGGGGTCTTCAACTGCTTTGGTCTACAGAGTTTGTTGGAAGTAATGTCATGCCATTTCTGGGAATGCCTTTAGGAGGACTGACAGTTCCATCATGGTTTCTTGAAGCCTCAAGCTGCTGTGTAAGAAGTTTAACTTTATGTAAAAAGCCCATGCTGTGAAGACCATGTGGACAGCTGATGAGACTACATGGTCTTACTGGGCTCAGTGCTCCAAATATTCTTATCAAGGTGTTAAGGAGGTAAAGGAAACTATATGGGTCATATTATTTTATTTTTATTAAACACTTTTGAATTTTATTGTTGTCCAAATACAGTTTTCTGCCTTCACTCCTCACCACACCCCACCACCCCAGCCATCCCCATCTCCCTACCCTGTTTCCACCCCCCTTGTTTTTGTCCATGTATCCTTTATTCCTATAAACCCTTCACATTCCCCCCCCCCCCATTTTCCCTTCTCATCTCCCTTCTGGTTATGTCAGTTTGTTCTTAATTTCAATGTCTTTGGTTATATTTTGTTTACTTGTTTGTTTTGTTGATTAGGTTCCAGTTAAAGATGAGATCATATGGTATTTGTCTGTCACCACCTGGTTTATTTCGCTTAGCATAATGCTCTCCAGTTCCATCCATGCTATTGCAAAGGGTGGGAGCTCCTTCTTTCTTTCTGCTGTGTAGAATTCCATTGTGTAAAAGTACAGTAGTTTTTTGATACATTCATTTACTCATGGGCACTTAGGTTGCTTCCAGCACTTCGCTATTGCAAATTGCACTGCTATGAACATTGGGGTGCATAGATTCTTTTGGATTGGTGTTTCAAGGTTTTTAGGATATAATCCTAATAGTGGAATTGGAGAGTCAAAAGGTAGTTCTATTTTCAGCTTTCTGAAGAAATTCCCTACTGTTTTCCATAGTAGTTGCACCAGTCTGCAAAATCCCACCAAGAGTGTACTAGGGTTACCTTTTCTCCACACCCGAGGAATTGTGGAGAACACAACAACACTTGTTGTTTGTTGCTTTGTTTATGATGACCATTCTCACTGGTGTGAAGTGGTATCTCATTGTGGTTTTAATTTGCATCTCTCTGATAGCTAGCAATATTGAGCATCTTTTCATGTGTCTCTGGATCCTCTCTGTGTCCTCCTTGGAGGAGTGTCTATTTAAGTCCTTTGCCCATTTTTTAAATTGGGTTGCTTGTCTTCCTGGATTGGAGTTATGTGAGTTCTTTATATATTTTGGAGATCAAACCCTGGTATGAGGTATCATTGGCAAATATGTTTTCCCATACAGTTAGTTCTCTTTTTATTTTAATGCTGCTTTGATATGGCAACAAGAAAAATGAAATACCTAGGAATAAACTTAACCAAGGAGGTAAAAGACCTGTACTTAGAAAACTACACAATACTGAAGAAAGAAATTAAGGAAGGAAGACACAAATATATGGAGACATATACTGTGTCCATGGGTTGGAAGAATTAACATCATCAGAATGTCCATACTACCCAAAGCAATTTATAGATTCAATGCAATACCAATTAAAGTACCAATGACACATTTCACAGATATAGAATAAACACTTCAGAAATCTGTATGGAACCATAAATGACCCTGAATAGATGCAGCAATTTTGAGAAAGAAGAGCAAAGTAGGAGGGATCACAATACCTGTATCAAACTGTATTACAAAGCAACTGTAATCAAAACAGCCTGATACTGGCATAAGAACAGGCATATGGGCAAATTGAACAGAATAGAGAACCCAGAAATAAACCCAAGTCTCTATGGTCAATTAATATTTGACAAAGGTGGCAGCAGCATAAAATGGAGCAAAAATAGCCTCTTTAACAAATGGTGCTGGGAGAGCTGGACAGCTACATGCAAAAAAAAAAAATGAAACTTAATCACCAACTTACACCATGCACAAAAATAAATTCAAGGTGGATAAAAGACTTAAATATAAGTCATGACATCATAAAAGTCCTTCAGGAGAACATGGGCAGGAAAATCTCAGATGTTCCATGCAGAATGTTTTCACTGATAGGTCCTTAGAGCAAGGAACATAAAAGAAAAAATAAACAAATGGAATCTCATCAAAATCAAAAGCTCCTTCACATCTAAAGAAAACAGCATTAAAATTAAAGGAGACCCAACCATATTGGAAAACATATATGGGTCCTTTTAGACTAGACCAGCTATTAGCAGAATACCATCAGGTGACTTCTGTTGATGTCAATGGAGAAAAAAAGTTGCTCTACTGAAACATAAAAATTTGTGTCTCACACATGTGAAAATAGGATCTTGATTTAGAGATGGCTGGTTTTATATTTCCCAGAAAAGGAGCAAGCCAATAATAGAATAAAAAATTCAGAATTTGTATTCCCTTATTTTTTAACTGAACCTACCGGTACTTTGTTTCTGGTATCAGACAGCCTATACACATAAAAGCTTTTTTCCAAAATTTTATATGAAGTCTGATACAAATCTCAGGAGATGCATTGAAGTGTTTCTTTAATGAATCAACTCATAAGGTTCCTTCAAATAGTGATAAGAATTTTCTGTATAGCCAGAGGACACAATATATTATTAACAGATAGGATTATTCTGAGACTATAGTTACTAGGGATTTTGAAATAATAATATTTGTAAGCAAGGCATTTACATTTTATTTCTATGTTTATGAATGAAAGTTTCATAATGTCAGAAGTTGGGCATAATTTTCTCCACTACTCTTTAAAAACAATTATTATGCTCTCTGTGCCATATTTATAAGCATAAGAATTAGATGACTTGTGAATTAGTTAATTACTGAAGTTGCTTTAGTGTTGTAGACCTAAACTATATATTCATATCACCATCAATTTTCTTCTTAGATTCATTTTTTTCTTTAAAAAAATCTCCTAATATCCCTAACTATTCTCCCTGTAGCAATATTTTTTAAAAAGGATATTCTTATTGATTGTTCACATTCCTTAAATATCAGATAAATTTTATCTCTACTTCTGAGCACTACTTCATGTTCTATCAGGAAAGATACTGTAAACCTTCATTAATTACTGTCATCTTTTCTCTTAACCTTTTTAAATTTGTGAAACTTTCTTTAATTTGCTTTCTCAAATTTGGATACCTAAAATTAGACATGCTGCTCAGAGATGTTTTTCATTTTAGCCTTTCTTATTTTCTTAGAATACTAATCACAGTATTATTTACCTCTTTTAAGGTTTCATTTTCAATCATATTCTAGGTAAGATGCATTCAAAAATATTTAAATATTATAATTGAAGTACAAGTCTACAATTCTGTATTAACTCTCTAAATGATAAATCTTACAGTATGCTAAAATATCAGTAAGGTGAATGTTTCTGTGACAAAAAAAAATGGGAAAGATTTCTAAGAAAGCTGAGAAATACCTGAAGTTTTCTAAAATGAGAATTTATGAATTGTTGAATCAAGGATTATGTGCCAGGCCATCAGTTTATTGCAATCCTAGGGAAGTCACTTTTTACTTAAATATTTTCAGAATGGCTGATTGCCTTAGTTACAATTGTTTATGTATGTTACCAAGAAACAGACACATTTTAAATGAATTTAAACCTAGCTCTTTCCTGTGTTTGTGAATGTATGTTTGTATAATGTATATAATATTTTCTCCCTTCAAGGCAATAAAAAGCCAAATAGTGGTCTGACTAAAAACATTACAAACAGGAACAAGTATAAAAGCAATTTTCTAGCTAGTAATTATGAAAAAAAAAAACTTCTAGCCATCTTCCATAAAATTTGGTACCTGTATACATATGCACTTTGCTGCTATAAATCTATTCCTTTAATTTAAATAATACAAAGATAAAAATGCTATTAAATATTTGGAAGATGTTGAGAGGGTTGACAGAATATAACTAGTAGCAGGCAGAATTGATGAACATTCCATTTTCTAGAAAAATAATAATTCAAAATATTCTGCCTATATCTTGCCTAAACATTTTTAGACAATTTTTTTTCTGAAATGCCTTCCTTTTGGGGGGTATTCATTTTCATAAGCAGTCACTATTATCAAAATAAAATTACTAAAGAATAAAGAGAAATTTGTAGAGAATTATTTATAAAACTATGAAGATATTTTACAACATCCAAAACCATCATTTATTAGACAATGAGCCAACTATTTAGGTAGAAAGCCAATACCCCTTTCTTTGATTCACTAAATTTCATATATGACTGTGAATCCTCATGAGGAGGTATAGTGGCCATTATTGAACTGGGAGTCCTATTTGTTCAGTCTTGGTTTTCATCAAAGTCATCAGTAGTTGTATTGAATAGCATAAAAATAGATTCTGGTTATGAAATCAAAATAGGAAATATGAAGAACAACTCATAGGGAATACATTTCATAGGGATAGTAATTTTGCAAGAATAAGTTCATACTTATTAAGTGTCATTAACTGATTAGGCACTGTGTTAAGTAGCTTCTGTATATTAACTTACTTAATAATAACAATTCTAATTATTATTTCTCATTTTATAGATGGAGGAACTGAGACACTGAGAGGTTAAGTAACGTTTCACTTTCTAACCGCTAATAATGGGTAGAGCTGGTAGAACTCAGGTGGTCTAGTTTTAGTCTGCTTTAATTACTCCGGTGATTTTTCACTCTTTTAGAAAACAGGGCTGTTTAGAAAACAGATTTCTTGGCACCACCTCCAGAATTCTGACTCAGTTTGTCTGGAGACAAGACCAAAATTTTGTATTTCTAACAAGTCCCCAAGTAAAGGTAAGAGGGTGTGGATTTGTTATTGTTGGTTTTTAGCTAGATATTGAGAAAGGAAAAGGAACAAAGGAAACTAGACATTGAATTTAATAAAGTGGGAAGCATAAGCCTGTTTGCTTGTCTTGCTGGGAATCTACAGCTTCCACTCCAGGAGACCATAGCATTTCTCTGCCAAGAGGATTAATACTCCTTCCATCTTCTGTATAGTACCAGATTGCCAAGTGGGGACAGAGGATGGCAAACACATGCACAATAGAAGTCAACATGACCAGAGGGAAGGGCTTAGACAAAGAGGCACGTTATTCTTGCAAGGGGGAACAAAAGGATTGGTTGGGAGGTGAGCCCATCTGAAGCCCTTGAAGTTTGAAAAGGTCTTGGTCATTTGGAAAAGGCACCTGGTCCATCCCGTACCCAAACTAATATAATCCCAGGTGAACAAAAGAAAGTAGCTCTGTCTCACTTACCTGGTAACACACTGGCCAGGTCATTCATGTGCTCCCTCATTCAGGATCATGTGACCATGTGGATCTAGCAACTACCAGGGTACAGCCACGTGGACTTTGCCACTGGAAGAGTCACGGACTGACCAGGAAAAAGCAAAGCTACCTGGATGGGGACTGAGGCTTCTTAGCAGCCTCCTATAGTTTCTAAAGACTAAGCTTTAATATGAAGCAGAAACTCTGGACATTGGCTTTTGTCTCAACCTTGCTGAGGATATGGTTTGACTTTTTCCATGTTGGAGATGTGGCTTTGGAAATGACAGGGGCATCTTCTATATCCACATGAATAAACCATGCCACACCACGATACCCTGTGTGTGGGTACTTGAATTGCTTTTCTCCCAATCTCGCAGAAAGACCTAATTCCTACCCTGCCTCCAAATTGAAAAAAATCAGAAAAAGTTTTACACAGGAGAGTTTCTGACTTGTCTCAAAGTGTAAGTGTAAATTGAAGTTAACAGTGATACAAGTGCTAGTGAAGAGGACATATGCAAAATTATAGAGCTGAAAAAGGGCACATTAAATATTGGAGATTATTAAGAATCAGATTGACTATAGCTCTCATTGGAGCAAATGGGTGGGAGACTGAGTAAAAGAAAATTAACATGAATATGTAGAAATGTATTAAAACATGAGGAGTTCCTGGGCTTTGGATGAGAAGTCAGTGAAAGGTTTTAAGAGATAGGAACAGTGGTGCTTTCTAGGACAGTAACTCTGGCAAATGAACTGTTAGCAGAGATAACCTAGAAGCTCTTTGGAAAATAGCTTAACTCAAGGAATCTTAGAGGCAAAGAAACCAGTCCAGGAAGGATGGGAAGTGGGAGTGATCTAAGAAAATGACCATGGGGTTGAACTGAAAAAAAAAATAGATTAGATAAGTAAATAAATCATGCCTGAGCAGTGCTATTTTAAGTGTTTCTGAGTTTTGATTCAGTATGTGAAAGAAGTCTATAAATCAGGAACTATTATTTTCTGTTATAAAGATAAGGAAAAGAAATAGAAAAGCCAGGTATTTACCCACAGTCATAGTGCTTGTCAGTGGTATACCCAGGCTTTGAACACAAGCGTCTGGCTTGTGTTAACCTTTATAACCAGGTTTGGTGATAGACTGGATATGGAAAATAAGGGATGGGGGAAAGGTGTTAAGATACTTTCTATACTTATCACATATTTGGGCCAATAATTATTCCACAATATTCAGTGGTTATAGACTTGCCAACTCACTCATTCAAATGTGATGTAGTGGAATTAATAGGAGGCCCTGTATTCATTTCAGCAGATTTTATTATTATTCTTGAAGGCTGGAGTAAACACAGAGCCTAGAAGATAGTGAAAGAAATCTCCTCTGGGGCCATTATGATACTGGCACAGAAACTGCACATCTTTGTCTGGTCTACCACACTGAAGTTATGGCTCTGACAAAACCTACTAGGTTAATGTGGCACTAAACCCTGCTTCATATTTTGTTCAACATTTACCAATGGACTATTATTTATTAAGACATTTGGTAGGTGCTAAGGATGCAAAAATGAAATAGATATAGCCCTGCCTTGGGAGAGTAAACTATGTATGTGTACCTCTCACTATAATGTAATGCTGTGGTAGTCAGGCTTTGAACCCAGGCATTCTAGCTAGAGTCCACCTTCAGAATCAGACCTTGTGATAGACTGGATATGGCAAGTAAGTAGGGAAAAAAAGTGTTTACTGTACTTCCCATACATATAACATATGCATAGGGTGCTACTGAAAATTAACAAATTAAGGATTACACAATACAGACACCAAATTTACCATTATCCCAACAAATGACTATGGCTCCTCTATGTCTTTCACAGTAGAGATGAATAAAATATCGAATACAAAGATACAGAGTAAAAACAGAAGCAAAGGGAGGATTCTTCATGACATCTTCTCTAGCCTGTTGGACTTGCAGTGTCAGCTTGGAGTCACAAGTTCTTCCCAAGTCAATGAAACAGAGTAATGTGGTAGGAACAATATTAAGGAATCTCCAAAACTGAAGGTCATTTATTAAAAAGATGTGCTTTTCATGCAAACTAAGATAAAAGTTCAACTTTCTAGTCCTAGTCATTTTACCATTTGGAAAAGAAGTGCTTCCATTTACCAGACATGGCTAAGCATCATTACAGAGAAGACACAACACCTCCCCTCAAAAATGTACTTTAAAGTTCATTTTAGATACCTGGTTTTCATTGCTTGAACGTTCAGGGGGAATTTTTAGGAGTATAATGGAAAATACAGCATATTAATTAATGAGTTTTATCAGATAAGAGTACACAGAACACAAGCTTGCACAATATTTGATAACAAATGTTTGAAAATAATTGTGACAGTGAAGGGAAAATTATTAAATGATTTTGTGGGTTGTTTTTTAATGAATGATGGTTAGGTTAGACTTCATCACAATGACTAAAAAGAAAAGTGATGCCATCGTTGAAAATATCAAGCTTTTCAAAACAGTTTTCCCTTCTTCAATACCTAAAAGGAGTTAGAAAATATTTTGACCTTTGACATTCTTGCATTCACCCAGAAACTACAAGCCTTTAGCAATTTGGAGAGCTCCATAGATTAGAGAGAAAAATGAGAATGAAAAATAAAAATACTTTATATAAATAAAGTTTAAAATATTTTATTGAATTGTTTTATGATCCCAACAATTGTATAGAGTTTGCATTTTTATAAGATTGTATAACTTAAAATGAACACTTCGATATTGGAATATATTTGAGAAGTAAAAGAAACCTGCTTTATTTTCATATTATTACATTGTAGATAAGCTATATAAAATAATAATAATTAGTATCATGAAGTA